>NC_043009.1:29331862-29366862 GCF_006345805.1 Octopus sinensis | reverse complement strand
AGGCCACTCAGCTGGCAAAAATGAGTAACGCTGCAAGGGATATATATGTGCATATATATGCCTGTACATATGCATGCACACACACACACACAACTAATCCAAACCCTTGTAATAATGGTACAATGCCAGCAATTTCGAGGCAGGGGATTACGTCAATAAAATTGACCACGATGCTCAGCTGGTACTTATTTTATGAAAGCCAAATGGATGAAAGGTAAAGTTGTCCCCAGCTGAATTTGAACTCAGAACATAAAGACAGATGAAATTGCTGCTAAGCATTTTGTCTGATGCAGTAACGATTTGGCCAGCTCACCTCCTTCATAATAATAATAATAATGATTTAAAATTTTTGCCACAAGGGCAGCTTCAGGAGGAGATTAAGTTGATGACATTGGCCCCAGTGTTTCCCTGGTATTTAATTTATCAACCCTGAAAGGATGAAAGGCAAAGTTGACCTTGGCAGGATTTGAACTCAGAACGTAGCAACGGGCGAAATACCGCTAAGCATTCCATCCAGCGTGCTAATAGTCCTGCCAGCTCACAACCTTAATACTAATACTAATAATAATAATAATAATAATAATAACAATAATAACAATAATAATGGAATGAATAGAGGCCGCAATATGTATATGGAACAAATAGGGTCTGCAATAAGGATGGAGCACTTGTAGAAAACAGCACTGCTTGGAACCGCTTGAATACTCCAGAAGGCACTTGAAAAATAAGCAGTATTACCTTAGTTCACTCGAATTGAACAGCGGGCACCATAGTACATCTTCAGCGTTAGAAGCTGTGCAAAGACAATAATAATAATAATAATGATGATGATGATGATGATGATGGTGATGGTGATGGTGGTGGTGGTGGTGGTGGTGGTGATGGTGGTGGTGGTGATGGTGATGGTGATGATGATGATGATGATGATGATGATGATGATGATAATAGTGCCCAATTTTGGCACAAGGCCAGCAATTTCAGGAGCTGAGTATGTCAATTTGCTTGACCCCCAGTGATCAATTGGAACTTACTTTCTCAAGCCTAAAAGAAAGAAAAGCAAAGTTGATCTTGGTGCTATCTGAACTCAGAATGTAAAGGCAGATGAAAAGCTGCATTTTCCCCAGTATGGTAACACTTCTGTCAAGTCAATGCTTTTCAATGCTCTAATAAAATAATAATGATAATAATGAGGGTTTCTAGCTTTGTAACAAGGCTCCTGCAGTTTCTTGAGAAGACATGTTATTTAATTAAATCCGAGACTGCACTAACAGCGCCCTATGCCACATGTAATCAATAGATACATCGTGGGGTTTACACTTCAATACCATATAATTGGGGACAGCTCACTGATTATTCAGTATGAAGACAATGAAGTTATTTGCATTGTTCTGGTATCTAAGGTGGCTGGAAGGAAATGGTAAGGGGTGGAGGTGTGATAGGATGAAATAAGATAAAACAATAAGAAAGGACTGCAGTAAAGTAGGGGAGAAAAGTAAGGAAGGGAGACAAGACATGCTTCTACGGAACATGCTGGAATTCTGAAAGTTCATCAGGTTGGAACATGGAAGAGGAATGTAGTCAGAAAGATGCATGTGGACATCTACAGATAGATTATGTGTGTATATGTATATATAATATATATGCATAGGTGTATATGCAAGTCTCTCTCTCTCTCTTCTCTCCCCCCTCTCTTTCTCTCTTTCTCTGTATATATATATATATATATATATATATATATATACAAGTGTGTGTGTGTATATATATATACATATATATAATATATCTATACAGCCATATATATATATATATATACTTACATACACAAGTATATATGTGTGGGTGGAGACATATATATGCATATATATATATATGTGTGTGTGTACATGTATATATAAATGTATTATGTATAATTATAAATATATAGATATAACGTATATGTATGTGTGTGAGTGTATATATATATATATATATATATATATGTATATATATATATGTATTGTATATCTTTCAAACGTATATGTATAAGTATATACACATATACACACATGCACGTGTGTGTGTGTTTGTGTATGCACTTATGTATATGTGTGCATGTGCGTGTGTTTATATCCAAAAACATTTTTGGTCTCAGTATGAAAAAAAATACATCAATCTTGCAATACTCTCATACACACACACACACACACAAACACTAACAGGGACATACATTCACACACACACACACACATACACACACACACACATATATATATATATATAGATTCTTAATGTAACAGAACCCATTAGTGACATGAAAACAATGGAATCGGTAAAGGAGGAAATGTAATAGTATTGATACTCTGGCGCTACTGCTGTAGATTAGGACAGATGGGAGGAAGTTACTGTTGTCTTCTGGGAAATATCTGATTTGATTTACTTTTATCTTCTTTCAGTTTCTTTTTATACTATTTTTGAGTATTTTGTTTTCTGTTTGCATTTTTGTTTCTTCTTCTTTCCTTTTATTTGTTTGTTTTGCTTTGGATTTTCATATTACTTTGTTTGTTTATTTATTTATTTATTTATTTTTTTGCATAAAATCTTTTGTTATATTTTGCTCTGTCATTATCTAACGAGTCGTACTTACCGTACTGATGGTGTCGGAATATATCAGTGCCAGGGTGAAGAAAAGATTATATGTTGGAATATAGATAACAATATTAGATGTTTGTTTATAAATAAATAACTATATATATATATTATGTGTTTATATACATGTGTGTATGTATGTGTGCATGTGTATATACATATACATACATATATATATATATATATATAAATGCATACATGCACATAT
Source organism: Octopus sinensis (assembly GCF_006345805.1). Classification (NCBI taxonomy): domain Eukaryota; kingdom Metazoa; phylum Mollusca; class Cephalopoda; order Octopoda; family Octopodidae; genus Octopus; species Octopus sinensis. Next base: position 29,364,029 of record NC_043009.1, on the reverse strand, counting down.
AAACACACACACACATATATACACATAATACATATATTATATATATATATGCATGAATATATATTTATATATGTACATGTGTATACACAATTATTCATATATATATACACACACACACATATATATATATATATATATTATATATATATATATATAATCACATATGCATATGTGAATGTATTTTTAGCTTTATCTATATCGATATCATCAATCCATATATATATATATATATGTCTGTGTGTGTGTGTGAAGAAACATTTCTTAAAAATTATTAGGTATTGAAAAAACATTTTTGGAAAAACAGTATGTCACAAACCTTTTGGAGAGAAGATTTTGTGCCATGTCTATTATGTGTAAGCACTTTCGTTGTTCAACATTTAAGAAACTGCTTCTTTAAATGTTGTTACTCTATCAAGTATTTGTTACAAAAAACTTTTCAATCACCATCATCATCATCCCTTAACGTCTGTTTTCCATGCTGGCATGGGTTAGACGGTTTGACCAGAGCTGGCAAGTCGGAGAGCTGCACCAGGTTTCCGTCCGATTTGTTTAGGTTTCTACAGCTGGATGGCCCTTCTTAAATCTGACCACTTTAGAAAGTGTGCTGGGTGCTTTTTTACATGGCACTGACACATTATGTGTGTGTGTGAGTGTGTGTGTGTGTGTGTGAGTGTGTGTGTGTGTGTGTGAGTGTGCGTGTGTGAGTGAGTGTGCATATGTGTGTGAGTGTGTGTGTAAGTGTGTATGAGTGTGTGTGTGTGTGTGTGTGTGCAGTGTGTTCGGGTTAAATTTCAGAACATCTTGATATATTATTGAACAGTCAAGAACGTTGGAGAGCATAAATCTCAAAGTTGTAGTTGAGTAAAATCTAGCTGATATGGAGGGCTGGAAGTTATGGGAATACCGACGAAAAGTTGCCTGTAACCTGGTGATTCATCCCTGGAATCAAAATGTCAAAATCTTGACTGCTGCTCAATGCTTTTTGAACTCTGAAACAGCTGTAAAGATGTAACATAGACAGCTGCAACAGAGACTACAAAGTTGTGGCCAACAAGGATGGTGGGATACAGCAGTCGTTCTGACTGTGTCCATACACTGGCATTTATGCCCACTTTTTTTAAAAAGTGCCACCTTGACCTCTGTACGGTGGCACGTAAAAAGCACCCACTACAATCACCGGGTGGTTGGCGATAGGAAGGGCATACAGCTGTAGAAATACTGCTAGATCAGACTGGAGCCTGGTGCAGCCTCCTGGCTTCCCAGACCCCAGTCAAACTGTCCAACCCATGCCAGCATGGAAAACAGACGTTAAACAATGATGATGATGATGATGAATGTCTTCCCCAACATACAACAAAATATTGGTTTCAAATTTTAACACAAGGCTAGCAATTTCTGGGGAGGGTTAAGTCAATTACATCGACCCCAGTAATCAACTGGTTCTTATTTTGTCATCTCCAAAAGGATAAAAGGCAAAGACAACCTTGGTGGAATTTGAACTCAGAACCTGAAGTGTTTTACCTAGCATGCTAACAGTTCTGCCAGCTGGTCACCTTTACCTACACCAAAATCCTAATAAAGGGAAGGACTTTAACTACAGGAAATTCCCCAGCACACAACTTCTTTTCTCTTTGGTGTACCAAAGGAAATGATATGCCATCATATTTGTCTGTGGGAATAATGAAATACATACATAACTTCTTTTGAGTGCTGGGTCTCACGGAAGCAAAGTGGATGAATTCCTTTCAAGCATTGGGCCTCATAGAGGCAAAGTGGCTGAGTTCCTTTCAAGTGTTTAGCTTCATGGAGGCAAAGTGGCTGGGTTCCTTTCAAGCGTTGGGCCTCATAGAGGTAAAGTGGCTGAGTTCCTTTCGAGTGCTGGGCCTCAAGGAGACAATGACAAAGACCTTTGGCATTATATCATGATTGAGAAGAAGACCCATTAAGCCCAGCAAAAGCGCAGTCGTGGCAGATAGTGGTATCACACAAATTGGCACCCTTGCCAGTGGCACATAAACACACCCATGTCATGCAAATGGCATCTGTGCTAGTGGCATGTAAAAGCACTCATTGTACTCTCTGAGTGGTTGGCATTATGAAGGTCATCCAGCCTTCCAGGGTGCTAGCCTGGTCAAACCGTCCAACCCATGCAAGTCTGGACAACGGACGTTAGATGATGATGATAATGACGATGATGACATACACACACACACACACACATAGACACATACATTCATACATACATACATACATAAACACGTATATACATACATACAGTGGTTTCCCATTAGTGTGAAATTCAATTAAGCAAAATAATTACTCAATACTTAAGATATCATCTATGTAAAGTTGAGCATGAATGGGTCATTACTCAAATGTAAGTGATTAGTTTGACTTAAACCCTTAAGGTGGTGCTCCAGCATGGCTGCAATCCAATGACTGAAGCAAGCTAAAGAATACACATATATATTTATATATTCGTATATGTTTGTATATGTGTGTGTGTGTGCATATATATATGTGTATACATGCACATGCACATGCAAACACACACACACACACACACACATATATATTGATAGAGAGGTTGGTAGAAAGATAGATATACCCGTTGGTATCTTAGCATATTTCGTTTTGTATGTGTGTTTATAGATATACTCCGTGTTTATCTTTTGTAGGAATGTCTGTTATAACTGAACATAGGTTATTATTGATTGCGATGACGATAATGATGATGACGATGATGATGACGACAATGACGATGATGACGACGATGATGACAGTAATGATGATGATGATGATAATGGTGGTGGTGGTGATAGTGATAATAGTGATGACGATGACGACGACGATGATGATGGTGGTGGTGGTGGTGGTGATAGTGATGATGATGATGATGACGACGTTCAAACCAATTAGAGTGACATTCAATACCGACCCACTGACTAAGCAAATGTTGGTGTGATTAGAGGGTCTCTTGAATAACTGACAAGTATTTGATTATTGATTAAGTGAGCTTTATTAAGCTTTAGATCTAGCTTGAATAGAGTTAAACAGAGAAAGACAGACAGAGAGAGAGAGAGCAGTAAGGAGTGGTGGAATACAGTGACATATTGAGTCGCTAGATGATGGAGCTACTTATTTCACATCAGTCATGGGAATGCCAGATAGAACTACAATAAATTCATAGACAATGGCACTGCCAGAGTCTAAAGAAACTATTAATGGGTAAAATCTGGAATTGGTGAGGAAATTGGTGGGTGAAGAAGGTGTGCTTTTTCGGTAGCATTTAGTCCATAGAAAACTTTATGGAAGTGTTTCTTTGTGTTTTTTTTTCTTTATTTCCATTTCATGCTATATTACCTAATTGGTTTGTCTTCAAATGGTTCTGATAATATATCGCTCATTCTTTGTGAAGGGACTAGTAGCTCTTTGCTCAACCCTTCTCAGTGCTGACCATTGTAAGTAGTCCCCCACTCAACCCTTCTTACAGTGCATTGTAACTTAGTTCAAGAAAGAGAGACAGACAGACAGACAGAGACAGAATGAGAGAGAGATAGACAGACAGACAGAGACAGAATGAGAGAGAGATAGACAGACAGAGAGAGACAAAATGAGAGAGAGATAGACAGACAGACAGAGACAGAATGAGAGAGAGAGACAGACAGACAGGCATATAGGCAGACAGACAGAGAAGAGTGGAACGAGGAAGGAGAGAGGAGTGGAAGGAGAAGATTCTTCTAAGACTTGGCTCATACTTCATTTATTGGCCCCAGAAGGATAACTTACAGTGGGATTTCAATTCAGAATGCACAGGGATGAAACAAATACTACAAACCATTCTATCTAGTGTTCTAACAACTCAGCAAATTCTTCACCTTCAGAAGAATTTTACAAATTCCAATGCCTTGAAAAATGAAGGGTCTAAATTAAAATTTTCTAGCATTTCCCTTTGTCTGGGAATGTAGAAGGGGAATTTGTGTTACCATTTTGGTTGTCAAAACAATAAAAGATGAAGAAATATCTTGAGTGTGAATTCTGTGAGTGAATGGAAGGGCTGATAGAGGGTGGGTGTGAATGGGCCACAAATCTGGGTATTCCATGATACCACCAGTCTCTACATGAAACTATTAATGGTCAGCATCTGTAAAAGTCAATTCAATAAAATTCTTAATTATGGATAAGTTTGTGTGCCAAGAAAGAAAGATTTTAATATCTCCAAGAGACCTCTCTACATTTGATTAGAAAATTATCAGAAGAAATGCTACTTCAGTCAAAATTTCTTTTCATCAAAGAAAATGTGTTTATTCTGTTTGTAAGGAATAAATTCATGGAGAGAGGTTTCAAAACAGAAGTGGTCCTATTGTGATTCCGAAAACATCCAGTAATCTGAAATTTCATATAGACACAAAACAGGCATAACAATCTTTTCTACTGTAGGCACAAGGCTTGTACATTTTGAAGGGAGGGGCAAATCGATCCCATCGAACCCAGTACTTGACTGCTACTTATTCTATAGACCCAGGAAGGATAAAAGGTAGGGTCAACCTTGGTGGAATTTGAAAGCCGAATGTAAAGATGGACGAAATACTGCTAAGTGTTCTATTCATTGTTCCCACCCACTTGGCACCTTAATAATGGTTTCAAACTTTGATGCAATTTTGGGAGAGGGATTAACTCAACCCTGGTACTCAGCTGATCCTTTTTTTACCAATTCTAAAAGGCTAAAAGACAAAATTGATTCCGGCAGAATTGGAACTCAGAATGTGAAGATGGGTAAAATGCTGGTGAGCCTGGCATGCTAACAATGCTGCCAGCTTCCTGCCTTACCATCACATAATTATAATAATGGCATGAAATTTTGGTACAAGGCCAGGAATTTTAGGTGGTGGGGTTTAATCAAGCACATCAGTACTTCATTTTATTAACTCTGAAGGATGAAAGCAATGTCGACTTTGGCAGCATTTGAACTCAGAGCAGAGTTGTTAAAAAAGCCACAAAGTATTTCGTCCAGCTGGTTAATGATGATGATGATGATGATGATAATGACGACGACGATGATGATGATGATGATGATGATGATGATATAATAATAATAATGGGCAAGAAACAATAAATTATGTTATCTCTGGCTGCCCAGTTCTGGCTAAGAAGGAATATATTCACAGACACAACAGAGTTGGGACCTACATACACTGGAAGCTATGCCAACACTATGGAATAACAACAGAAAATAGATGGTATAGGTACACACCAGAAAAGGTCACAGAAAACGAGAAAGCAACCATACTCTGGGATATGCCGATACACACAGATAGAGAAATTAAGGCCAATGGGCCTGATATAGTTGTCAGAGATCATGAAGAAAAAACGCTTTCTAATTGATGTATCAATACCAGCAGATGACAACGTTTCTCTAAAAGAAATGGAGGAACTTTCAAAATACAAAGACCTGGAAATAGAGGTAACTCGAATGTGGAATCTAAAAACAGAAACAATTCCTATCATAGTCAGTGCATTAGGTATGATAAGAAAAAATATCCAGACAAATACATAACAAAAACACCAGGACTTACAAATATATATAACATACAGAAAATTGCAAATATATATAACATACAGAAAATTAGAAGCTGTGCAAAGGCAATAGTAATAATAATGATTTTTTTTCTACTGTAAGCTATTACAGGACCTGAAATCTTGTGGGGAAGGGGTCCAGTTTATTATGTTGATTCCAGCATTCAATTGGTACTTTATTTTATAGACCCCCAAAGAAAAGAAAGAAAAAGTTGATTTCAGAGGGAATTGAACTCAGGATATAAAGTGTCACAAGAAAAACCACAAAGCATTTTGTCCAACATGTCAACAATTCTGCCAGCTAACCACTTTATATAGTAATACTAATAATCATAGCACTCTGTCGGTTACGATGAAGAGGGTTCAAATTGATCTAATCAATGGAGTAGCCTGCTTGTGAAATTAACGTGCATGTGGCTGAGCACTCCACAGACACGTGTACCCTTAATGTAATTCTCGGGGAGATTCATGGGTCACAGAGTGTGACAAGGCTGGCCCTTTGAAATACAGGTACAGCAGAAACAGGAAGAAAGAGTGAGAGAAATTTGGAGGTACAAGGCCTGAAAGAATGTAGCAAGGATCACCCCCTCCCCCTCCACTGGCAGAGCCTTGTTTTCACTCAATAAACACTCACACTGCCCAGTCTGGAAATCGAAACTGTAATCCTACGACCTCAAATTCACTGCCTTAACCATCGGAATAATAATAATAATAATAATAATAATAATAATAATAATAATAATAATAATAGTAATTATAATAATAATAATAATGATAATAACAACAACAACAACAATAATAATTGTGCTTTCACAATAATAATAATAATTATTATAATAATAATAATAATAATAATAATAATAATAATGTCTGTTATAGGTACAAGGCCTGAAATTTGTTGGCAGGGGCTACTTGATTACATCAACCCCAGTGCTCCACTGGTATTTATTTCATTGACCCTGAAAGGATGAATGGCAAAGTTGACCTCAGTGGAATTTGAACATAGAACATGAAGACAGACAAAATGTTGCTAAGCATTTTTCCCATCATGCTCACAGTTCTTCCAGCGCACAACTTAATAATAATTAATAATGATAATAATAATTCTATCTATGGGAAGCAAAAAACCCTCAAATTTGGGGGAGAGATTAAGCTGATTACATAGAACCCAGTGCATAACTAGTACTTATTTAATCAACCCCAAAAGGATGAAAGGCAAAGCCAACCTCGGTAGAGTTGGAACTCAGAACATAAAGACAGACGAAATACTGCTAAGTGTTTTGCCCAGCGTGTTAACGATTCTGCCAGCTCACAACCTTATATAATAATAATAATAATAATAATAATAATAATAATAATAATAATAATAAGCCTTTCTACTGGAGGCACAAGGCCTGGAATTTGAGGGGAGGGGATAGTCGATTGCATTGACCCCAGTATTTCACTGGTACTTTATTTTATCGACCCTGAAAGAATGATAGGCAAGTCGACCTTGGCGGAATTTGAACTCAGAACGTAAAGCCAGGTGAAATACCTATTTCTTTATTACCCACAAGGGGCTAAACATAGAGGAGACAAACATGGACAGACATAGGTATTAAGTCGATTATATCGACCCCAGTGCTTAACTGGTACTTAATTTATCGACCCCGAAAGGATGAAAGGCAAAGTCGACCTCGGCAGAATTTGAACTCACAACGTAACGGCAGCCGAAATACCGCTAAGCATTTCGCCTGACGTGCTGACGATATGCTTAGCCAGGTGAAATACCGCTAGGCTTTTTGCCTGGCATTCTAATGATTCTGCCAGCTCGCTGCCTTAACAATAACAATAATAATAATAATAATAATAATAATAATAATAATAATGATAATAATAATAATAATAATAATAATAATGATAATAATAATAATAATAATAATAATAATAATAATAATAATAATAACAATAATAATAATGGCTTCAGATTTTGCCACAAGAGCAGCAAGTGTGGGAGAGGTGAGAGTTTGTGGTGTAAGTTTATTACATCAACCCTACTGTTCAACTGGTGCTTATTTTCTTAGTAATTTATAATGGTAGTTATCCATTCAGGGAAGAAGAGAGAAGTGAAAGTCATTGCTACATGCTTTAGTGACATTAGAATCATGACTATAATTCACATTACTATTATCGGCATCAATGAAAACTTGGTCTTTGGATCAGCTAATACTATGCAGTTGTCACTAATATATGTTAATTCTCCAGATGATGTCGTTCTTTCTCTATATTTAGTCTTTGTTCAGTAGAAATGGATATTTCCTCTCTTTCATTCCTTTTTCTTTTGTCTGTTTTTCTTTTTTTTTATTTTGTCATGCTGGAATATAAAGATGAATAAGAATATAGGAAAATAAGAGGTGTCAGCCTTCAGAAATGACCAATTAATGTCATATGTAAAAATAAAGCACCGACAATTGCTCTGCCATGGTTAGAATCGAATGTTTGATCTACAAAGCTTTGCCAAGAAAAAGTACAGCAGAAATGGAAATGCACTGAGGCCAGTTTTCATGTTGCTTCCTCTTCCTCCGCCTCCTCCTCTTCCTCCTCACACTTTTCTTTCTCATCTTCTTCTTCAGCTTGTCTTCTCCTTTTTCTTCTCTTCTCCTTTTTCATACACTCATTAATCCGACTTATTCTTTTCTTTTTTGTTGTTTACTCCTAACACATTCTTCTTCTTCTTCTTCTTCTTCTCTCTCTTCTTCTCTCCTCCTTCTTCTTCTTCTTCTTCTCCTCTCCTTCTCTCCTTCTCTTCTTCTTCTTATTATTATTATTCTCCTCTCCTCTCCTTCTCTTCTTCTTCTTCTTCTTCTTCTTCTTCTTCTTCTCCTCTCCTTCTCTTCTCTTCTCTTCTTCTTCTTCTTCTCCTCTCCTTCTCTCCTTCTCTTCTTCTTCTTCTTCTTCTTCTTCTCCACCTTCTCCTCACCCTCCTCTCCTCCTCCTTCTCCTTCTTCCTAGTCATTACCTTCTTCTCCATTCCCCTCCTCCTCTTCTCATTTTCCCTCTTCATTTCCTTCTTCATTCACTTTCTCTTTCTCATTGTAGTTTCTAACCCTTCTTGATTTGCTCAAAGTAGCAGCTAAATATCTCGTAACACATTTCCTCCTGTTGTTGATCTTACATTCAGAACCCTCGCACATCCATCATATAATTCTGCCAAAACAATGCAACAACCAGAACTGTCAACCCTTCATCCGACCACCCAAAGATGTGTAGACAAAACTTTTTGTCTACAATTGTAACAACATAGAAAGAAAGAGAATCCTCAGTTTTGTTGACTTTTTTAATGCTTAAAATATGAAGGAACAGAGACAACATGGAGTAAAGAGTGTTCCTTAGTCATGTCAACAACGTGACAACCTCTCTGATGCTGGTGCCATGATAAAAGTCATCCAGTACTTTTTGTTTTAAGTGGCTGGTGACAGGAAGGATATTCACAAGTAGAAACCATGCCAAAATTGGAACTCGCAGATGAGATGTGGTTCCCCAGATCCTTCTAGAAGGGTAGTAATTTGTTATAAGAACTAACCCAGATTGTGGAAACGTTTGCAGCCAGAGCCAGAGCCAGCATGGAATAAAGAAAGGAAAATGAAGGTATGACAATAAAGGGCCATGATATTGGCCCTTTTATTGGTGGTTGTGGTGGTGATGGTGGTGAAGATGATGATGAAGATGATGATGATGATGGTGAAGATGATGATGATGAGGAGGAGGATGAGGATGATAAAGATGAGGATGTTGGTAATGATGGTGATGTTATGACAATGATGATGATGATGAATTTCTGTCTTTGCCATTACCATTATAGCACCGGAATATAATCCTGCTAATGCTGAGCTAACCATGAACTGTTAAAATATCATAAAATAACTTTCATAGCAACAAGTTGGAGACGCAATCTATTCTCCCACATATTAGATACCTGTTCAATAAGTGTTCAATTTTATAATTGGATACCTGTTCAAAACAGCCATCCAATTATAAATATTGAAAATGAACGTTATTATAAATCAAAATAGCGAGCGAAAAAGAAAATTGAAATAAAAATAAACCAAAAACATTTAAAAAAGAAAAAATAAACAAAACGATGTCTTCCCATATTATCTGTCACTGCTACTTTTGCTGTTGCATGTGCTCTTTCTTTCTTTCTTTCTTTCTTCCTTTCTTTCTTTCTCTATCACTCTCTCTCTGTCCATTTCTCTCTCTATCTTCCTTTTTCTCTCTTTATCTCTCTATATCTTCCTGTCTTTCTTTTTGCTCTGTGCTTCTATCGATCTCAGTTCCCAGTTTTATCTGACAGATCAAAGACTTTGTCACTCATTACCGTTCCTTCACAACAAATTAGCTTGCCTGTTCTTATTTTTCATCAATTTTTCCCAGTCGTTATGCAAATTCTTTGATAAGATAACATTGCCTGCTGTCTAGAAAATTCCCTACAAATGAGAAACAAGGCATCACACCATTGGCATCATTTCAGCACTCACAGATATTCTTTGAGATTAAGGAATACAGGCTGATTCAGATATTAGCTGTGTTGCGGTATCAGATGTCTTTTACTTGCCAGCAAGAACCAAGAAATATCCTATTTTGCAGAAATTCTTCAAGTGAAGAACTAGTTTGGGGCATATATTAAGATATCTAACGGAAATGCCACAAGAAAATCCAAATACACAATTCTCAGTGATATTAATACATAGAACTGTTTCACTAGAGTAAGAATCTGGTAGAAACGACACAAGGGAATCCAAATATACAGTTTTCAGTTACATAACAGTACTGATAAACAGAGCAAGACTTTGAAGAAAAGAAACATGCATAGTTAAGTCATTAAGTTGATGGAGTATTATCTGTCTATCTTTCGTCACACATTTGTGGCCTCTTCCGTGACACTTCCCATCCTCGTGTGTGCTCTTGCTCTGCTTAGTCCATCTGCAAATGAAGGCTCTTATTATCTGTATAATTAAGTTAAAAATGGATTTACATAACATCTAATTAGGTATATAGGAAATGAAATCATAAGCAATTGAGACAACATCCTGGGGGAAATTATTAGAAATTCACCAAGAAAAGAAAAGAGTTAATTTCATGAAATTAAGAATTAATATCTTAAAGTTAATTTATATATTTAAGGAAAGGAAAATAAGTTTTGTCATGTTTCGGACTATTCTATTTTGTCAGTTCTAAACAAACTTGATAGTTTGTTGGCAAAGAATTTTACATTAATGACAAAAGAGCATTTGAGTGGTTAATGCTTTGCTGTTCAAAGAAGGAGCAAAACAACATATTTGTGCTCTCTCGTCAGAGTGTCTTAGATAAATAAAACCAGGATAGCCAGTTTCAGCCTCACTATTTTCATGCTACTAATTTTGGTTAGCTCAAGAATGGGAGATCAACAGAATCATAAGAACATCAGACAAAACATCAAATAATATTTCTGCTAGCTGTTTATATTTTGCATTTAAAACTTACGGGAATCAATATTTTTCTTTTTCCTTCTCCCAGGATCAATAAGATGAAATAACAGTCAAGAACTCAGGTTGATTGCATCCACTAAATCCTTCAAAATTGCTGGTTATATGCCTAAAATAGAAACAATTTTGGCTGCCTCAATTCACTTTATAATAAATAGGTATCATGAGTAGGTATAGTTTACAACTGGAGGCAACAAATCATCATCATCATGAACATCATCTAATGTCCATTTTCCATGCTGGCATGTGTTTGATGGTTTGACTAGAACTGATAAAGCCAAGGGCTACATGAGGCCCCATTGTCTGTTCCAGCATGGTTTCCAAAGCAGGATGCCCTTCTGAACACCGAAATTTTGTAATGTCTTGTTATCTTGAAGACTTGAGTTCAAGTCCAGCTAAAGATACTAAGCAGGAAATAGTAAACCACTGAAGCTTATTTTTGCCAGAAGTTGATGAAATTTTCTAAATCCTTCAAAGATCAAACTCAACTTTTATTGATCCAATGAATAAACCTTGATATGGTTGTCAGATTTCTTTAGAAGTAGCGCTCTACAATCTTTTAAAGCCATAAATATAACTAGATACATTGTGACTGAATATAAAATGGATGATCATTGCTAAAACCAGAAATAGAAAATGATTAATCATTAAAATGTAAGAATACATAAGATAATGTAGTCCTAGCTACACTGGGCTCAGATATAAAATGAGTCATCATGGCTGATTCATTGTTAGAAATAGAACTTTTCTTTGACTTAAGATGGATGAACACACAATACAATGTAGCCCAAGATACTCTATGCCTAGATATAAAATTGATGATCATTGTTAGAAAGAGAAGTTTACTATTCATTAAAATGGAAGAGCACAAAAAATAATGTAGTCCTAAATACACGATGACTGATCAGAAGGCAGAAAATCATGGCTCTTTATTGAGATTATTTGAGAAAGAGATAAAAGTTGAGAAGAACAGCATCTGATTGTTAAATCCGGCCCTCAAATTGATCTTTGTGCCATCCATACTAGCATGGAAAAAGAACAAATGAGGTGTTCATCCTCCTCATCCAAATCAACATCATCATCATCATCCTTATCTCCATCTTATCATCATCCACCTCATCTTCATCATCATCATCCACCTTGTCATCCTTCCTCCTCCTCCTCCTCCTCCGCATTATCCTCATCACCACCACCATCATCATCATCATCATCATCATTATCAGCATCATCATCATCATCACACTCATCCTTATCATCATCACCATCATCATCATCTTTCTGTTCCTGCTCCTGCTCCTTCTCCTCCATCTCCTTATCCTCCACCTCCTTCTCCACCTCATCATCATCATCCTTATATCCATCATTATCATCATCCACCTCATCTTCATCATCATCATCCACCTTGTCATCCTTCCTCCTCCTCCTCCTCCTCCTCCTCCGCATTATCCTCATCACCACCACCATCATCATCATCATCATCATCATCATTATCAGCATCATCATCATCATCACACTCATCCTTATCATCATCACCATCATCATCATCTTTCTGTTCCTGCTCCTGCTCCTTCTCCTCCATCTCCTTATCCTCCACCTCCTTCTCCACCTCATCATCATCATCCTCACCTTCCTCTTCATCATCATCGACATCATCATCATCATCCTCATCAATCTCCTCCTCCTTCTCATCATCATCATCATCATCCCCGTCATCCTCCTCCTCCTCTTCTTCATCATCATTATCTTCATCTTTATCATCATCCTCCTCCTGCTCCTTCTCCTCTTCCACCTCTTCATCATCATCCTCGTCCTCTTCTTCCTTTTCATCAACATCATCATCCCCATCCTTATCATCATCATCATCGTAATCCTCATCATATCATCCCCTCCTCATTCCCATCCTCCTCCTCCTCCACATCATCATCATCATTTAACATCCACATTCCAGGCCAGCATATGTTGAATGGTTCGATTGGATCTGATGAGTCCGAGGACTGCCCCATGCTCCACTATCTGCTTTGACAGGGTTTCTATGGCTGAACACCCCTCCTATTGCCAACCACTTCTCATCATGGACTGGGTACTTTTTTTGTGCAGAAGCAGAACTGAGGTTGCCATGCACCCCACAAGTCTAAGAAGCACAATGGATTGTGTTCCAAGATGATGGTGAGCCATTTATTATTGTGAACAACAGTTGATGTTGACAGAACATCAGCCTAATGGGAGAAGAATGGTCCATGATTGTTATCCTACCACTGACACCGTATCATGTCAGACAGGGAACATATTTGCTATTAATTCAGGGCATCTGGAAAAGCATAGAGACCAAACAGTTCCTTGTTCTGGGGCCTTGGGGGACAATGTGGCAGCCGTAGGTTCTAGAAGAGCCCTTACTTTTGAATAATTTCTTGTACACCCTTTGAATTTTGAATGAACAACCTGCTCCAACTCACCCCATCCAGGGCCCAATATCAGTGTAGTTGTACCTTTTAAAGTTTCTCTTTGGAGACTCTGCGGTTAAATTCCATGCAGAGATGTAGAGGCACAGTTCACTGAAGTAGGGAAACCTGCCAAGAGTAAACAGTAACTAGGAATTGTTTTTAATCACTTATGCAATTGCATTGGTACAGCAGTGGTCTGCATGGTTATACAGATGTGGTGCAGACACATGGCCCAGTGGTTAGGGTATTCTACTCATGAATGTGAGATCATGAGTCCTTGAGCAAGACACTTTATTTCACGTCACTCCTGCCCTCTCAGTTAACAAAATCGAGTTGCACCTGTAATTACAAAGGGGCCATCCTTGTCACATTCTGTGTCATGCTGAATCTCCCTGAGAACTACATTAAGGGTGCACGTATCTAGGGAGTACCCAGCCACTTTCACATTAATTTCACAAGGCGCAGGAGTTGCTATGTGATAGGTAGCTTGCTTACCAACCACATGGTTCTGGGTTCAGTCCCACTGCATGGCAACTTGGGTAAATGCCTTCTACTATAGCCTTGGGCTGACCAAAGCCTTTTGAGTGGATTTGGTAGATGGAAACTGAAAGAAGTCTGTTGTATATATATATGTGTGTGTGTTTGTGTATTTGTATCCCCCACCATCACTTGACAACCAATGCTGGTGTGTTTACATCCCCGTAACTTAGAGATTCAGTAAAAGAGACTAATAGGATTACAAGGAATAAGTCCTGGGGTCAATTTGTTCGACTAAAGGTGGTGCTCCAGCATGACCTCCATCAAATGACTGAAACAAATAAAAGAATAAAACGAAAAATGCAGTTCTGTTGATTAGAAAAACTGGGAGCCTTGTCATTATAACCAATAGAGTACCAGCCTTTTTTAGGTACCCTGTATAGATAAAAGGATCACATTCCACTCCAGATATTATATACCCTGTTTCATTCCAGACAACACACTTATTGAAGGTAGACATTATAAATAATTAGTTAAAACAACTTTGGTAAGCAAACTAATTATTACTAAGCAAAGAGGAAACTTTTGCAAAATTCCTGACAATTTAAAAAAACCAAAATTGATTACATCCAATTTGTTTTTTTAATAATGCACTCGATAACTAGATCTGATCACAATTTCAGAGATTCTAATAGTTAAGCTTCGCAGAATATTAACGTTTTTTTTTTCTTTATGTTGTTTCTTTATTTTTATTTTTATTTTGGTTCAACAGAACATGAGGCAGTAATCAGAAGACAACAGAGTTAAGATATAATTGTTGCAACAATTTCAGGAATTATAATCAGTAGTTGAAAGTAATATTCATTTTCTTGCTTTGTTTTTTTTTTCTTTTTACTTTTTTTTTATTTTTTTATTTTTTCTTTGTTTTGTTTTGTTTTGTTTTGTTTGAGAAATTCTGCAAGAAATTCAATTTCTTAATAAAATTATGAATCAAAAAAATGTGTATGATTATCTTCGTAATGATTAGTTGATCTTGATAATGGTTCTCGTGTTGGTAAAAGATGATGATGATGGTGGTGGTGATGATGATGATGATGATGACGTTGACGACGACGACGAGGAAGGTGATGATGATGATGATGATGATGGTGGTGATGAAGGTGGTGAGTGATGACAATGCCAGCAATGATAATGATGGTGATGATAACGACAGTGATGGCAGTGATAACAATGGTAATGACGAAGGAAATGATGAGGATGAGGGGGGGTGATAATTATGATGATAGTGATGATGATGATAATGATGATGAAGGCAATGACAACGACAAATGAAGATGGTTAAGATGATACTGATCAGCAATGTCCGTTATAACCATTATCACAATAATAAACATGATCACCATCACAATTATCATCATCATATACATTATCATAATAGCAATCATTATGATTACCACCATCGTCGTCATCATCGTCATCATCGTTGTCATCATTGTCATCATCATCATCATCATCATCATCATCATTATAATCATCTTCATCATCCCCATTGTCATAATCATTACCACCATTGTAATTGTCATCATAATACTCCCTCGCCTCCTCTTCCTCCTCCTCCTCATCATCATCATCTTCATCATCATTTTAGCGTCCACTTTTATATGCTTGCATGAGTCAGACATGGTTCATTCTTGTCGTCAACCCTGATTTCTAGCGAAGGTGGCATTTATTTCCCTTGGTCTATCAAACATGGACAACACAATGGCCAGACATGTTTCTACGGAAGATTGCAAATGTTAGACGTTGCTTTTATGGCAGGGATGTTTGTTTACAGTAAACATGTGATATCCGGACAAGGAGATGCAAACACCATTCACATCTATACCAATAAATACAAATTTTGTGTTTGTATCCCATTAGCTGTTTAGTTTATAGACACAGCCCCAGGGTGAGATCTACTTCCAAAAAATGGTGCATATCTAGGATTATATTAACCCCGGGAATGTTTTATGCTACTTTGGTCCACTGGACTGTGACACAAATCCAAATGACCACCCTGTAATAGCTTTTGTTTTTATCTTTTATCATTTTGTTTATATTTTTTTGGTTTCAGTTTTAAGACTGCAGCCATGCTGGAGCATAACACTGAAGAATTTTAGTTGAACAAACTGAGCCTGGGGCTTCCTTTTTGAAGTCTGGTATTTATTCAGTTAGTCTCTTTAGCCAAAACACTAAGCTATGGGGATGTAAACACACCAACACCAGTTGTCAAGTGGTGAGCAGTGGATAAACAGTCACAAAGACACACACACACACCCATATATACATATATATATATACATATATATATATATATATATATATAGAATATATATATATGGGGTGTGTGTGATGTGTTATAGAAGAATATATTAATAAAAAGAATCCAACCTTGTCTGATTTTCACGTTTTTTTACAATCTTATGATGATATATTAAAGATAATATATTATAATTGAATAAATAAAATGAAATAGTAGAATGTTAAATATTCATTCTGATTGAACTAGTACTTTCATGCATTGAATTCTGCAATCTTCGGGTTCATGTAGTAGTGTTTACAGTCATGCTTCACAATTTTTGACTGTAGCAAGATGATTGATTCTGTGCTATAAATACAGCTGGGTAGGCTCCAGAGTGCTAGGTTTTGCAAACTGTATTCTGACCAATCAGTGTGTAGTATCACTCAATTACTTAAGCTGATGGTGGTTGGTTGAGCTGATTGGTTTAGGCATCACGCTTTGTTGGACAGGTCAAGAGTCCTGTATCTTGACCCTGGCCGAAGCAGCAATTGTTGGGTTATTTTTAGATGTTGTAAATATCCTTTGTCAGAGATTTTTATATTTTTATATTCAACCAATTGTCATCATCATCATTGTCAGCACCTTAATTATTGTTGCTAGTGGTGATGGTGGTGGCAATAGAACTTTTAACCCTAAATAAGATAATTTTCCTGCTATCTTCGTCTTGATCACCTTTAGTATTGTTGTTGTTGTTGTTATATATATATTATTATATATTATAAATATATATATATAACATGTATGTTATTTAGAGAAAAACCTCTATTAAGCAATTCAATAGTGAAAGACATTATTCACACCATATAGAAAAAATAAATATACTATAAAAACCTTATTCTAAAAATCAGTAAAGTATGTAAAAAATAAATAGTAAATAGTAGTAAATGGACTATGTGCATTTCGTGGCTATATTTTCAAATAGATAATAATAATAAAATCAATTCGATTTAAAATTAAATCAATCTAAAATTAATTCCATTCAAAAATATAGTCACTCGTCAGGTCTAAAATAATAATAAAATAAATGTACGTATCTTAACTTATTATAATTATCAAATAGGTATAGAAAAATATGTATTTTAACAATAAATAATCGAAATACATTTAACAATATTACTTAAAATAAAACCATAACTTTTCTTATCGATAAATTATGGTTTTATTCTAAGTAATGTTGTTAAATGTTTTTCAATTATTTATTGTAAAAACATATTTTTCTGTATCTATTTGATAATTATTATAAGTTAAGATACGTACATTTATTATCATTATTATTATTATTATTATTATTATTATTATTATTATTATTATTATTATTATTATTATTATTATTATTATTATTATTATTATATTATATATATATACACAACATGCTTCCTTCAGTTTCCATCCATCAGATCCACTCACAAGATTTTGGTCAGCTTGGAGCTATAATAGAAGACACTTACTTAAGGTGCCATGCCATGCAACTTGAACACAGACCATTGTGGCTGTGAAGCAAATTTCTTACCATACTGCCAAGAAACTACGAAGTTTAAAAATAGAAGTGAAATTACGGAGAGAATTTACAAGCTAGATATTGGTTGGAGAATTACATTCAACCAATTCAGAAATTCAATGACATATTCTGAGATTAATTAACATTTTGGGGAACATTTTTAACTCTACTTTAGTTAGATTATTTACATTTGATGGATATTTGTCATCTTGTTTGTTGTTAACACGTTTCGGCTGATATACCCTCCAGCCTTCATCAGGTGTCTTGGGAAAATTTTGAACCTGGGTTCTCATTCCTAAGGTATTTTTCAATGTTATTATTATTATTATTATTATTGTTGTTGTTGTTGTTGTTGTTGTTGTTATTATTATTATTATTATTATTATTATTATTATCATTCAGGTCACTGCCTGGAATCTTGGGGTTAGTAGCCCATGCTCTTAACCACTACATCATATGCCTGTGGCATAGTGGTTAAAATCATGGGCTACTAATCCCAAGATTCTGAGTTCAATTCCAGGCAGTGACCTGAATAATAATAATACTAATAATAATAACATCGAAAAATACTTTAGGAATGAGAACCCATGTTTGAAATTTCCCCAAGACACCTGATGAAGGCTGGAGGATATATCAGCCAAAACATGTTAACAACAAACAAGATGAGGACAAATATCCATCAAATGTAAATAATGTACATAATTTCTTATCTTAAATATAGAACTGTCTTTTTAACTTTGACATATATTTTCGCAGTGAAGTATTTTTAATGTTGGTTTGGGATATGGTACTCCCGAGCTATAATTTGATTGATGATCAAATCCTTTCATTCCAGATGAAATCCATGGAATCTGAAGTGGTGGTCTGATATTAGGTTCATTCTTGAAGAAGTAAAAGTTTTTTGTATAATGAAACGACTAAAGATTTTCACAAGTCAAATTTAAATTCATGAATGTTTAAAATTTTATCAACTTCTATTGGAATTATGTTTGAAATGTTGTATATGTAAATATCAAGATATAAAGGTGGTAAAACAAGATTGGAAATAAGGAAAAATAGTTTATTAACCCATTAAGTCCCACTGTCCTCTAAATATGACACTAAATGAGAACATTAAAAAAGCTATATCACATTGTCTCACTGTTCTATTTATAGGACACCAAGTATTTTCAGTTCTACTTGAAGTAAAGGAGTTTTAATAAATATTTTTTTTCATTTTAACCTATTTTCAATCATTTGTAAAAAATTTTAAAGTAATATTCAGAAATTTAAGAACTCTGAGACTTAATGGGTTAAGACAGTGTCAAAATTTATAACAATAAAAACCTTTAGATTTGAGCTAAAATAGGAGAAAAGATTCAATAAAGTTTTGAGTTAACATGATTTGGGGAAGATTTGGTCTGAGATCTGGTGCTAAAGAGAAGAAACAAGTTTTAAATACATCCTTCAGTCAGATAGGAACTGGTCTGAACTATGGTATCTTAACACTTTATTGTCTTAAGTCATAGGCAAGAAATTTTTGTTCATGACAAAGTGTTGTGAAAAGCATTTATTGGTTCAAATATCTCTTAAGCATATATATATATATATATAAATCAAATCAAATCAAATCAAATCAAATCAAAATAGACAAAATAGATGAACATCAATGGAATTTGTATCTTGTGGTACAAGTGCCTGTGGCACACAAGAAATCCATCAGTGCTGTAGTCAGTGCGGTGGGCACATGACAAACACCATCCGATCGTGGCCGTTCGCCAGCCTCATCTAGCACCTGTGTCGGTGGCACATAAAAACACCATCCGAAGACCCGGCAAGACTAGTCAGACCATAACCCATGGCCCCTACCGGGGACGTAGTCAGTCCACCTGTGCATACCTTCCTTCTTGTGACACTTGTGAAGACCTGTTGAGGCAAGTGAAAATCAAAACAAATCAAAATAGATGAACATCAATGGAATTTGTATCTTTGTGGTACCAGTGCCGGTGGCACGTGGCACATAAGAAAACCATCCGAACGTGGCCGTAGCCAGTACCGCATCGACTGGCCTCCGTGCTGTGGGCACGTAACAAGCACCATCCGATCGTGGCCGTTTGCCAGCCTCATCTGGCACCTGTGTCGGTGGCACATAAAAACACCATCCGAGCGTGGCCGTCTGCCAGCCTCGTCTGGCACCTGTGTCGGTGGCACATAAAAACACCATCCGAGCATGGCCGTCTGCCAGCCTCGTCTGGCACCTGTGTCGGTGGCACATAAAAACACCATCCGAGCGTGGCCGTCTGCCAGCCTCGTCTGGCACCTGTGTCGGTGGCACATAAAAACACCATCCGAGCGTGGCCGTTTGCCAGCCTCGTCTGGCACCTGTGTCGGTGGCACATAAAATCACCCACTACACTCTCGGAGTGGTTGGCGTTAGGAAGGGCATCCAGCTGTAGAAACACTGCCAGATCTGACTGGACTGGTGCAGCTTTCGAGCTCCCCAGACCCCAGTTGAACCGTCCAACCCATGCTAGCATGGAAAGCGGACGTTAAATGATGATGATGATGATGATGATGATATATATATATATATATATATGTGTAATTAAAGTTAATCCAAACAAGAAAACACCAAGAGAAAACACAACAGCACGAGGACGTGGAACAAATATAGTATTATTGGACGCTCAGGAAGGAAGGGAAAGGGGAGGGTTTTACGTTTCGAGCGGAGCTCTTTGTCAGATACATAGGAAAACGAAAGATCCAGAGAAGGGATGACAGAAGAAAAAATGTATGTATATGTATATATGTATATACATATATATGTATATACATATATGTATATACATATATACATATATGTATATATGTATATACATATGTATATGTTTGTGTGTCTGTGTTTGTCTCCCAACATTGCTTGACAACTGATGTTGGCATATTTATACCACCGCAACTTAGCAGTTCAGCAAAAAAAGACCAACGGAATAAGTCCTGGGGTTGATTTGCTCAACTAAGAGTAATGCTCTATCATGGCTACAGCCAAATGTCTGAAACAAATAAAAGAATATATTTAAGAGAGAGATGTTTTGGTGTACAAGCTATATTCATTTGGACATACACATTCTATAAGACACACACACACACACACACATACGTACACACATGCACACACACACATATACACACATACTCTCCCCTCCCTCACACACACACCCACATACATGCACACATCCCAAAAACATCATTGTAAGACTCTCCTATGATTATTATATTTGACAAACAACATTGCTTCATGAATTTTTACATGTGTATTTTTTTTGTCTCGATGTGCATGTGTGTGTGTGTGTGTGTGTGAGTGTGTGTGCATGTGTGTGTGTGTGTGTGGATGTTGCTTTATTGATTATTTTTGCTATTAGCTATAATTGTCTAAGATATTAACTTGTTTTACTTTATTAAACCTGTGTGTATACATGCTTCCCTGTATACTTAATATACATACATCTGTCTCTATCACTCTATCTCTGTAATATATATACATATGTATATATACACACACATGTATATATACATATATTACATACATGCATGTGCATATACATATATATATATATATACGTATGTATATATACACACACATGTATATATACATACATTATATATATGCATGTGCATATATATATATATATATATTTACATAGACAACACATACACACATATATATATATATTTATATATAACACACACACACACACATGCATATATATACATATATATACATATATATATATGTAATTATCTATATTTATACATGTAAGACTTTTAGATATCGAAGTCACCACGCAACTGAAACTTGCTAATGCGTTTTGATGTTTATTTTCTTTTGAAGTGGATGCGATGATAATGTAAATTGCTGACTTGTACAAACAAAGGAAATCAGAAGACATAGTAAATGTCTTAGAGGCCAAGATATGTTTTGATTTTCTTACAACAAATGATTTACAAAAATTATCTCCTTCACTATTCACGTTCGCTTTATTACACTTTGTCGCATTGATTGGAACCCATTCCCCTTCTTTTGTTGTTGTTGTTGTTGTTGTTGTTGTTCTTCTTCTTCTTCTTCTTCTTCTTCTTCTTCTTCTTCTTCTTCTTCTTCTTCTTCTTCTTTTCTTCTTCTTCTTCTTCTTCTCCTTCTCCTTCTTCTTCTTCCTCCCCTCTTCTTCTTTTCTTCTCCTCTTCTTTCTTTTTTTCTTCTTGTTCTTCTTTTACTTCTTCTTCTTCCTCTTCTTCCTCTTCTTCCTCTTCTTCACATTGACCTCACATTGTACAGATGCTTCAACATGTATGTCGTTGTCATCATCATCATCATCATCATCATCATCATTTAGTATAGTATCCATTTTCCATGCTGTGTTAGACAACTTGACTGTAACTGCTATGCCAGATGGCTGCACCAGGCTCCCGTCTGATTTCGCTCTGTTTCTATGGCTGGATGCCCTTCCTAAGACCAACCACTCCACAAAGTGTTCTGCGTGTCTTACCTATCACCAGCGTGGATGCTTTTATGTCACCGTCACAGGTGTCTATTGCAAATCACTGGCATGGCTGCATCCCACATGTGACTGGCACTGGCCATGACTGTGATTTCGTAAAGCACAACATGGCCACAACTATGGTTTCACTAAGCTTGATGTTTCTCCTGAAGCACATAAAATCACCAAAAGTCTCGATCACTTGTCTCCCTCAACACTCAACTTCTGATGATCATATTTTCCTACCTCATCCCACAGATTCCTGGCTCTACCTCTTCCACAGGTTTCCTTGACAATTAGAAATCATCACTTCTTTATGCAGCTGTCCCCATGTATGTATATATATATATGTATGTATATATGTACGTGCTATTGAAGACAGTATTCTGAGACATTACACAGAATAGTTGGCTGTAAGAAAAGAGTTGGAAGAATTTCACAGACTCAGGACAGAGCAAAATGCTGAGAATATTGTGTTTGTATGTATTTCTGAGACAAGAATTTTGTGAATGAGGGAATCGGTAGTGCGCCAGACAAAATGCCAGGCAGTCCAGTTCTTTATAGTCTCACTGGGATTCATTTTGCCTTTTATCCTCCTGCGGTCACTAAAACGAAGTACCAGTAATTAGTGGTTTCAAATTTTGGCACAAGGCCAGCAAATTTGGGGAAGGGGTAAGTTTATTGCATCGACCCCCCCCCCCCAAGTGCTCAGCTGGGATTTAATTTATCAACCCCAAAAGGACAAAAGGACAAAGTCAACCTTGACAGAATTTGAACTCGGAATCTAAAGATAAATGAAATGCTGCTAACCACTTTGCCTGGCATGGAATTGATTCTGCTAGCTCACCACCTTAGTGCCCGTAAGTATTGGGACCAAAATAATTAACTTATCTTTTTCTCTAAATCCAAAATTTTCTATGGAAGAATTTGATAATTAAACAACTCCAGATTAGTAATTAAGGGAGTAATGCCAGTGAAATTAGTAAGTCATTTATTTAACTAAATAAACTGAAAGTTAAAAACTAAATAAAGCAGACTAGTCTTTAGTACTCAAAATCTTCAGACACATGCTATAACTTAGTATCATATTTCACCAATATCATTGAACACAGTTCCCTAGATGAAAGAGCAAAAGCATTTTATTCATCTCCCTCGTGCACTGTACAGGTGTATTTATTAATAATAGAATGGAAAACGAAATAATTATTTAGAATTCTACAAACTATAGCATTATTCTAGCAACAAAAGATAAGTGGTTTCAGTCATTGTATCTTTGTGGATTCCAAATTCCTTTTGAGATTCTACAGCTCCTGTGTGGGGATTTTGAATTACTCATTAAGTTGCTATGTGGCTTAGCGTGAATTTTTAGTGCTGGTGGTATGTGAAGTGTTTGAGATGGAATATTAGTTGCAGAAATAGTTTGTAAAATTGGTGATTTGTTAGCGACATTATTACAATAGGCTACATGATCATGTGGTAACTCTAGGGGAGAAGAAGAAGCTAACGATGTTGGACATGCTAAATCCATTCACTTCAACTTCATAATTATTAATAATCTTTAATTAGAAATTTATATCAGTGTCATATAATAGCCTTTATGACACAGCTACAGAATATAGAAACTATCTTGTATTAGGTCAAAACTAAGATCATGGTTAGCAGATGCGTTAAGAGGATGATGTTTAAAAGCTATTTATCTGTTCAATTAACACCAACTGAGCTTTTTCATCTTCACATATATTCTAGTCTGTGTCTCTGCCGACATGAATCATACAATAAACATGTGTGAGATATCCTATTGTATTGTTCTTGGAATGAACTCTTTGTTCAATCTTATAAAATAGTTTACTGCTGCTCTTAATTGTCTTATAAGTAATTTCTCACATGGAGACGACATCCATGCACAAGGTGTACTATAATGGTTCTGAAGTACCTTTAGTCAATTCTCACCAAACTTCCCAAGTGATTGTCTGAAAAACTTTTCATGCAGATCTTTCTACTGCACCATTAGATTTTGCACTTTTGATTTCTTGGATGCAAGTGAGCTTAAACAGTTCTTTAAATGAATGGTAGATTGTTAGATACCACTGTCATTGGAAAGCTAGAAAAGATCAATGCTTGACTTCCCCTCAAATTTATCCAAGCTGCTACAGGAACAGTTTTAATAAAGCTGGTCATTTTGTAAACATTTATGACCAAAGATATCTCTTGGAACATCAAGATCTTTTAAAAAAAGGAATTGTAGCACATCAAATAAATGTACTCCAAACCAGTTCCTAAGAATATTATTTGTCTTCTAAAAGGCTTTATCGTGATGTGATCTATAAGACATTCCTTTTTACGGCAAGAAGAAACTGAACTATATTTTATGGGATATTTTGCATAAACTAGTTTATCAACCTCAAAAGTTTCTGCAATTTTATTTCCAGTCTGTAACATTATTGTGTAGAATCTTGTATTCTATATTTGACTTTATGGTGGCTTCAACCCATTCTTTGAATTCTTAATTTCTAGGAAATCTATTAAAGACATATTATTAATGCATATATTTGGATTAATTGATTCTTTGGTTCCTTACAGTCTAGCATTAACTGCATTTTCTCAAATCTTCAATTCATTCTGAGTTGCTACAAAGATGAGTATGTCATCCTGATAGATAATTAGGCCATTAAATTCCTTCAGTATAGACTCTACTCAATGTTAGGGAGAATTGAGCTGCTATTTTTGAGACCCAGTTGAAGTCTATTGATTAAGTAAATGCCATTGATTACATTTATCACATATAATCTCTGGAGTCTTCAGCCAAACCATTCTGATTCTGGGCACCATTTAAATCAACAAAGGAAAACTATTAAAGTATGATTAAGATGTTTGCCTCCTGGCCATGTGGCTTTGGATTCAATGTGATTGTATGGTACAATAGACAATTCTCTTCTACTATAACTCTGGGGTTACCAAAGCATTGAGAGTGGATTTAATTGCTGAAAACTGAGTGAAGCCTATTGAGTTTGTATATATGCATGTGTGTATAAATATATATATATATATATATATATATATATAATTAAATAATATATAAATGCATAAATACATATGTATATGTACATACTTACATCTATATACACACACACACACATATATATATATATAATATATATATATATATATATTAAGAACAATCTTACTTAGAAAGGGATGCATGCGTTCTGTCATATAATAAATTAATAAATAAATATAATATAAGCATATATACATACATATATGTACGTACCTACCTCTACATGTATATATACATGCATATATGGGTACAGGACACTAAAAAAACGTCGAACACAATGAGAAACGAAAACATAAACACAAAACCAAGGAAATGGACATTTTTTTAAAAACAACGAAAAAATAGAGTACAGGACATACAAAACAAGGAAAATTCCCCTTCTTCAGTCGCCTTAATTTCATCTACTCCACGTTTCGAAGGTCAAGGTGATACATGTCTTCAATGAAATTTTCCTTCCCGCGAAAATCAAATTAAATAAAATTACTGTTTATATTTTGTACTGTCGTTACTATCCTGTTTTTGTTACCATTTTTACCCCTCCGCAAAAAAATCTCAAATTTTATTTAATTTGATTTTCGCAGGAAGGAAAATTTCATTGAAGACATGTATCGCCTTGACCTTCGAAACGTGGAGTAGATGAAATTAAGGCGACGGAAGAAGGGGAATTTTCCTTGTTTTGTATGTCCTGTACTCTATTTTTACGTTGTTTTTAAAAAAATGTCCATTTCCTTGGTTTTGTGTTTATGTTTTCGTTTCTCATTGTGTTCGACGTTTTTTTGGTGTCCTGTACCCATATATGCATGTATATATACATGTAGAGGTAGGTACGTACATATATGTATGTATATATGCATATATTTTATTTATCTATTAATTTATATATATATATGGGCACAGGACGTCATGAAATGTGTACAACAAAAAAATACAAAGTACAAGTACATGGAATATGAACTATACTATAAAGAAGTATACGAGGTAGTATCAATAACTTCCCAGATTAGTTCTGTAGCACACAAACAGGTGGCAGCACATGGTTGCCTGCACAATGAGAGGTAGCATTGACCTTCATGAGGCACTTCACCAAGTGACATTGCTGTGTTTACTTCACAAGTTGTAAAATTTGTGTTTTTGTTGATCACGTGTAAGCTTTAGTCTGCGGTTTTTGTCATGGACAGGAAGTTGGAACAAAGAGCCAATGTGAAATTTTGCATTAGACTTAGGAAGTCTGCTAGAGACATTGAGCATGCTATGGGTATGACTCTGAGATGAAGCAGCAGTCGTCACAATGGAAGGACCTGTCATCTTCATGGCAGATCAATCAAGAACATGCTCATCGTTTTTACAACATCTACAGTATTGTGCATGGGAAATTAATCCTTTAGTGGCAGTCCCCCAGCTGAGAGCTCTACTGCAATGTTTTAAGGTGTCTGAGGAAGGACATTTAGTGAAAGTGACCAGATCTGTGGAGTGAAAAGAATTTGATTCTTCACCACAACAATATACCTTGTCACACAACTCTCTTCATTCATGAGTTTCTCTCCAAAAACAACATGGTATTGCTTCTGCACCCATCCTGTTCACCACATTTAGCACCTGCAAACTTCCATTTATCCCCCAAAATGAAAATGCAGCTCCAAGGTCACCGTTTTAACACTGATGTCAAGATCAGAAGTGAATTGCAGAAGCTCCTTGACTCGCATACGGAAAATAACTTTCATGCCAGATTCCAAAAATGGTAGGAATGCTGGGACAGGTATATTGCTGCACATGGTGAATAAATTAGGTACACTAGGTAAGTGCTGTAACGGACTGCTAGGGCTCCAAGGTTGTAGCCAAAACAGTAGTTATGGACCCAATGTAGATTTCCAATATAGCAGATATATAATTGTTAAAAAGGCTAACAAATGTTAAGGCAAGGCAAGCATCTCAAATCATATATATATTATTATTATTGGGAAAAATTCAGTCTTACAGCTGTTTCTGGGATATCCTAGAGTATGGGATATTCCATCATCAGAAACAGCTGTAAGACTGAATTTTTCCAATAATTATAATGTACATGACTTGAGATGCTTGCCTTGTATTAATGTTTGTTGACCTCTTTAACAATTATATATATATGTGTTATACACACACACACACACACACATATATATATATATATATATATATATATATATATATATATATATTGTAATGTATGTTTTACAGTGAGGGAAAACACTAAAAGTATTAATTCATTTGACTAAATATTTTTCAAGTTCATGCCCCAGGTACCCCAGTATGGGTGCAATCTAATGACTGAAACAAGTAAAGATAAAAGATATATATTTGTGCATGTGTGAGTGTGTGTGTGTACACATATATGCTTTTAGTAATGTTCAATTTTATACAGCATGGTTACTACAGGCTAACTATTACTTAACATACACATCTACATATAGTTACACACAAACAGTCTCACACACACACACACACACACACACACACACATACCTACATACACACATACATACTTGTATATGCATGTACAAACTTGCACAGAGTTATAGGAAACTTGACTTTCCAAAAATTGGTAATGTTATGGCACTGGATAAGTATCTCTTAGAGTAAAGTGCCAAAACCTCATGGCATGATGTCATCCAAAGTTACCAGTTAAGTGCTATACTCTGCCATATGGCAGGATTCAGACTCCGGCTTCCAATATTCTATGCATATTTGTACCAAAGTCCATTTTCTGTGAGACTGTTAAAATTCATAAACCATGTTTATGGAATATGGCTACTATTGATCCATATTCTTTAACCAATTTGCTGATGCTGGTGTTTCATAATAACAGTTTTCAGTCCTAGAATTTCTTGCCAAAAATGTGCAATTGTATTTGGCAAATTGTCTTGGTTATTTTTTTCTTTTTATATGCTGTGTATTGTTCTAAGACTAAAATACCAGGACCAAAATTCTTGTTGCTATTGCTTCAAGTAGCACAAACTATAATTTCAAGGTGTGAAGAGACGTGTAGACACAGGTGCATGCCCAAATGTGTATCATGATATATATATATATATATATATGCTTGTGTTGATTTGCTTTTTGTGTGTGTGTGTGCATGTATAAGTATATGTTATGTGTATGTATCTATCTATCTTTCTATCAATCTATTTATATCTACACACATATATACACGCATACAAAGACTAAAGAGAAAAGTTTTTATAAATAAAAATATCCACATCATGGAATTTTGTATAACTTTTAAACCTAGTATTTATTTTATCAATCTGTCTTGCCAAACGACTATGTTACGGGGACGTAAACAAACCAAACTGGTTGTCAAGCAGTGGTTGTTTGCAAACACAAACACAAAGACACACAGCCATCACCACCACCACCACCACCACCCCACACACATATCCATACATATATATATGGTGGGCTTCTTTCAGTTTCCAAGTCCACTTAGAGGGCTTTGGTCAACCTGAAACTATAGTAGGAGACACTTGCCTTAGATGCCATGCAATGGAACCGAACATGGAACCATGTGGTTCAAAAGCAAGCTTCTTACCAAATGTAAATACATACCTACTAAACATGCATACATACATACGTACACACACATATGCATACACACATGCACAAACACATGCACAACACCTACATAGATACATACATACACCATAAATACATCCACACATCTATGTATGAATGTACATATATAGTATGTATATATATATGTATATATATATATATATATATATATATATATATATATATATATATATATATATTATATATATGTACCTAGAAGTTATTAAACATGATGCTGGCACCAAATGCAAGTTAATGTTCCAAACGACAAGAAACTATTGAAAGGGACTGAAAACAGATAGTAATCAACTGTTGATTAACTTGTCTTCTTACTAATTACACCACATTGCATTTGTATTCACTACTGACTCAAATTAGGTTTTATCCCTAATTTCAGTAGAGTGTAATCAGTATCCTAGCAACCAACAGATGGTTGGTTCAAGACCTCATCTTGTATTTCTCATTTGCTTGCATTCATAAATTAGTGTTTAGATATTCACTATTGACTGTATGTATTTGGTGTTAATTTATGCATACATAGATGTATATACAGACACACACATTCACACACACACACACACACACACACACACACACACACACGACCATAAGCACACAAATATATTCACAGGTTGAAAATTACCACATTCAAGAAAGTATGTTTAAAAAAATTACTTACACACACATACACAACACTCATACATTATATATATATATATATATATCTATATATATATATATATATATATACATATATATATAATATATATATATATATATATATAAATATACATATATATATATACACACATATATATATACATATATATATATAATATATATACATATATATATATATACATATATATAAATATACATATATATATATACACACATATATATATATATACATATACATAAATATATATACATATATATAATATATATATATTATATATATATATATATATATATATATATATATGAATAAAGAATGAAGTTAATGCAGGTTTAAACAAGTATTTTACTTTCTACACATGTTTCGAAAATTCCACTGATACTATTCAAAAGAATAAATGGTATAAACAATGCAATCTTCTCTTCGGGAAAGTGAAAAAAACGAAACTCGTCAATTTTTTTTTTTTTTTTTTGCTAAAATGTCGTATTGACGAGTTTCGTTTTTTTCACTTTCCCGAAGAGAAGATTGCATTGTTTATACCATTTATTCTTTTGAATAGTATCAGTGGAATTTTCGAAACATGTGTAGAAAGTAAAAATACTTGTTTAAACCTGCGTTAACTCCATTTTTTATTCATATAATTCAAAATATTCAACGTAAACACGAAGTTTCAACCTTTATAAACAAGGAGTTACAACATCTTTACTTGTGAGATTTTTGCTGCCCTGGTAACTATTTATTTATTTTTCCGTGTTATTGTTAACAAGGTAAAAATACACTCATCTATTTATATATATATATATATATATACATGTATATAGTAATATATATATACATGAATATATAATATATATATATATATAATATATATACATATATATTGATAAGTTACTGAATTCAGTAGAATTTAGGCATACCAACATATAGGACACCAGAAATGGTTAGGTACAATTACATAGGGTTTACGGTGGGTCATAATAACCATGAACGCATCATGTGTTGGTATGATACTGTAGAAATGTAAGTACAAAGTTGAGTTTAAAACACAGATCCAACTCAGGCCTCATTTACATGGTGTTGTTCATCAAGACCAAAAGTATTATCTCACTTGTTTATGGTTGTTTAAGATTTTGCCTGAGGATGGTGGATGTCATGCTATGAGGTAATATATGAATACATCAATAAAATGATGCTGAAACAGGTACCTTAAATTTTAAACTCTACGTTATTCTTTATATGTGTGTGTTTGTGTGTATGTATGTATATGTCTGTATTTCTATATATATATGTATATATATATATATATATATATATAGATATATATGTTTGTATGTATATGTATATATATACATATAGAAACACACATATATAATATATATACATATATGTATATTTATGTTTTTTACATTTATATATATACATTGTGTCTGGGGAGAGTCATTTTCTTTTTGTATCTTATAATCCTAAAACGAAATATATATATATATATATATATATATATATATGCGTGTGTGTGTATGTATGTATGTATATATATGTACATACCTATGTGTATATATATGCATATATATGTTTTTTTCTATGTATGACATAATAAATAAAGCAACAGAACCAATATTGTTATCCAAAGGTAAAATATTCACCATTGAAAAGTGGATGCTGAGTTAGAACACACAAATACTGCAATATTTACCATGAGTAAAGGTTATCTAGTGTGCACTAAAGTACATCATCACTATCACCAGCAGCAGACAATGACCACAACAATTAGTTCTTGGACTAACAGATCATGTGACTTTTGCCTGATTTGGTGGTGAGTATTTTAACTTGTATGTATACACACACACAGACTCACATACACATATACATATATGTGGGCGGAGGAGTGGTTATGTGGTAAGTAGCTTGCTTACCAACCACATGGTTCTGGTTTCAGTCCCACTGAATGGCACCTGAAGCAAGTATCTTCTACTATAGCCTTGGTTTGAGTAAAGCCTTGTGAGTGGTTTGAGCAAAGCCTTTGGTAGACTGAAACTGAAAGAAGCCTGTTATATATAAATATATATATGTATGCGTGTCTGTGTTTGTCCCACCAACACCACTTAACAACCAATGCTGGTGCATTTACATCCCCATAAGTTAGCAGTTCAGCAAAAGAGACTGATAGAATAAGTACCAGGCTTAGAAAGAATCTCTGGGGTTGATTTGCTCGGCTAAAGGTCGTGCTCCACAATGGCCACAGTCAAATGACTGAAACAAGTAAAAGCGTAACACAATATATACATATATATATATATGTATGTATTTATGTATGTATATATATATGCAGTTAAGTATATGTCTGATGATAGAGTGACCAATGGTTTCACAACCATAATGCCCTCTGCGATTAGGGTCTGACAAATCGCCCATAGGTTTCAATGAAGAGAATACTATTGGTCACTCTATGACTGGACACAGACTTAACTACGCATAAATACATTACTGCTCTAT
>NC_043009.1:29316862-29326862 GCF_006345805.1 Octopus sinensis | reverse complement strand
TACATGAACACACATATACACACACTTATACACTTGTGCGTATATATTATATATATATATATATATATAGATATATATATATATATATATATATATATATATAAACCCATACTAAGGTACATAAAAGTATACTAGATAGAATGTTAGTGTGTCTATATACTATATACATCTAAATAATTGTATATATATTTATATATAAACACACACACACACACACACACACATGTATATGTGAATATACATATATACTTATACATATAGATGGGTGTGTGTATTTGTACGTGTATGCAAGTATATATGTGTGTATGTGTGGGTGCATCTAAAAGTACCTGCATGCATTTCAGTGTGTGCTTATGCATCCACATTTTGGTTTTGGTGCATCGTAGCGCTATTTTTACCCTCTTACCCAATACGGTTGCAATGCGCTATCTTCCAACACTGCAAATAAGTGCAACACAATCAATCTCGTTTTAAAATAAGAAAATTTAACCAAGAAAAATAAACTCATAAATGTTAAAGGAAGTCAGAGACAAAAGAAAAATAAAAGTAAAAAAATGGTATTGCTGCATTCTCCAGAGTCTAAAAGACTGCTGCAATGATAAGATATTTGAAAACAAATCAAGAACTCTTTACAGATTCTTCAGCAAAATTATATAATAAAGACAAATACATTTGAAAACTATTCTTCCCCTTCACGTAATAAGTAAAATAAAATTAAAATAAAATGAAAAAGAAAATACAAGAAAAAAAATAATGAAAAGCTAGAAAGATATTTTCGTATGAAGTATAAGAATATATAATTTTATAATATGAAACCAAATTTTGCAGTGAGTCATTCTGTGAGCTTCATTCTTTGAACAATGGAACAATAATTAAAGAATAATAGCGATGGCGAGATATGAAGGAATAAATAAGTAGTTTGTGAATAAAGGAACTACATATATATATGTGTGTGTGTATATATATATATATATATATATACACACATATATAAATATATAAATACATACATACATTCATACATATATACATATGCACATATATATGTACACTGACACACATGCACAGATGCACACACACACACATAATATATATATATATATATTTTTATATATACCATTCACATGAGTAAGGAAACAAAAATAATACAAGACAGATTTCAAAGAAAATTAATATTTCAACATTAAACTTGGTAAAAAAAAACTGTTTGTGACAATAGAAAAATCAATAAAGTAACAATAATATTAAAAAAAAATAAACAGAATTTTTTATGTGTATGTGTCTGTGCATATAGATATACATGAACACACATATACACACACTTATACACTTGTGCGTATATATATATATATATATATATATATAATATATATATTATATATATATATATATATACACATCTAGAGAGAGAAGTAGAAAGATAGATGAAAAATAGATATAGGTAGAGAGATATTGCTACATATATGTATATGCTGATAAATCTACATAAGTGCCAATCCTTCTCCCTTTTCTCTCTCTCCCTCCCTCTCACCCTCTCTCCCCATTCTCTCTCTCTCTCTTTCTCACTATATATATATATTCCTAGCACATATTTCGCCTTAATGTACTGATATATGAAAAATATATGGCTTGTGTTAGTAATACCAGCGATTATAATTATTTTTATTTTATCGCAATTTGATTTGTTTACATATTTCTCGATAAATTATGAGCGCCAGGCGATATACCAGAATTCCCTAGTTTTGTCGGGACGTTCGGAGTCTGCGCAGTGA
The DNA here is from genome assembly GCF_006345805.1 of Octopus sinensis. Lineage (NCBI taxonomy): Eukaryota > Metazoa > Mollusca > Cephalopoda > Octopoda > Octopodidae > Octopus > Octopus sinensis. Next base: position 29,325,090 of record NC_043009.1, on the reverse strand, counting down.
TATGATTAGTTAGGGAGAGTAAATCATTAGAAGCACATGCTGCTAGTGAGTTAGGATCCCAGAAAAACAGGGTCTCACTGAAGAATTCTCCCTGAGCAAATAAATTATCTTTATTGCTGAAAAGAAAGAAACTGCAGTTTGAGAATTACCGGTTTAGTAAATGTTTTTATCTTCATTTCACTTAATTTATCAAGCTTCTGTATTCCTAGCACATATTTCGCCTTAATGTACTGATATATGAAAAATATATGGCTTGTGTTAGTAATACCAGCGATTATAATTATTTTTATTTTATCGTAATTTGATTTGTTTATATATATATATATATATATATATATATACATATATACATATATAATCTTTACTCTTTAAATCTTTAAATTGTTTCAGCTTCAACACTGTGGTCATGCTGGGGCACCACCGCTGGCTGTGCTACTCCATTATTTGAGGCCTCCTCTAATACTTGGCATTTGGTGAATGAGAGAGTTTGATGCTACTGCCCTCATATATGTTTCTTGCCATGAGGTAGGCTGATATGGAAAGCTTGTTTTGTTTTCAAGACACTTACATCCAAACCATGCAGGTCTCTCAGACATTTTGGAAGGATATTGAAGAGCTTGAAATCCAAACTGTTTCAGTATCTGGTCCTGTATTTTGATGGTGATGCTGGAGTCTTTGGCACTATTTTGTGGTGTCCCATTCTGCTGTTTGTGTAACTTTCAATGCCAAAGTTTGGTACAAAGCCTTCCAGGATACTCCAGATGTATATCCCTGAATATCTTTTCTGCTTTCATTTTAAGGAGAAACGTTTTAATTCTTTCAGTATTTCTCAGTAGCTGATTCATTGCATTGGAATCATTTTCTTTGTGTAGTTTCTTTGGATTGCTCCAAGTTCCGTTATTAATTCGAATATATGTATGTATATACATATATATGTATATATGCAGACATAAGTATATATATACACATGCATATTACATGTATAGATATAGAAATAGTCAAGACTATTTAAGCATTTTATCTGATCAAATTCATCCTATGGTTGTGGAACTGTTTCCGGAGGGAAATGCAATCTTTCGGGATGATAATGCACCAATTCACGCAGCTAAAGTCGTTACTGAATGGCACGAGGAACATTTTAGTGAAGTTGAACATCTTATCTGGCCACCACAGTCCCAAGATCTCAATATAATTGAACATTTATGGTGCACTTTAGAAAAACAAGCAAGGAGTCGATATCCTCCACCATAATCACTACAAGAACTGGAGACTGATTTAGCTGAAGAATGGACAAAAGTTTCTTTGGAAACAATTCAAACTTTGTACGAGTCTGTACCTTATAGAATTCAAGTTGTAATTACTGCCAAAGGCGGTTCTACCCCATATTAAAATAAATTTGTTTGAAATTTTCAGGTGTTCCCATTATTTTGTCCAAACCCTGTATATAGGTTTGAACAAAGTGCTACTCCTTGTACATATGTATCCAGTTTTCTGCCTGTCTGTCTTTCTTTTAATATTTGAGTGGGGGAGAGCTGATGGTTTTCAGTCAGGTGTTGAGAAGAGTGTAATAGAAGAACAAGTCTATATAGCTTGTAACAGAAATACAAGGCTATTATACAATATTGTATAAGGGTGGATGATACACATTTATAGTTACACGCACACACACACATACGCACACACATACACACACACACAAACACATCACATATATACATTCATTGGCACAGGTGTGGCTGTGCGCTGAAAATTTTGCTCTCCAGCCACATTATTCTGGGTTCAGTCCCACTGCATGGCACCAAGGGCAAGTGTCTCCCGCTACAGCTTTGGGCTGACCAAAGCCTTGTGAGTTGATAAGGTAGATGAAAACTGAAAGAAATCTGTTGTGTATATATATATATATATATATCTACGTGTGTGTGTCTTTGTGTCTGTGTTTGTTCTTCACCACCTCCTGTCAACTTGTGTGTTTGTGTATCCGTTACTTAGTGGTTCAGCAAATGAGATTGATAGAATAAGTACCTGGCTTCAGATAATTAATTGCTGGTGTTGATTCATTCAACTAAAATTCTACAGGGTCAACTGGTACAAATCAGCCAATGTTGTTGACCATTTTAGATAAAGCTACAGCTTTGTAAAATCTGTTCAGAGTTGCATCTCTTAGATATTTCCAATTGATAGAAGCTAAGGAACTAGAAATATCGATGTCTGAGAATCCTGATAGATAGTGACACTGAACAGATATGGTGTTTTTATATATTTTTACCATGAGAGAAAATTTCCTTTATGTTAACTGCAGTGAATTTTTCTTTTAGAAGTTGTAATATGTCACAAACATATTTTAAAACTAACCTAAACTTTGCTTATACACACACACACACACACACACACACATATATATGTGTGTGTGTTAATATTATATAATATATACATATATAATATATAATTATATATATATAATATATATAATATATATTTTAAAATAAGGATAATATTGATATTTAAATATCGATCTTATTAAATATGTATATATATATATATATATATATATATATATATATATATTATATATATATATGTGTGTATGTATTATGTATGTACACACAACAACAAACACTCAGACACAAATACACAAACATGTGTATATGCATATAAATGAGTGTGTGTGTGTATATATAATTTATTTATCACCTTTTTTGAGTAAGTTTTCTTACGAATCCACTAACAGAAATAACTCCCCCCACCCATGGCCAAACCAATTTGTGAAGTTTCCATTAGCACAGCAAGAGAATTTCGCATTTTGTCCATCATTTATTCCACTTTAATGTCTTTTGCAGTAAGACTAATTCCAGTGCACACTCAAGACATTTTTTGCTTCCAACATTTTCTGCTGATTCTCTTTATATATCATTCTAGATGATTTGGCACATCGTCCAAAATTCTGGGTGCACTAAGGCAAGAAATTAATTAAAAACATCAGTGTGAAATTGAACTCATGATCTCTAATTTGACAAGTAAGGCACTTACACTTCTATGCCCTCGAGTCAGTGCACTGATCTACCTTGGTTAACACTTACCAGATGTTCCTATATCTTACCTCCCAAATTGTGTTGAAATATCATCTCTAGATTTTAATATCATTTCACGTCATTTATTTCATCCCAGCTCTTGAACACCTAACTTATTAGAAACCTTATAGTTTCTTAGATTACAATTCTGAAATTGGAAAGTTTCACAGCGAGGTGAAGGAATCATGCAATTATATCACTCTCATATTGAAAATGATGAATCGACGCAGTTCTTACAGTATTTCATTGAAAGCCTTCTGATATATTTTCCAGCTCTTTGCTCTGTGAGTTCAAATCCTGTAGTGGTCAATTTTGAATTTCATCATTGTTGGGGTTGATAAATAAAATACCATTCCAAGAGGGTGAGTTTGTGGAATTGTGAATGCTTAAGTAGCATATCTTGTGTTATTGCATCCATTACATTCATGAGAAACAAAGGAAATATTTAATAATAATAATAATTGTTTCGAAATTTGGTAGAATGCCAGAAATTTTCAGTGGAGGGAGTTTGTTGGGTTACAGTCAGCCTCAGGATGTTCCTGGTACTGACACTTACCAATCTCAGAAAAATAAAAGGCCAAGTCAACCTTGTCAGAATTTGAATGCAGAACAGAAAGAATCAGAAGGAATACAAGACATTTTGTTGAATGTTCTAATGATTCTGTCCGTCTCTAATTACAACAACAACAACAGCAATTACTTCTATTGATAATGATGATGATGATTATGATGATTTCTACTGTAGGCACAAAGCCTGAAATATAGGTGGGAGAGGGCAAGATGATTACATCAACCCCAGAGTTCCACTGCTACTCAATTCATTGATGTTGAAAAAATGGAAAGTAAAGACCACCTCAGCAGAATTTGAACTCAGAACGTACAGGACTGGAATAATAATAGCGATAATAATAATAATAATAATAATAATAATAATAATAATAATAATAATAATAATGACAGCTTCCTATATCTCAATATTATGGAAGTGAACCTGGTGGTGTTGTAGTGAGAGAGGGAGAGAAAGAGAGAGAGATGTGAAAGTGTCAAGAAAACTAAATATATAGAAAATAATAATAATGATGATGATGTTGATGATAACAACAACAGTCTTTGCTTTATTATTGTCACTAGGTCCATTCATACATAACATTCAATAAAACTTTTTTATAAAATGTCATGGTGAGATGTTCAAATTTATAGTCATATAAAATGAAATGAAATGAAAGAGACAGAGAGAGAGCAAGGGCATTATACAATATATATGTATGGACAATGTATGTGTATATGTGTAAGTTTAGCATTTTATACAAGGAAATACAGAGTATCAGTAGACAAACACACACATGCACACACACATATATACATACATACATACATACATATATACATACATACATACATAAAGATATACATACATATATATATATATCCACCATATATATGTATATATATGCCATCATCTTCATAGTATGTGTGTATATATACATATATATACATGTATATATATATATAATATATGTATATATATATATTTGTGTATATATATATTTGTATATATATATATATTTGTATATATATATATATATATATATATATTATATATATATATATATATATGTATGTATGTTTAGTGTGTGTGCGTGTGTATTACTTGTATGTGCGCATAAAGTAATAAATATAGATACAAATTGGGGCTATCCATGCTAACAATGAGCAACAAATGCACCCACCTATAATAAACATTAGCCCCACGAATGCATTCCACATCTTCTTTGCACTCACTGCAATGATGAACCACCTTGAAATCAATAGCTGTGTTTATCCTATTAGCAAATGTATATTTTCTAAAAAGACGACAAGCAATGTAGATGATGTGGGAACTATGCAACTTCGTTTGCACCCATTGCACTCATGCAAAACATGGAATATTTTCTACTCAAAGACACTAATTCAACTTCAAGGCAAAACGCATTTTTTTAAAACATTTTTTTTTAGTATTTCTTCAGTTTTCACTTCTTAATAATTTTTTAGTATTATTATTATTATTATCATCATCATCACATTATTATTATTATTATTATTATTATTATTATTATTATTATTATTATTATTATTATTATTAGTTTGTGATGCATTCAAACAGTTTCAATGCATTGAATAGAAGGGAGAAGGAAGTTCACATCTAGCGAATTATTTCTCAGAGCAAATTCAGTTTAAAGGACATGTGGTAGCTAAGCACAGCTTGGGAAGGAGATCTGAAGTTAACAATTTTAAAAAAAGCAAAATCAAACATTTGTTGTTATTTTAATTTTATTCCATTGGTACTTTTTGAAGGAATGGTGAATGTAAACCCAAAATGATCTGTGTGTGTGTGTAGGTAGGAAAATATTTAGGTGTGGCTGTGTGGTAAGAAACTTGCTTCCCAACCACATGGTTCTGGGTTCCATCCCATTATATGGCACCTTAGGCAAGTGTGTTCTACTATAGCTCCCAGGCTGACCAAAACCTTGTGAGTGGGTTTCGTAGATGGAAACTGAGAAAAGCCTGTCGTATATATATACTTCATCATTATTAAAGCTACAGAAAACATCACAAAAATATCACAAAAAACTGCTACTCAGAGTTTCACATTCTCGTTCGTTGTCAGTTTATGTGTGTATGTTCATTGCACAATCTAAACTGTCTGACGAATGGGAATGTGAAACTCTGAGTAGCAGCTTTTTGTGATATTTTTGTAATGTTTTTGCAGCTTTAATAATAATAAAGCATATAACTCTACCTCTGGTATTTGAGTACTATTTTCTCCCCGCCTTGTTTCACATTTATGTGCTTACTTTGGTATATATTTATATTTATATTTATATCAGGATGATGAACCTTTCAATGCCTGGCATCTTGCTGTACTCAAGAAGACCCATATTCCACAGCAGAAATGTTAAGACCAGTCCTTCTGATGATGTAAAGCCCTCGTGGCAGTGCCAGGTAAAAGCACCCATTCAGCCACATGTGAAAACACCCATGTGGTGCCATGTAAAGCACCCAGTACACTCTGTAAAGTGGTTGGCGATAGGAAGAGCATCCAGCCAGAGAAACCATGCCAAATCAAACTAGTGCAGCTCCCCGGCTTGCCAACTGTGGTCATACCTTGCAATCTATGCCAGCATGGACAGCAGACATTAAGTAATGATGATGACAATGACATACATACATACAATATATATATATATATATATATATATATGTACAGGGTGACCCCTGAAAAACAGAATCCATAAAAATCTTATTGAATCCTACGAAGGTCCAGCAAATTTCTTGAAATTTCAAAAAATTTGCTGGTCTTAAATTTCAGTCTGTGTATGACCATTCCCTTTGCATAAAAGTCATATTCTTTTCCAAATATTCTACAAATGGCACACATCATGTAAACACTTGCATACATTATTGTCAGTTACTCGAACATATTCCTCTTTGGGGAATTCCCTGATTTCTGCTGTGATTGCTACCTTATGTTCACCTATCATTTGAGGGTCGTTCCGGTAAACATTATCCTTGAGATAACCCCACAGATAAAAATCTGGTGGGGGAGTCAAGTCCGGTGAATGTGGGGCCCACTCAACATCACACTTCCTGCTGATAAGTCACTCTTGAAATCACTCTCTCTGCCAGGTTAGGGAGTAATTCGATGTGTGGGGGCTGGCCCCGTCTTGCTGGAACCATTGTTCGTCTCGCATCATTTTATTCAAACAGTTTTATTCAAAGATTTGAGGGTTCTGGATTTTTTTTTGTGGTGGTGTGGTGGTCACCCTGTATGTATGTATATATATATGCATATATGTATGTATATCTATATGTAGTTCTGATTATGAAGTCAAATCCAATAATGAGGTTTTAATACATACCTTTCAGGTGATTTCAGAATATCATTATTTGTTTACACTTCATAAGCACAACTAATATGACCCAATGCCAGCCCCAAACTAGTTGCCTTTCACTTCACTAATGTGGATGCTGTAACAACAATTTGGATTTGTTTGTTATATTTGATTCGAGTTGAAAATTCTGGTACTGTACTCTACTTCTTAGCATAACACGAAATATAAATATATAAAATGTGCGTGTGTGTTCATGCATGTGTGTGTATGTGTGTGTGCTTATATATATATATATATATATGTGTGTGTGTGTATATATGTATGTATATATATATATATATATATGTATACATACATACACATGTATAAACATAAATATATATATACTTATATTCAGATGTGTGTGTGTGTGTATGTATAAATGTTTATGTGTATATATGCATACATATATACACATATACATATATATATGTGTATGTGTGTGTGTATGTGTGTGTGTGTGTGTGTATTCACACGTGTGTGTGTATCAGTGAGCGGTATGTGTATGTGTGTGCAAGAGTTAAAGTGTACTGTATGACTGCAATATGAATATCTACAGTATATAAGTATGTGTGTGAATATGTGTTGTGTCACACAGTTTTGTATTTGTGTAAAACAACACGGGTACCTATGGCGATTATATATTCATGGGTATAAAAGTGTGAACCACTTTATATATCTGAATGTATGAACAAGATTATGAATGGCTGTGTATGTCTATATACATACACACATACACTCATAAATCTATATAAATATATATGTTTGTGTGTATGTGTTTGTATGTATATGCACATACATAAACGTCTGTGTATGTATATATATATATATATATGTAAACACACATACACACACACATATATACATATATAAACTTGCGCACATATGTATGTGTGAACCACATATCTTCATCTTTTAACTGTAAACAAGTGTACGCAAGTGTGACTGTGTGTCTGTCTGTCTGTGTGGATGTGGATGTGTGTGTGTGGATGTGTATGCATGTATGTGTGCTTGCACGTAAACATTTACACACAGCAAGATGGTTGAAATGAAAATAAAGAAATGGTATGTCTTGGATTCTTGTCAGATTAACAAAGCATTAATTAGCTTTGCCACGCTGTTTTCGCAGAGAATTCAAATCCAATTTAATTTTTATATCTCGTTAAAGAGTTTCTGCAGGAAAGAAACAAAATATAGTAATAATAATAATATTAATAATAATAATAATAATCATGATGATGATGATGAT
>NC_043009.1:29299362-29311862 GCF_006345805.1 Octopus sinensis | reverse complement strand
TTCAATGATTCTGAAGTAAATTTTAGTCTGACAATTAGCTGTGGCAGTTGGGGTAGTTACTGTTGCACTTGATGTATTTATTCTCATTATTATTATTATTATTATTATTATTATTATCATTATTACTATTATCGTCATTATTATTATTATTATTATTATTATCATTATTATTATTATTATTATTATTATTGTTATCATTATTATTATTATTATTATTATTATTATTATTATTATTATTATTATTATTATCATTATTATTATTATTATTATTATTATTACTATTATTATTATTATTATTATCATTATTATTATTATTATTATTATTATTATTATTATTATCATTATTACTATTATTATTATCATTATTATTATTATTATTATTACTATTATTATTATTATTACTATTATTATTATTATCATTATTATTATTATTATTATTATTAGTTTTAATTTCGCTTTTTTTTCCTTTTGTTTAATCTTTCCTCATTATAATTCGCTAATTATAATTATAACTGTCATTATTTACATTATTATTATTATTATTGTTATTATTATTACTACTACTACTACTACTACTATACTACTACTACTACTACTACTACTACTACTATTATTATTATTATCATTATAATTATTACTATTATTATTAGTAGTAGTAGTATTAATACTACTTTTAGGTGTGAGGAGAGTCATTTGTTTTTCTGTTTATTTGTTTCCTTTTCGTTTTTTTTTTCTTGTTATATTTGAATTTCAAACCTTTTTTAATCTTATTTATTTGATTGCTTCATTTTCCTCGTTTTTTTTTGTTGTTATTTCTTGCTATTTATATTTATTGTATTTTTTATGTTTTTACACATTTCAAACAATTTTATATTTTATATTTATTTATTTAATGATATTTTTCTTTATACAGTTATATTGTACGGTTTAATGTTATTTTTTTCCCTCTCTAATGTAATCCGATCAATAGTAAAAAGTTTGATCAAATAGGAATTCACATGGACATGGTTAAAGAAGAGAAAGAAAATAACAATCACCCAACAAACGCACTTTTTAAATTTCTGATATGTCATGGGTATGTATGTGCATATCTGTATATGATTCCTCTCTCTCTCTCTACATATGTAAATATATATATATATGTATATCTTTATACACACACATGTACATACATGTATATATATATATATATATCTATACATACATATATTAACACACACATATGTATGTGTATTGATGTTGCACTTTACATCCATATTTGTCGCGAGTGTATATGCACGTATATGTGTATAAAATTTATAAGTTAATGTACATGTGTATACATGTACTAACACATATACACATGTACATGCACACATATTCATACATATACACATACACTCACATGTGTGTGTATATATATATATATATGTACATATATATATATATTCAAATATATGCATACATATATATATATGCAACATGTATATATGTATAGATAGATATAGATATATATGTATTGATATATATATATGTACATATGTATATGTAGATATATATTTATAAATGTATCTATATATGTGTATATATATATGTATATATATATGTATATATGTGTGAATATATATGTGTGTATATATATATATATACGCATATGTATATGTGTGTGTGAGTGAATGCGTATATGTATATATACGTGTACATTTCTCTACAGCTCCATGAGTACACGCCAGTGAAACACTGCTGAGTCTCATGTGTACACCTGTGCACACGTGTGTACACATATGCGTATGCATTTATAATATGTGTGTATCTCTATGTATCACTATTTATATGTGCACATGCGCAGTGTTATTGCTAGGAGTGGGCAGTTCTTTATTATTTATTATTACGAATTATTTTTTTTGTACCTGTTTTAATATTTTAACACATTTCTTTTTTTGCTTTATTCCACTACCAGTTGAAGGGGGCATGGAGTAAAGTTATTTGTTATTTTGTAGATTTGATTTTTTTATTCATTGTTTTACTTTAAATTTGTTTCATTTTTTTTGTTTTACAATGAAAACTGTAATCAATTAATCAACTTAATTTGTGTTAAAATCAATTTATTTATTTATTCACTTGTTTACTTTTTTCTTTCCATTTTATGTTCAAGTGTATTTTTTGAAGTTTCTGCTTTTTTTTCCATTTTTTAATGCACTTTGTTTCTTTGGTTTGTTTTTCGGTTAAATTCTCAGGTTAAGAATAAAAAGGAAATACAATTTGGAATCAAATTAAAATGAGAAAATGAAAATTACAATTTAAAGACTTAAAATAAAGAAAATTTTAAACAGAAAATTCAACTAAAAATTTCAATAATAGGATCAAATGAAGAAAATATTTGACAAAAAAACTAGAAACATACACCCAAAAATTCATACATAAATATTATTAGCACATATACATAAACATTGATACATAGTGGCTTATAAATATATACACATATATACACAAACTAAAAAGATAATATATAAATTTAACTTTGTGTTTGAATACGCGCATAGAATTTTAAATCGCTTTAAATAAAAAAAAGAAATGAGGCTTATTGGTATTGTTGATGATGATGTTGATGATGTTGATGATAATAGTTCTAGTACTGTTGTTGATGATAGTGATACTGCTTATGATAATGACAGTTATTTTGATGCTCTGAATTTGTTGCTTTGTTCTAGATTAACTCTGACCAAGCAATCCTATGATAAAAGTCATTCCAGTCGTGGCCACCGCAATTTTTGTCCAATGTGCTAATAACATGTTCTTTCGAAGACAGCAAATTGTTATTTGCTGTAGAATTGGTTGTTATTTCTAGTGAAAGACTGACTACTTGCAGGCTCCTGCTGTACTTGATATTTGTGATTTTTTTCTTCTTGTTATTATTAAGGTGGCAAGCTGGCAGAATCGTTTGCATGCCAGGCAAAATGGTTAGCAGCATTTCATCCACTCTTACGTTTTGAGTTCAAATCCCTCCAATGTCGACTTTGCTTTTCATCCTTTCAGGGTCAATGAAATAAGTACCAGTTACGCACTGGGGTCGATGTCATTGACTATCCCTCACCCCCAAAATATCACACCTTGTGCCTTAAGTAGAAAACATTATTATTGTTTAAGTTGGTGACGTGACAGAATCGTTAGCAAGTCTGGCTGTATGATAAGAAGCTTGCTTCGCGACCACATGGTTCCGGGTTCAGTCTCATTGCGTGGCACCTTGGGTAAGTGTCTTCTACTATAGCCTCGGTCCGACCAAAGCCTTCTGAGCTGATTTGGCAGACGGAAACTGAAAGAAGCTCATCATGTGTGTGTGTGTGTGTGTGTGTGTGTGTGTCTGTGTTGTCCCCCACCATCATTTGACAACCAATGTTGGTGTGTTTACATCCCCGTAACCTAGCAGTGCTGCAGCATGGCCGCATTCAAACGACTGAAACACGTAAAAGAATGCCAAGAAAAATGGCTGGCATCATTTTGTTTCTGAGTTCAAATCTGCCAAAGTCGACTCTGTCTTTCATCCTTTCCGGATCGATGAATTAAGGGAGATGCAATCGATTTACCTCCTCCCCTGAAATTGCTGGCCTTCTGCCAAAATTTGAAATCCTTATTGTTATCGTCATTGTTATTGCTTTTTATCCAAAGGTCAACTCTAATCTAACAAAGTTTTAGTCAAATGGAAATGCAGAAAAATTGCTTGATCTCAGTGAAGAATACTCCTGTCTTTCTAAGAACTCAACTTCTATGCATACAAGTAATCCACTTTGAACTTTGGAATTGGTAAACGATGATCGAACCCAGACTAGCATCATTGTAGAATAAACTGGTGGAACAACAGCAAACACTCGACAATCTATTGTTCCAGTTAAAGCGAAACTTAGTTCCAATACCTCCGCAAATTCTAAGAACCATTGGCTGGTATAAGGTGAATGATGGCATAAAAATTACTCAGAGTATGTCACCAATGTTTATTAACAAATTCAAAGAGTTTTATTTTGCTCTTCAATCTGAAAATAGTGATAATTCCATATCACCTATTATTCACAAAAAATCAAGATGATTGGTCAACTCCAAATCGTAGATTGGTTTCAAATTTTGGTAGGAGTTCAGCAAGTTGATTCCATCAATACTTGTGCTTAACTGGTACTTATTTAATTGACCCCGAAAGAATGAAAGGTAAAGTCACTCTTAGTAGAATTTGGACTCACAACATTAAGACAGACAAAATGTTAAGTATTTTGTCCGGCATGTAAATAATTCTGCTAGCTCGCTGCCTTAGACTTCGAATCTTATACTAACAATTTGCTGAATCATTGAAGAAATAGTGCATAGCATTATTTACATTATTTACATTTGACGGATATTTGTTCTCATCTTGTTATTAACACAGCGTTCCGGTTGTTATACCCTCCAGCCTTCATTATTATTATTATTATTATTATTATTATTATTATTATTATTATTATTATTATTATTATTATTATTATTATTATTATTATTATTATTATTATTATTATTATCATTATTATTATTGCCTTTGCCCAGCTTCTAACACTGGAGTTGTACTACGTTGTCAGCTGTTCACTACCAGCAAACTAAGGTAACACCTCTTATATCTCGAGCACCTTCCGGAGTATTCGAGCGGCTCCAAGCAGTGATGTTTTCTGCAGTGACCCGAATAATAATAATAATAACAATAATAATAATAATAATAATAATAATAATAATAATATAATAATAATAATAATAATAATAATAACATCGAAAAATACCTTAGGAATGAGAACCCAGGTTCGAAATTTCCGCCAGACACCTGAGGAAGGCTGGAGGGTATATCAGCCGAAACGTGTTAACAACAAACAAGATGAAAACAAATAACCGTCAAATGTAAATAAGGTAAATAATGTATGCAATTCCTCGTCTCTTAAATATAGAACTTTATTAGTGCATAGCAGTTTAAACTTGGAAATAAAATTTGTGGAATTTGAAAAGAATTTTATTTGTGATCCCAGAGCAAACTTTTTGAGAATACTACAGCTGTATGGTACATGAGGGGAAGCTGAGAAGTTCCTGGCTTTAACGATTTCGCGAAAGGCCTGGTTGGAGGCCCACCCTTCTGAATTTTTTCATATGGCTTAGAAAAACTGAAGGGCTGCTGCAATAAGCGAGTGAATTTGAGAGGGAAATATGTTGAATAAAATAATAATTAATTGATCTTCTTGTATTTCCTCATACCTCCTCAATTAATAATTGATGCCTTTAAAATAAACTAGCTGGACATGGCTGTGCGGTTAAGAAGCTCACTTCGCAATCGTTTCGTTTGGGGTTCAGGCCCATAATGAGACACTTTGGGGTTCAGGCCCACAATGAAACACTTTGAGCAAGTGTCTTCAACTATAGGCCAGGCCTATAGTTATATATATACATACACTCATGCACATATACTGACACACACACACACACACACACACACACACAGAGTAAATTGTGCAGAAGCCCACCGTATGTAAACAAACATATATGTGTGCATTTATGTTGTGTTTGCCTTCAACAAGCGCTTGACAGTATTGGTTTGGTTACATCCTATGTAACGTCCATGTAACTTAGCAGTGAAATATGAGGCTCTACCTAAATGACTAAAATAAGAGAGAATATTTTTATGCTTGGTATATATTCTATCGGCCTCTTACATCAAACCACTAAGTCAAGGGGACGTAAACACACCAACATCAAGCGGTGGTAGGAAACAAACAAAGACACAAATACACACACATATACGACAGGATTCTTTCAGTTTCCACCGATTAAATCCACTCACAAGGCTTCGGTCGGTCTTAGGCTATATAGTAGAAGACATTTGTTCAAGTTTCTACGCAGTTGGACCAAACTCGAAACCATTTCGTTGGGAAGCAAGCTTCTTATCACAAAGCCATGCCTGCGCCTATAAATACTTTCATTTTCCTAATCATAAGAAAATCACAATTTAAAATTTTTAGTAATATCTTTGAGTAGAAATAATTTAGATACCTAGATTCATATGATATGTGCTCAAAAACGATTTTCTCATCAGTAGGGCAACAACATAGCTTGCAATAAATCGGCCAAAATTTCGATAGGTGATTCAAGCACATCTTTTAAAATCGATAATTGTCATTCTTTCGTTGAACCTGTCTTGGCTGATGGCTCACAGACGTAGACATCTTATAAAAAGCTTTTTATAAAACTGATTATAGGGTTGTTGCATGCGACCTCTAGGTTTTGTGAAATCTTTAGTGGGAAATAACCAAATGTATTCCATCTGTGTCCGCTTCATGGTGTGTCCAGATCCGCATTGTTTAATGAACTTTTACTACCTTTATAGGCAGCAGAAGTGGCTTGAAGATTTTTGTCTGATGTGATTTGCAGTCGATTAAAAGGACAAAAGTCCCCTCTGTAGAAAAAAAAAAGACAAAAACAAAAACAAAGCCCTAACCTTTTCAAAGAGTAATCTAATATAGTTATCTCAACCTTACGATCTCGGAAAAGACACATGCATTACTTGTAATTCCATTAATAATGATTTCAAATTTTGGCAGAAGGCCAGCAATTTCGGATGAGTAAGTCGATTATATCATCCCCCGTGAAGCACCGGTACTTATTTTAACGACCCCGAAAAAAAAATCGACCCAACAGAATTTGAACTCAGACCATAAGGACGGACAAAATAGCGCTGAGCATTTTGTATGGCGTGCTAACGATTCTACCAACTCGCCGTCTTACACAAAATAAATATTGGCATAAGACAATTTGATGGAAAGTATAGTCAACTTAATCGACCTCTGCAGTTGACTGGTATTCATTTTTTTTTGTCCGGGAAGTGGTGTGGAAAAATTTAACCTCGGAGAGAATTGAACTCAAAGCGTAAAATAACTTGACTAAATACCATAATGTGTTAATTTAATGCTAATCTAATGCTATGATCATTTCTCCACGTAGGAACATTGCTTTGTTAGAACACATGTCTTAGAATATTCAAATAGTCTTTAAGTTTATTTGCATACAAACATATACACATACATACATATATATATATATAATATATATATATATATAATATATATATATATATATATATATATTATATATATATATATAATATATATATATATATATATATATAATATATATATATATATGCATGTTCGTATGTATGTGTGTATTTGTATGCGCTTGTATGCACGTATGCACATATATATTAGTATAAATTTCTTGTGAAGAGCAGAATTGTAAATATCAGATCAATTATTGATCACTTATAATTAAATTTCAAAAGAGAAACAAATCATCTCTGTTAGCAAACATCAAAGATACAAGTAATTTTGATAATTTTATTTCTTTATTTGCGCAATTTATTCCTTTGCATATATATTTTTGTTAGCTTGTTCTCTGCTGCTCAAAACATAACGTACTTTGTTATGGAATTTTAAGACATCTCAGAACGGTACAAATAATATTACCAGTTCTTTGATTATTCCTAATTCAAGTAGAAAAATACTGTATCCTATTATAGGAGTATATATATTCAATCAAAGATGCACGATTCTAAATGTAAAATTGGATTTCTTACGACTATACAATTATATAATAATGATTTCTTAGAAAGATGTAAATCGACAGATTTCTAAAATTATCTATTTATCTTATTTCCTTCCCTACACTATTTCACACCATCAAAGGTGTTATAGAGAGATTGAAATATAGTTATCCAAGAATAAGTGCAATAATGGAGTAAAGATTGTTTGCCAACATGACATGGTAGTCCTGGTTTAGGATGAATGTTGCTGTAATTTAGCCCCAGGAGACATCGCCTCCAGCTGACTGTACGACACGATCTGTGTCCTTACATTTTCGAACAAGGGAATCTAGTACCCACCCTTGTTCGAAACTATAGCGACACAGATCATGCCGTATAGCCCGCTGGAGATGATGTCTCCTAGGGCTAAATTACAGCAATATTCGTCCTAAACCTGGAATGCCATGTTATGCTGGCAAACAATCTTTACTCCATAATACTGTTGCTGAATATCTCTCGTTGTAAGATTTGGCGTAGTTGTTAAGAGCGCGGGCTAGTAACCCCAATATTCCGAGTTCGATTCCAGGCATTGACCTGAATAATAATAATAATAATAATAATAATAATAATAATAACAATAATAATAATAATAATAATATGACAATAATAACAACAGCAACAACTCGAAAAGTACATTAGGAATGAGAACCTAGGTTCAAAATTTCCCCAAGAAACCTGATGAAGGCTGGAAGGTATATCAGCCGAAACGTTGTGTTAATAACAAACAAGATGAGGACAAATATCTGTCAGATGTAAATAATGTAAGTAATTTTCTAAGTGTAATAGTGCTCGAACTATTTCTGAATTATGGCCTGTTGCCTTTTCCAGGCCCACGAGGAACTTTCATTCAACGAAATCTTAGAATAATTTTCTACAAATTTGGTGTTTAAAACAGAATATTTTCTTGCTCCCTATTAGATTCGCATTCTGAAGGCAAATTGATACAAGCACTAAAATACTTCTAGATTCCAGTGCCATTTAGTCTTTTGTTACTGATCAATAATGGTTTCAAATTTTGGCACAAGATCAGCAATTTTAATGGGAAGAAATTAGTCGAGTACCAAATTAGACTTGTACTTTATTTTATCGAGCCCGAATGAATAAGAGACAAAATACATCTAAGTAGGATTTGAACTTGGCACACAAAGTAAAACTGGAAGAAATGCCGTAAAGGATTTCGCTCAACATGCTAACTATTCTGCCAGCTTGCCGCTTTAACGATCTTTTTCGTACTAAATGTCTCTTAAACTGGAAAGACCTTTTGAAAAGCACTGAATATTCATATGGTTCCTTTCAGGTAGTTTATTGATAATCAATATGCAAATATTTACCCAACACCACTCCTCAAAAAACAAAAAAAAATCGTATAACGAAGACAATGTGGGAAGAAAATTAAACCAAATCTAATTATATTTGTTATCTTTGAGATTACCTTTTACTTGTTTCAGTCAGAGGATTGCGGCCATGCTGGGTCACGGCCTTGAAGGGATATTAGTATAACACTACTACTACATTTCGTTTTTGGATTTGGCTTGCAAGATTCTTTATATGAGTTCGTGTGTTGAGGCATATTCTGCTGTGTCTGGGGAGAGACATTTTCTTTTTGTGCCTTATAATGTAACACACTCATCGGTAAAATTTCCACTTATTTCTTATTTTTATTTTCCTAAAATCTTCGTTGCGTCTTGCAGACTATTGAAAAGGTTGCAAGACGTAACGAAGATTTTAAGAAAATAAAAATAAGTGGAAATTTTACCGGTGAGTGTGTTACATTATAAGACACAAAAAGAAAATGACTCTCCCATGACACAACAGACTACTACTACTACAATATTTCTGTTTGTGAAAAAAAAAAATGTTACTAATTTTATCAGTTTTATTTGCCAAACAGCTTAGTTACATGAACGTAAACAAACCAAGCGATGGTGGATGGGGGACAAACACAAAGGTACACACATAAATACACACACACACTCGCATTTATAAATACCTACGACTAAACCCAAAAGCACGCACTTGTTAACCACCCACTCATGCCTGCGCCTAGCTTCTTAACCACAAAGCCAAGCTAAGGGGAAATCACATGAAATCTATTATAAACAGTCGTCAAGGAAACGGAAAAGGTAAAATTTATGAATTAAAATATATGTCGTTTATATTTTAGGATTTCATATTTTCCTATCGTATTAATGGATATTTTATTATAAATAATATTTTCTGTCATGTATCTGGAAGAAAAAACTAACATTACATGATTAATACGTGTCTTGTTATTGTTTCAACATGAATAATTTGCGAGTGTACTTTTAAGCAACAGATTATGATTTCTATTTTCTTAAATAAAGCAGCAGACTGATAGTTTTGATTTAGCTTATTGATTTTCCAATGCCATATGTGCACCGTTGAAATATTATCCAATCTTCGCTGTGATGTTGTGTTCTAAATGTATATTTATGCTGACTATTACTAACTTTAAACCGACTTGTTGTTATACCAATGTAAACTATTCCGTTGTTTTACCAATGTATACTTATATATATATATATATATATATATATACATACGATAACATACACACACACACACGTTATTTATAATGCGTTGTAAATCGGAGTTTCATACCTAGTATAAGCCTAACAATCATTTGCCAACAAACTCAACAATTCTGAAAAAAAACATCCCTAACAAATTTATACCCAAACTTGAGAGTGTTACTGTGTCACCAGAAAATGTGTGGAAACTAGTTTAGATAATTAGGAGCTGTTATAGTAATTACGATATTTTTATATCAATATGCGTCTTTGGCTTTATTTTCAAGTGCCTTTTCGTTTTCGTTGCATCTATATAGCTCTGTAAATATTATCCCTCTGTATTTTATATATTTTCTCAATTATTGGGCTTTCTTATTAATCTGCTTTGCACGGAAACGATTCACAGTATAATTCACCAATTTATTTATTCATATAATTACTATATGTACACTCACACATAAACATATGTATATGTGAATGCTTGAGTGTGTACACACACACACACACACACATATGAACCTACGTTAACATATATAAATAAGCATATATATGTATATATGCATACATATATTCGCATATACAATATATATGCAAATATATACATATACGTACATATGTATATTTATAGATCAATCACTCGCTTTTCTTCACCTATATATATGTATATATGTATGTATGTATGTATGCATATATACACACATATATTTTTAATATGTATGCCTATGCTTATATATACATATGTTTGTGTGCATATGTGTGTAAATTTGTATGCATATATATATATATATATATATATATATATATATATATATACATATACTCATGCACTTATACAGACACGCACGCTTACACACACACATACATATACACAGAGGAAAACAATGCAAATGTTCCTAATTTTTTCTTCCTTTATCTTGATTGAACATTAGAAATACTCAGATAGTGGTGACGAAGAGGAGGAGGAGGAGGAGGACGACGACGACGACGACGACGACAACGATGACTGGGGGAAATATATAAATCTAAAAAGAAAAAAAAAACAGAAATAAGCTAATGAAAACAAATATGTAAGAAACTAAATCATCTACTTTTAGATTAATATAAATATGAATTAACGGTAGAGAACACTCCACCTTTCAGCTCTTCCCGCATCTCTCCCCCTCTCTCTACCGTTATATGCTTCTCTAATCAATAGTTACACTCTCCACCCCTGCTTGATACTGTTATTGTTTCACACCTACCCACAATTCTGAGTCCCATATTTTCTCTCTGTGCTCTGCTAACCTTCTTTTTGGCAGGCAACCTTTTGCTAATGGTATTTTCATGTTAATATTGCTATTTCAATTTACTCCCGATATATATATATATATATATATATATATATATATATAGAGACATAGATACATATATAGATAGATACATACATACATACATATATGTATATGTGTATATATATATGTGTGTATGTATGTATATATATATGTATATATGTATGTGTATATATATGTATGTACGTATATATACATACATATATATATTTATATATATATATTTGTATAGACTGAGTTAAAAAGTAATGCAAATAAAAATTGCACCACTCTCTGACTCACACTCGTATAAATGTATGCTCGCGCGTGTGTGTGTATGCATATTTGTTGCTTGTCTCGTGTCTATTGATGTATATAATATATATATATATAATATGCGAGGGAGTGTGTGTAAGATCTACATACGTGCTGATGGTAATCTTGAAAGTATATATATAGACGTCTGCTTGAGGTCACTGTTTTGGGATGCATATATTCATATGAAACGCACAACCGCATATATATTACTTGCATATGCATTCATGAATGCATATATATATACATATATACATTTATATATATACAAGTATATATATATATGTATATACATTCAAACATATATATATACATACATACATACATACATACATACATATATACATTTATATATATATATATATATATATATATATAAATAATAAATATTAGGGAATAAATCCAAATTTACAGGGAAAAAATCAGATTAGGATTAAATCCAATTTTATAGTAAAATATTATAAAATATTATTAGAGACAAAACCACTATTTTGCAAAACAAACAAGGAAAGACTTAATCAATACATAAATTTTAATAAATAGTCAAAAAACCGCCACTACAATCGTTTCTTGTCTTGATCGACAATCTTCAGGTGGACTTCCAATAAGTCAGTTTCAAATTATGAAGTTTCATAATTTGAAACTGACTTATTGGAAGTCCACCTGAAGATTGTCGATCAAGACAAGAAACGATGGTAGTGGCGGTTTTTTTGACTATTTATTAAAATTTTATGT
>NC_043009.1:29279362-29296862 GCF_006345805.1 Octopus sinensis | reverse complement strand
CAAAACCGGGTATCTTATAGTCGTGATTCATGTCGAGCCCTTCTGGGTATTAGCGCGCGTCTACGATGAGTCTACGATTTAAAAAAAAATTTACCATCATTTTTTTCCATTTTAATGCATTTTTCCGCTATTATATAAGGGAAGTAACTCTCTAAAACTGTCTACGATGAGTCAACGATTTAAAAAAAATTACCATCATTTTTTTCCATTTTTAATGCAGTTTTTGGCTATAACTCTCTAAAAATGCTTATATAGTTATTTCTCTTACAAACCCGAGCAACGCCGGGCGATACTGCTAGTATATATATATATATATATTCGTGTGTGTGTTTGTATTTACTACCCCATGCTTGACAATCGGTGTTGGTTTGCCTATATCCCCATAAATAATGGTTCCACAAAAGAGCCCCAAAGACAAAGTACGACACTTTAAAAAATAAATGTTAACATCGATTTATCCGACCAAACCATTCAAGGCGGCATGATTGCATAGCAGTAGTTGAATGACTGAAAGAAGATGACAAACGATAAAACATACAAGAAATATAACATAAATGATTAATTGATTAGCCGAGCGATTAACCAAACTGTTCATGAGTTAATTGGTCAAATAACTGACCTATTAACAAATAAATACTAAAAGCAGTGAAACAGAACCAGGGCGTGGGTTCATTATTGGCATAGTGACCCTCCCAAAATATAAACGCAGTACCTTGCTATGAATGAGAATTGTAGATCTAGCTTCCGTATGCCATACTCCAAACAATTACTTAGATAATTGCTTGCAGATATTCTGTTATGCTATTACTGATTGTTTTAGCTAGGATGAAACACCGATATTTTGTATTTGTTGTAATTTTAAGCTAATGTTTGAAGAAACCGTCGCATGTAAGAGGTAACCGCATTCATATTCTGGAAACATGCATATATATAGATATACGAGATAAATTATTTTCGTATGCAACCAACTGTGCAGTTATGTGCGAGTGCATTTGTGTGTATATAAGTGTACTTAGGCATTAATAGATGTGTTTGCATTTATGTAAGTACGTATGTATGTACACGTACATGCAGACACATGCATATATGCATATATATATATACGTACATATACATATATACATACGTTCGTTAGTACATGTGCATGGAAAGTCCTATTTGCACCTAAAGTACTGTACGCTCGTACACAAAAGGAATATTTAAATATAAATCTCCAAACATATTCATGCCATAAACTCAAATGCATTTTGCATATGTATGAACACCTTTCCATCTATATATCTCTTTCTATCTATCTATCTATCTATCTATCTATCTATCTATCTATCTATCTATCTATCTATCTATCTATCTATCTATCTATCTATCTATCTATTTATCTATCTATCTATCTATCTATCTATCTATCTATCTCACTACATACACACACACACACACACATATATATACATACATATATATACATGTGTATATATAATATATATATATATATACACATATATATATTAATTTATTAATACACACACACATACACATATATATGTATATACATATATATGGATATGTATATATATATATATCATGTACTTACTCGCTTGCCCTGAATATCAATTTAATACACACATACATATATGTAAATATAGTTATGTATACATGTGCGCGTTCGTGTTTATATATACACATGCACACGCGCACACACACCTATTTATACATATCTATATCGATATACATATATGTGCGAAGGTGTGTGTGTGTGGTTGGGTGGGTGTATTTAGATATAAAATTTCACAGCTTCATTAATGGGGTTTCATGTCAGAGCAAGGTAATCATCAGACGACATGAAACTCAGTAATGAAGCAGTGAAATTTTAAGTTCCAATATATTAATAAATAATTAGAAACTCTTTCGCGGTTATTGAGTACCATCTTCTTTGATTAAACCTTGGAATATCGTCTTAGATACATGCACACATGCATGGGCATGTGCATACTAACACATAGGCCCACATACACATGCGTGTAGACAGAGATACGTTAGCCTGAAATCATGAATAACTGCATTCACATAGTCATACAGACACACACACGCATACACATACGTGCACATACACACATGCACGCACACACACGCATATACTAATATACTAATAAATATATGTGTATCTGTGTGTGTGTATATATATATATATACATATAAATGTATATATGTATACATATATATATATATAAATATTAATATAAATATAAATATATATATACATATATTAATATATATATTAAAAATATATATATACACATATACATATATATTAATATATATATATATATAATATATATATATATATATATATATATATATACATATATATAGATAGAGAGAGAAACGCATATGTAGAGTCACATACGTACATACACACATATATAGTAGTAGATAGATGGATATACATATATATGTGTGTGTGTATATATATATATATATATATATATACATATATATGTATACATATAAAGATAGATAGATATATGCATATAAACATCTTTATGTATAATGTATATTTGTAATATTAAACATAAGTGCATTTGCATATAAGTGAATGCACAAACACACACACACCCGCACGCACTCACTCACACACACACAACACACACACACACACACACACACACAGCAATGAAACGGTATGTGTGGAAAATACAGAAAAAAATGGCGTAGTTCGTAGAAAGAGGGGTGTTTTTAAGAAAAACAGATCGAAGGAAATTAAAAGCAAAGAGATATAATATGAGCGGGAAAGAAAGGATTGGAGCAAATGATAGACTAGAGAGATGGTGAGAGGGAGAGCAAGGAAAGACAGGCGTTCTTCAATTTAATCCTTACTATATCCATATCTTTCACAAGAGAACTTTCATTTTTATTCGCTATTGATACATAATTATAGAACATAGCACTAAATATTCGGCTGTCACATATAAAACTTATCAGTATTTTGACACATTTCAGATTATTTCGAAGAAATGGTGAGCAATTTATCCTGAAAGTGTTTCCTATGATAACTGCGCAATGCTGAAAATTCTTCAGTCGAACAGACGTTTAATATTGACTCTTATTGCTTAGGCATCATACATAACACATACACACATACATTCACACGGACACTCACACATACATACGTATGTATGTATGTATTTGTACATATATATAGATATTAATATATGTATGCATATATGTGTGTATCCATACACACACATATATATACATATATATATTATTGTAGGGTAGGCCGGTTTATGGGGTTGCTCTGGGTTTCTCGCTCATAAGGGGTTTAGCCTTACGGCGTATCTTCAAACCCCAAACACTGCTGGTCAGAGACCTCTTCAGCAGCGATTAAGATCTGAAGATACGCCATAAGGCCAAACCCCTTATGAGCGAGAAACACAGGCTAACCCCATAAACCGGTCTACTCAACTGTAATAGGTACAGCTTTACATCTTAGAGTGTGCTTCTCCTCTGGATTTATGTATTGCTACAAACGACCCTATGTATATATATATATATATATATATATATATATATATATATATATATTCTTTTTACTTGTTTCAGTCATTTGGCTGCGGCAGTGCTGGAGCACCGCCTTTAGTCGAACAAGTCGATCCCAGGACTAGTACTTATTCTATCGGTCTCTTTTGCCTAGCCGCCAATGTTACGGGGACGTAAACACACCAACATCGGTTGTGAAGCGATGGTGGGGCACAAACACAGACACACAAACATATACATACATACATATATATATATATATATATATTATATATATATATATATATATGTACGTTTATCAATTTGTATTGCAAGATTCCTGATGTGAAATCGTGTGTTGAAGCAGATATTGTTGTATGTGTGTGTGTGTGTGTATTTCAACGTATGTATATCATATCAAAACACCTTACCTTATGATACACACCTATATACATACGTACGTACATACATACATACATACAGACAGACAGACAGACAGACAGAAATATATGAATACATACTCAAGTAGTGCTATGTATTACTTCCTTAGTTTTTGTGAAGACGAAGAGGGAAGTTACAATGTTAAATACGATGAAGAACAGGAATTCCCGAAAGGAATGAATCGCCCCAGTTGTTTCTTCAATCTTTGAGAGATATTTTTAGTGCTTGTTAAGTCTTAAATTCTTATATTCAGTCAATGATTTTAGTCATTGGACTACGGCCATTCTGGGGCATCGCCTTCAACGGTTAATCGATCAAATGGATCCTAGTGCTCCTTCTCCTTTTTCGTACAGTATTTATTCTACGGATCTCTCTTTTTTTTTTCGAGCTGCAAGACACTGAAGACGTAAACAAGCCAACAACTACTCGCCGAATGGCGAAAGACAAAAGCAAAGATACGCACATATACCCGCACGCCTCTACACACTTATATGCACACGTACACACAAATATACATCCACACATATACTAGGCTGCTGCATAGTTACCCTCTCTACCAAATTTTCTCACTTGGCCTTAATCTGTTCGGGCCTATGCCAGAATGAACCTGTCCAACGCACCTCGAAATAAGACTGAACCCCCAAAACCATGCAGTCGAGAAGTGACCTTGTTATCTCATGCATAATAAATACATACAATTTTTTAAACATTGTAACAGCAACAACAGCAGCAGCATCAGCAGCAGTAGTAGTAGTAGTAGTATTAGTAGTATTAGTAGTAGTAGTATAATGACTGTTGGCTCTTTAAAGACACGTTAAGATAACGGAATTATCTATCGCTTCTTTAAATGTCTGGCGTAGCAATATAAAGACACTTTGTGTTTCATTTATATTTTCTGTGTTTATGAAAGTTTAACTGAAGTTATATGACAGATAAGCCACTCAATTATAACCTGGGTATATAAGTAGGATAGACAATAGAAGATGTTCTTTTTATTGGTTTATATTCTTTTTACGGTCTTCGTTGAATGGTGAGCGCGGCCATTCTGGAACACTGTCTCAAAAAGTTTTAGTCGATTATATCGACCCCAGTGTTTATATTACTCAGGCACGTATTTTAATTAATGTTTCCATTGTCTGAATGGTTTATGCTAGCTAAGTATTTCTTTTTACGCAGCATCGATTGTACGCTGACGAAGCAGTGAGAGACGCTCTCCCTCTCTCTCTCTCTCTCTCTCTTTCTCTCTCTCTCTCTCTCTCTCTCTCTCTTCTCTCTCTCTCTCTCTCTCTCTCTCACACACACACACACACACACACAGACACACACTCACGCAGGCACGCAAACGCACACTAAATGTGTATGCGTTGCGTGTCAAAAACGCTCACGAAGCCAAAATCTCGCCACCAGCCCGTCTAACTACAAATTCCAAAAACTATCCGACAGATTTCCACGGTTTCCAGCAATCAACTTCCACTCCTAATGGATTGTCCAAACTGTTGCTACAGTAGTGTAACCGAATCGCTGGAACTCACCGTGCTGACATCACGGTAAGTTCACTGTCGTTTCACGTGATCAGCCGATTAATAAACCAATAAGCGTAAGATTTATAGAACCTTCTAATGATCCATATAAAAGGTGGAGTTTTGGTGGTAACTTCACAATGTTGAAGCTGCCGCTTTAATGTTTTTATTCTCATTTTACTCATTATTCGTTGCAAATAGAAGGTACGGATTTTGCCATCATGATTTTAGTGTGATTATTTTCCCAGTTGTGATGGCCTAATCACAAATTGATCTGTACCAGCCATTTTGTCGTCGACCTCACTAGTCTGTCTCTCCCGATGTGTAACTGTCTCTCTAATTTCCCATCCAAAGACCAACACAAAAAGAAATGTGTGCAGTGAATAATTCTTTTGTTAATCGCTCGTGTGTGATGTTAATCATTTTATACACAGTCCTAGAAGGACATTTTCATTTACCACCGACACCATTTCGCAACCACAAACACACATCATCCGACAGTAGAAAAGATTTGCCCGTTCATGCCGCTGAGTGAGATTGAACTTAAAACCATGTGCTTGAGATGCAAATTACTTAACCTCCTGGTTGCACCTTGTTTTCCGATTATAAAGTATTAAGCTTCGTTTTCTATTTCTATGGTTTGTAACATTTCTAGCATAAAAACAAGACAGTGAGCTGGCAAAATCGCTTGCATTCCGGTTAAAATCCTTAGTGACATTTCGTCCGTCTTTAACGTTCCGAGTTCAAATTCCGCCGTTGATGACGACTTTGCTTTTCATCTTTTTGAGATGGGTATCGATGTAATTGACAAGCCCTCTCCTCCAACATTTTGGACATAATACAAAAATGTGAAACCAATATATGTGGCACAAAAGCGGTGAACTCGCAGAATCTTTAGTTTCGGAAAAAAAAATGCTACGTAGTATTTCTTCCGTCTGTTTAAGTTCTGAGTTCAAATTCCGCAGAGGTCATCTTTCCCTTTCGTTCCTCCACTGATGATAAATTAGTGTATCTGTCTGGCGTTGAGGCTTTGTTCTAAATTAGAATTCAATATACCCGGCAGCACAAAAGTACTTGAACATCGTGTTGCATATCTAAAAGAAATAATTTTATCAAATATCAGATTACTTTCAATAAAAAATAAATTTGCATGTAAAAAAGAGTATAAACAAGTTTGGAAATTCTAATGAGCTATTGAAGCGTTGAACAAAAACTTTTGTGTGCTGTTTTTTTATCTATATATATTTATGTAGAATAATACAAAACATTTTGTTTTGATGATCAGCTTCAGTTTGTGAAATAGGGCCACCTCTTTAAGGACTATTAATAAATAAATCTTTATATTATATTACAATCCCAAGATATTTCTTGCATGGAGAGCCGCAATAAATTGTTATCAGTCTCTGTTTTGCGAATTTATCAATTTATTGCCCTTCCTGTTGAACTCTCTTTAGCAAAGAATTACACCAAAAAAAAGCTGCCTTTGGGATTTAGACCAAAAATATTGCCGATATATTCGACATTTTTTTCTTTTGTATTGTAGCGGTGATTTGAAACCCCAACCACTAGGTCAGCGGTCAGCAAACCACAATAGCTTCACATGATTAGTCTATCAATCCGTTCTGGCACCTAAACGCTTCGCATAGTGTTGAGAACGACCGACTCATTCACACGTCTCATCTTTTGCCATGTAGATTATTGAGAGTACCTTGATGATATGTCTCCATTCTTGCAACTCTTACGGTTCCAGGCTTTTGGGCAGACGACCAACGCAGACGTTCTAAGAGAGATTACCAAAGATTTCCGTCACCACAAAGTTACAGCAATTGATTTCAATTATGTTGGGCAGACTGCATGTAGCCGTACCGATAACATTCTGTGATCTCAGAGCTGTATTTCTTTCCCAGTCAGTGTTTATTGCCGTTGTTAACTGTAAATGACCAGATTGTCTTTATGAGTGACAATAAGTACTTCAATTAAATGTTTGCGGGTGTTCTTCAAGTAATTTTGTTCACGCCGCCAAAAGACATATTTTCAATTCAACCACAGCACAACAGTCAACCAGTATTCGTGATAGTATAATGCTACAATATTCCTTGAGAGAAAATGCAAAGCAACGAAAAATAAGGATTTCAAAAGAACTTGATGTAGTAAAAATATCATTTGCAACAAAATATCGGCAGCCATGAACGATCCACACAGCTCAGTTGTAATTCGAGGTAGTTTAGTATTGATCTAATTTATGTTAGGAATGGTCGAAGAGTAGTATCGTAGCTTGGAGGAGATAGGTTACCTACGTCTCTTGAGGGTCTGAAATATGGGCTATTTTTTTTTAAATTGCGTTGAGATATAGATTTTTTGTTTATTCCTTTGGTTTGGAGATGATAAACTTAATCCGTGGCACCTGGTTCTTGGGTGCTTTTAGGAGAGCCCACTCTATGGCCACGTACTCAGGTTGGGCGTCTGAGTTGAAAATTACTTTTTTTCTTCCCTGATGTCTCAGAGGTCTTGAAAGGGGTTACATGCGCTGTCTTTCTTGCTTCGACTCAACCATCAAAAGCCTTTAAAAGGACAGCAAGGATATGAGAAGAGCCACAAATAAATCAGTAAAGACGGCGCCAGATGCACTCAGTGTTGGAGCAAAATAGCGAAAAGGACAATACTTTGAATAACACTGAAATAGTTGACATAGTGTTATATGTATTCATGTTCTGTTGTATCAACGGATATTTCCTTTTTATTGGTCATGCTTCATTGGTAATTAAGACATTGAACGTTTTTACTTGTAAAACATTCTCGATCATTTATCAATATATTTTTGATTGTAATAAAACCAATTTACACTGCGATGAAAAAAAAAAACTCACATCTACCCGAAGAGAATTATCTCTCAACAACTCGTTAGTTCTCTACAGTTTAAAATGTTGTTCTTGCAGTCGTTGTTGCTAGTATTACTAATAATGGAGGTGTTGGTGGCGTGTAGGCCTAGGCAAGTCCTGGAGGAGTTGAGCAACGACGAAGGGTGCTCCGGATTTTATTTTAATTTTGTTTTAATTTTTAAAGAGTATAGTAAAGACTAATTATATTGTGGTCGTTCAATTTTTATAATGTGATTAGGTGTGAATTTAAGGTTTCGTTGCTATAACTCTCGATTGTGACTCCATAGCAAGTTTTGAGGTCAGCACAGCAATTTTAAAATATCTACAGTAATCTCTTTAAAATAACATAAATATATGAAAACGCGATTATATTGTAGAAGTAAACAGATGAGTACCATATAACTTTTCTTGGCCTATGCCGTTTCTTCTCTCTGGACGTTTTCCTCTTTCTTCTTTCTGACGAAGAACCATGTCCGAAACGTCGAAGCTCCTCTGTTTTTCCATCTTACTTTCTCTGAGCGTGTATGCATATGGACAGACTGTGAATGTGCTTCTGACTGTTGTTGTTTTCCAGTTTTTTGATTTGCATTCTTTCTTTTTCTTTTATTCTTTTACTTGTTTCTGTCATTTGACTGCGGCCATGCTGGAACACCGCCTCGAAGAGATTTTAGACGAACAAATCGACCCTAGGACATTTTTAAAGCCTAGTACTTATTCTATTGGTCACTTATGTCGAACCGCTAAGTTACGGGGACATAAACACACCAACACCGGTTGTCAAGCGGTGATGGTGGGGACAAACACAGACAAAGACACACACATAGGTATATGCATACATATATATATGTGTGTGTGTATGTGTTTTTTCTCAAACATATGCGCCTCCTTGTATATGAGCGAATGTGTTTATGCGTGTGTATATAAGTCAAAGGGAGAATGTTACCTGTTGTACGTCAATGCCTTATCCAGGAGAATATTAATTTCACATCGACTACGGAGGTTTTACATTACATTGCGTTACAGTCAATTCAGTGGTGATCTGCTTTCAGAGCAGCGTGTGGTCATGTGAATATGGAAATTAATCTACGTAACTTATAGCATATATGGATGTATATAACATAGAAATATATATCTTAATTACACTTTCAAAGGCACATTTACTGACTACGCTTGTGTATATACACATGTAACTATATGTAAGCGTGTATGCATACGGACAGACTGTCAGAAACAAGCACACACATATATATATATGACCAAATACTAATGCAGTTGTATTCATAGAGACAAATGTGTATACATTAACTTCATATGTGTATAAATGAATTGATAGGCAATAGATAGATAGATAGATAGATAGATAGATAGATAGATAGATAGATAGATAGATAGATAGATAGATAGATAGATAGATAGATAGATAGATAGATAGACAGATAGATAGATAGATAAATCGATAGATAGATAGATAGATAGATAGATAGATAGATAGATAGATAGATAGATAGATAGATAGATAGATAGATAGATAGATAGATAGATAGATGGACAGACACACAGACACACACATAAACACATATTTGTGCGTGTGTAAGTATAAATAGAAAGATAGATACATTAAACGATAGCAGGAATCAAAGACAAAGATATAGATACAGATAGATAGATAGAGAGAGAGAGAGTGAGAGAGAGAGAGAGAAAGAGAGAGAGAGGGGAAGATAGAGAAGGAGAGTGTGTTGGAGAGAGAGGGGGAGCAAGAGAGGGAGAGAGATTAGTAGAAACGATAGCAAAAAGGAAGACAAAATTGAAAAAAGAGTGCGAAAATTTGAATTTGAAAACATTTCATTTTGAAAGTGTCTCCTAAATTTACAAGTGTATGACCATTGTAACATGTTAAAAACTATTAAATTGAAAAACTCCATAAATATTTATCAGCACTTCAAGTTCCCAAAACATTAAATTTCTCTTAAAAATAAACACCATTTCCAGAGCCATAAACTCATGCATTTTCCAGCTGAATATAGATGCTTCAGCTGAAGATATTACCGTATTTCTATGTTAAACCAATTGCACAAGGTTTGCAGAAAGTGGTAATGGCAGCTATAAAGTTAACTACAGTTTCTAATAATTGGTGAATATACGTGCGTGTGTGTGTATGCAAATATATACATACATGTATGTATATAAACACACACACACACACACACACACACACATATATATATATATATATATATATATATATATATATATATATATACATATGTATGCATATGTAAAGACACACACACACACAGTCACCCTCTCTCCCTCTTCTTCTCTCTCTCTCACTCATTCTTTCTTTGTATCTCTCTCTCTCAAACACACATATATATGCATAATATATATATACACATGCGTATAAATACATGTGTGCGTGTGTGTGTGTGTGTTTGTGTGTTCACTTTATCTGTATAATTTTTCTATATTAATATTCACATTACAACTTAAAGTTTCGCCATTTCGTGACATGACAGATATGGGTATGTCTGTGTGTGTATGGTTGTGGATGTATAAACACACACACACACCTACACATACATATATATACGCATATGTGTGTGTATATGTGTGTGTGTGTAATGTATATCTTTACAAACATATACGCATACAAACATTTATATATAATGATCAGGTGCACACGCAACATAACACTGTCAATTTACATGTAAAAGCATAGCTACATAAAATGTTGATATAAACATCAATAATACTTCTCGGACAGTGAGATCTGAAATATCGTTGAAGTGCACAGTTTTCAGTAAGGCAGAAGGGATTTAGTGGACTGGTAAATCGAGTTTGTTCGGCTGGAAGATTCTAAGTTCAGAAAATGTAGGAGCGCCACATTTAATTCCTTATCCTAACGAAGGAATATGAACAATAAAAGTGAAATTATCCAACCCTCATCTACATTAAATTGCTCTATATTTGAGAGCTTGGTTTATATTATTGAGAAATATGTTTTTATCTATGATATTTTGTAAAAGCGAAGCAAACTGCTGAATATTGAGTTGTCTGAAGCTCCACGGACATTATACACTGTACTTATACACTTCTGGTTGAGGAAAAACTCTAGTACAATATGTAAGTGTACACTTATCTATTGCGTCAGAGCTGTTGCCCATTCAACAGTCAGCTAACTATATGACCCAGGCGTACTGATTACTAGGAATGAGCTTCACACACTCTCCAATAGGAGTCAGCCTTCTTCAGGACGCACAGGTCTCGCTTATCTCTTAGGAGCGCAAGATCTGAATGGTTTTAGGAATGTAAAACTTTCAGCAATCCCAGTGTAGATCAGAAACTCTCAATACAAATATTAAATGTCTTTGACACGTGTTGACATATTTACTATAGTTGTATATCTGTTCGTATGTGTGTGTGTGTGTGCATATGTTTGTGTGTGTGTGTGTGTGTGTGTGTGTTTATTAAAAGTTTTGCCATATTTTGGTAACTTATTTTCCTTAATCGCCAAGTTACAACAAAAGTAGCCTAGCATTCAACGAAGAGGCCATCGTGTTGAACTGTCTAAAGCCACCTTTTTTTGCCAGTTTTTTTTTTTAATCCCAGGCTGATACCGGTTCTTGTCCTTCAAAGCCAAGAATTCCTTCAGTGAAGCTTCCACTTCCGCTTCGTTGATGAAGCTTCGCAAGCACAGGAAGTGAGCCATGGATCGGAACAATTCACAATTTGAAGAAGCTGGGTCCAGACTATATGCTGGTTGAGGAATCAGTTTGATTACCCCAACTTCCTGACGTTTATACTGGCTACTTTGAGCGATATGACGTTTTGCATCGTCTTCCTACAAAAAGAGCTCGCTCACTCTTAACTAATGCCGTGTATTTTTGCTGTACAATGGCATACATCTGCTCCATCTGTTCGGATGATATGAATCAAACGCATAGATGGGATGTGTTTATATTTTAATCTCACATAAAGCTAGGTTTTGCAATAATCGAATATCTAGTAGGCATCCGTCGGTCTCGAGAGGCTAGGGATCTGCACCCAAAGAAATCGTGTCAGCCGCTGATGGTGGTGCAACGCCTGTCGGTGAGTGGCAGTCACGCATACAGTGACTGTATTTGAAGGACCTCTCTGTCGGTGCTACGGATTTTTCCTTTCTGTCGAGCGCGCTTTCTCTTTGACGGTGAGTTCCTGCTTTTCTTTCTCCGATCTATTCATTCCCTTTTGCAGTATTTGCCTCCAGTGTGCGCGATCGTTTGCAACTTCCTCTCATCTCTGGACGTCCAGATCAAGCGACTTCATACCTCTCTTTTAGACATCTTTGAAACGAGGATGAGGTCCTCCACCTGCTCTTGTGAATATCTATCAAACTAGTTATCTATCTGTTTGTCAATCTATACATATTCACGCACATACACAGACATGTTTATGCAGACCATTTAACAGAAATAGAAAGACAACTTTAGAGCATATATGACATACAAATGCTCACAAACATACAACGCGTTATCGAGAATACCTCTACGTATTCGTTCACCTTGCTAGAAATAGCAACCAAACCTCACTTAAATCACAAACTACTGTCCTGAAAAAAAAATAATAAAGGGAGAAAAAATGATATACAAAGCAAAACAGATTATTTTAAATTGGGTTGGTACTCATGGACTGCCTACGTTTGTACATCGGCTCAATCGAGGTTGATGTTGAATGGAGAAACAACAGCAACAACAACAGCAAAAACAACAACAACAACAACAACAAGGGCAATGCAATCACAGATTCTCTGTGCATGTATCATTGCAAAAACACGATTTAAATTCCACTGTCGTACGTTTGCCAAGTACTTTTTCAGTTCTCTTTCCTGTTGGTCAATTTTTCTTCATCCTTAATTTCACATATTCTCTCTCTCCCTCTCGCTCTCTCTCTCTCTTCCCCCCTCTCTCCATCCCTTTCTTTCTCTATCTGTTGAAAATTTTTGTTTCTTTACTACATTATCGCACGTTGTTTTAAGGTGTCCATTTCGTCTTTTACCTTTCAACATTTGCCAAATTCTCTTATTTTATGTCATCTTCCAAAACTGGCATTGGATTCTAAAGGAATATTCTGAAAGACAGAATTTATTTTGCCATTTTCTTTTTTCTTGTTATGAAATGCCTTCAAATATTGGTTTCAAATTTTGGCACCAGACCAGCATTACCGGAGGAGGAGGGGGTTAGTCCATTACATCAATCCCAATGCTCAGATGGTGCTTATTTTATCGACCTCGGAAGGACGAAAGGTAAAACTGAACTCAGAACGTAAAAACGGACAAAAATGCCGCTAAGTGTTTTGTTCGGCATTTTAACGATTCTGCCAGCTCGGTACCTTAATGTCTTTAAATACTCATTTCGAATTTTGGAACAAAGCCAGCAATGTCGAGAGAATCGGGTAAGTTACTTGCATCTAACTGCTACTCATTTTATTGACCCCCGAAAGGATGAAAGGCAAAGCCTACCTCAACACAATTTGAGCTCGGAACATAAAGACAGACGAAATACCTGCAGCTAAGCATACTGATGATAATGATAAATGTAAACAAACTGATGTTTGTCTTTAGAAGCGTTGAAATGTATTGTGAAATACAGATAGGGTAATAATTTATTTTCAAATGCAGAAACGCTGATAGAACAGCAGAGACAGGATAAAATGTCCATATCAAGCAGAAAAATTTACCAGCAACCAGCCATAAGACTCGAACTCACATCCCTTTGATTACCGGTCAAGTGCTTTACCAATTAGGCTTAACTGCCCACTGACAAATTAATCTATATTTGCATTTGCATTAAGGCGGTGAGCTGCCGGAGTCGTTAGCACGCCGGACAAAAATGTTTAGCGGCATTTCGTCCGTCTTTACCTTCTAAGTTCAAATTTCACCACGGTTGACTTTGCTTTTTATCCTTTCGGGGGTCGATAACACCAGTTAAGTGCTGGGGTTGATGATATCAACTTATCCCCGCCTCCAAAACTGCTGGCCTTGTGCCAAAATTTGAAATCAGCATTTTACATTTTCAAAATTCTTCAAGCGATTAGTTTCGGTGGAATTTATTATTATTTTAGCCCTAGGTCAGACCACGGTCAAATAGATCATTGATATTTTATTCAACATCACTTTGTAGTTTTGTATATCTTGCACTACAACTTTCTATGCGACCCTTTCATAACAATATAATGACAGTTGGGAGTGGTTTGGGTGCTACTTCTAGCAGGTCGATTGACCACATAAATGTCTCGTCAGTAGCTTTTTGTTATAACTGTTGTTTTCTTGCTTAACCCCAGGTTAACCACGATAGAGTAATCTTATCAAAAAGTATTCCAGCTGTGATCATTTTTGACTTACTATCATGTGCAAGGAATCCGGTATCACATCTAGCGTAATCTTCGTGTAAAGAAATGGGACATGTATGACTGCTATTTCTAGCAAGTCTACAGACCACGTAGAAGGAAACAGCAGCAAAACATCAACGCAATCACTGATTCTCTATTCTCTATACATGTTTATCATTGGCAATATGAAGCAATTTGCTTTCCGCTATTTGCCAAAAAAACAAAAATGTCCCCGATAGATGAGCTGTTGTCGTTGACGACGACGACGACAACGATGACGATGACGACGACAATGATGATGATGATGATGATGATGATGATGATGATGATGATGATGATGATGATGATGATGATGATGATGATGATGATGATGATGATGATGGTGGTGGTGGTGGTGGTGGTGGTGGTGGTGGTGGTGATGATGATGATTGATGATGATGATGATGATGGTGGTGGTGGTGGTGGTGGTGGTGGTGGTGGTGATGATGATGATGATGATGATGATGATGATGATGATGAGGAGGGGAAAGAATGAGGAAGAGAATCATGATGATAATGATGATTATGACCATCACCATCATAATCAACATCATGATTGCAGTGGTGGTGGTGGTGGTGGTGGGAGTGGTGTCGGTGATTGTGGTGGAAGTGGTATCATCATCATCATCACCATCATCATTATCACGACCGCCATGGTCATGATAATAATCATAATCATTATGACGGTAATGATGGTGGTGGTGGTGGCGTTGGTGTTAATCACCATCTAAGTTGTCACCAGCGCCATCTCAATAATTTCCCTTTGATCTTAAAACAGTTATTCTCACCCCCTTTTTTTAGCCCCAGGCACATCTCCTCCACCCCACGCTTCAACAGGTTATTTCCTCTCTACGACTGTTTGAGTCGAAGTATTTATTCTTAATAGTATATAATTAGTTAATTAATTGAACTGTTTCTTTATAATAGAGACTCACCAATTTAATAACAAAAGAAAGAATGATGGATTTAAAATCTTTCATAAGCATAGAAGAATTTTTTTTTTTTTGTATATTTATAATTAATTACTCAACAATCTTTCATAAGCATAGAAGAATTTTTTTTTTTGTATATTTATAATTAATTACTCAACAGATTGAAGTTACTGTAGTATTCCACAATAAACGAAACGAGTGTCCGATGAGTGCCAGTGTTAAATTCAGATTATTCTGCTGAAGATAGCAATCAAGAGAAACCAGGTGCTTTTTTTTTCTCTTTTTTTTTTTGCCAGTTTGTAGGTTTACGGAGCCGAATTTAAAAGGGCAGAACGAATATTAGTTTAATCTATGTTCTTGTTCGTTTTAACTTTCAACGAATTTGAAAAAAACAAAAGAAAAAAGAAAAATAGATTCACAAAGATATTTGGATACAAACAGAAATATTGGATGTATAATTCTCCCAGCCACTTTTGGATAGGAATCGCACATTCACAGAAACATGTTCAACAATTTCTCATTGAACATATCTCTTATAAACGAATCATTCTTCAGTTTCAGAAATTCATCTTGACAATTACCAGGAACTTTTTCAACTGACAATCTAAAAGGATTTTACTCTAAATCCAACTCTATGTTGCTGGATTCGGCAAAATATTAGTGGAATTAATTTTCTAGTGTTGTCAAGTGTTGCAAAATTTCATTTTTTGGAAAATTTGGAAAGCACTTGGTCTTCACTGCCAGCAACAAGAATTGATGATGATATCTCAAATATTGCAGCATTTCTTTGTTTTTATTTTTTATATGATCTCATTTCTCTTTTAATTTTCCTGTTTGCTCTTAAATTTTGCAATGCTTGTTTTTCTTTCCGTGCTTGTGAAAAATTGAAGGTCCAATATATTTAGATGCTCAAAAATATTGAGCAAATAAGCAACATACATAATTAGTCCCTCGTCATTAATCATAAAAAATAGATATTCCAACTTATCCTGAACTTCGAAAGTATATTTGATCCCATTTCAAAGCTCAAATACTCGTTCCGCTTGAAAAATTCATAGAATTTATGTTTAAGAAAGAAGCAATCGATCTTCTTCCGTGTAAATGGATAACAGACTGAGAAATCATGAGTTAAGAGTTACAGTATTGAGAAATTCACAATTCACAATGATTTGATCTAAAATCCTCCGTACTAGTGCTTGAAGTGTTTTTGAAGACAATACGAAGAATGCCTTTTAGTGTTGGAGCTCATTTATTTTTACACAAACTGGAATATCCGGATTTATTTCATAACACAGTTAATGTTCCACATGTACAGAATTTATAAACATCACCCAACAAAAGATCTCTGATTCGATGAAAAATTTAACCTGTTTCCAAACTACAATGGAATTTGGTAATTGGTCCAAGAGGAAACAAAAAGGGAACTTCTCTTTAAATTAACCATTGTAAAGACATCTTGCAAACACCAACCATTGGGAACACAATATTCTTTTCTACTCTAGGCACAAGGCTCGAAATTTTGGGGGTGGGGGCCAGTCGATTAGATCTACCCAGTACGCAATTGGTACTTAATTTATCGACCCCGAAATGATGAAAGGCAAAGTCGACCTCAGTGGACTGAGAGCACAATATTACATTAACTGAGTCATCAAGCTGAAGTGAAAATAAACCAAATGCCTCCAACTTGGTCATCTGCACAACTTATCAAAGTCACGTGGCGTATCTTCCTTTGAAGAATTCCTTCCTAAGGTTTTCCCCAGTCCATTTCCCAGCATAATTTCTACCATTTTGAGAGTACAAGGCTTGA
>NC_043009.1:29249362-29274362 GCF_006345805.1 Octopus sinensis | reverse complement strand
CTCCTCACTCAACCCTTCTCCATCTCTGAGTAAGGGATGCTATGAGTGGTTGTCCATAACCTTTCTCATACTGAAATGAAACCCCAAGAGAGAGAGAGTGAGAGGGAGGAGAGAGAGAGAGAGAGAGAGAGAGAGAGAGAACGTAGCAGGAGAGAAGATTCAATACACACACGTCTGGTATCAATCACTACAAGAACGTGACCTCAGTGTTATTTGAGTTCAAAGTGCAGGGAAATGGAAAAAATATCGCATGGCCCTTTAATCATCGTTCTAACGATTCAAGGGATTATATGCCCAAACCTGCCAATATGCTGCTTTCATTTAATTCGTTTAGACTTAGAGCTTCCCATTTTGTGAGATCCATAAAGAACGAGCCTTCTTTAGTGGAGTTGATCAGTCACTCAGTGCTTCCACTTCCAGCTCCTGTCCAACTGGCTTTCATGCGTTTGAGGCCTTCCTGGGTTCTCTGGGGCCAGATGTTCGTTGACCGGTCCTTCATATGTATTCATTCTTTCGGTATTCACATCAAGGGACTCTTTGAAAACTCTGCTGTAGCTGGCTTAAAGCCCAGTCAAGGAAAGATGGTTGAGTATCAGCATGCAACCCAGCTCCACGAAGATTTTACAAAAGCAAAAAAGAATAATAATAATGATAAAACAGCTCTCATACAGGTATACATTTAGAATAGTCTTACTATAGAATATAAATTGTGGAATATACCAGGACATTCACAGAAACACGGCTTAGATTTTGAGATTATTGAAA
This sequence comes from Octopus sinensis, assembly GCF_006345805.1. Lineage (NCBI taxonomy): Eukaryota > Metazoa > Mollusca > Cephalopoda > Octopoda > Octopodidae > Octopus > Octopus sinensis. The sequence continues at coordinate 29,273,597 of NC_043009.1, read as the reverse complement.
TTGCAGACTTCACTGGCATTGCATTATCAAACAATTAAAATATTGTTATCATTGTTGTAGAGCCTTCAGATCCATTGGAAAGAGATCATCCAGGTTTCTACGGCATACAGGCGACTGAGAATACAATATTCCCTACTTTCTGAACGGGAATCCAATCCGTCGTACGATTGACCCATAACTGTTGTTGATACTCATTTCCACAGGAGTCATTCTTACTCAAGGACACGGTACACTGCCTAGTCCGAGAAACGAAACCACAACTTTACAATTGTGAGTCCGACACTGCTAATCCCTAACCCATTCGCCTTCGCTAGCAATCAATTTTATTTGTAATCTGTTATCATAAACAACGTTAAGGCAGCGAGCTGACAGAATCATTGGCGCGTCGGACAAATTGCTTAGCGGTATTTCGTCGGCAGCTACGTTCTGAGTTCAAATTCCGCCGAGGTTGACTTTGCCTTTCATCCATTCGGGGTCGATTAAATAAGTACCAGTTACGCACTGAGGTCGATATAATCGACTTAATCCGTTTGTCTGTCCTTGTTTGTCCTCTCTGTGTTTAGCCCCTTGTGGGCAGTAAAGAAATAGGTATTTCTTGGGTCTTTACGCTCTGAATTCAAATCATGCTGAGAGCTGCTTTGCCTTTCATCATTCCAGGGATCGATAAAATACCATTCAAATACTGGGATCAATGTAATTGAATTTCTACCTCCCTTCAAAATTGCTGGCCTTGTACCAAAATTAGAAAGTATTAAGCTAAACTAAAATGAATAACAACATATGCATATTTCACGGAGTTTGTATGTTTCATTCATATAATTATTTAATGACAGACTAGTCTGAATGTAACAATGAAAAAAAAATCTGGATCAGATTCAGTGCCTTGCGGTATTTAGTGATCATCTTTAGTTTCTAAGATCAAATTTTTATGAGGTATACAAAAAATTCCCAAAGTGGAATAAATTATTTTGCTTCAAGTGAAATGAGAAGTTTGACATTTCAAGCAGAAAAATCTTCCCCCGAAAAGGAATTAAATGTTCACTAGTAGTTCTGTTTCACCTTGGAAGAATACATTTACCATTCTCTCCAAAACTTATTGGGTGCAGGTCGGTGGGTTGTGCCAAAGTCAAGTATCGTGTTCTCTGTAGTTCCACGTCTTTGAGATTCTGGGACAACAAAAACACAAGTTTCTATTACAATAAACGATAGCTGTGTTTCTACGACCGTTCTTTTAGACTCTCAAGTTTTCATATTTCTTACTTTTGTGTATAACTAATCTGCTGCTGTTGTTGGTGATGGTGGCAACAGTACCGCCGCCGCCTCCTTCTTCTTCTTCTTCTTCTTCTTCTTCTTCTTCTTCATCTTCATCTTCTTCTTCTCTTCTTCTTCTTCTTCGTCGTCGTCTCTTCTTCTTCTTCTTCTTCTTCTTCTTCTTCTTCTTCTTCTTCTTCTTCTTCTTCTTCTTCTTCTTCGTCGTCGTCGTCTTCTTCTTCTTCTTCTTCTTCTTCTTCTTCTTCTTCCGCGGTGTTGTAGACCTACGATCAAAATGATTCCGTTTATATAACCGAGCCGTCATCCCCCTCCCCTCAATACATAAACCTGTCCAATGCATTCTTCTCTTTGTAACAGTGGTATGCCATTCAAGAGAATTTTAACTGCGATTTTTAACTAGTGACGTTGATACTGACGTTGGCATTTGGATTGTCGTCGCTTTTGTGACACGGGGATGGACGAATGCTGACTGTAGATGTGATTTACAATAACATGTGATATGGGTCTGGTGAAGAGCGCATTGCCTTGTATGTTCTGATGACCTCCGAGGGTCACATTGCTGCCAAGGAGTTATACGTTCAGACAACGAAGAGAAAAATCAATAACATATTTGGGGCTGACCACAAGACCAACTGCTACACATGTGGTAGTAAGAACCTTTAGAAGGCTTTCTGCTCGGAAAAGAAAAATATAAATAAATGAGGACAACAAGCAGAATTAGAACAGACAACGACGCGAGGGATGAAGATCATGAGAGTTGATATCTCTGCTCGTACTGCATTACCAGTTACAGTTCCAAGGTCAAGAATCTCCTGATCCAGCCCAAAGCCAGCTACATGGGCTACAAGTAGCAGTGCCATTTGATTATTTTGCAGTGATGTGTAGGTAATGGAGCCCAGAGAAAGATGAGAAAACTGTCGGCGCAATAATAAAGAAACAAGAGGCAAAACTAAACCACTCTCTGGAGTATCTAACCATATATTATAATGGTTAGACACTCCAACAGTGGCTGCCTCTTCGTTTAATCTAGTTATATCTCTTGTTTCCTTATTATTGTGTCGATAGTTTTGTGCCGATAGAACTGGAAGGAATTATCCTAGCATACTCTAAAAATGAGCAACGAACTGGCTGAGTTGGTAGAGCATCCGAGAAAATGCCTTGTGATATTTGGTCCGGATCTTATATTGTGAGCTCAGATCAACTTTGGCTTTCTATGAGTTTTTTCTTTTTTCTAAGATATATATGTATTCACAAAGTAATTCTAGCTGCATATGACCTCTGCCTCTCTGTATTTTTCCTTGGCTCTGAACTAGCGGAATTATTGCAGCCGCGAACAAAATACAGCACGGAATTTTGTCAGTGAACAGGTCGCGGTCTCAAAGCGACGAAAATATTTTGATAAATTAAACTTAAATGTTGAAGTGAATCTAACGGATTTTGTGTGTTTCTTAATTGGCTTATAAACACCTTCCACGCTGCAATTGTTTTCGTGCCAGCACACGATCTCAGATCAGGTCACTTGCTATGCAAGTACATCTCCGGAACAAAATACTTTTCTTTATTATTTTCTGCGGCTTTAAGGCGGCAAGCTGGCAGAATCGTTAGAACGCCGGACAGAATGCTTAGCGGCAGTTCGTCCATCTTTACGTTCTGAGTTCAAATTTCGCCGAGGTCGACTTTGCTTTTATCCTTTCGGGGCCGATAAAAGATGTACTACGGAAGCACTGGAATCAATGTAATCGACTTCCCCACCACACACACACCAAAATTTCAAGTCTCGTACCAAAAGCAGAAAAGTTTTTTTTGTTCTGGCTTTAAGGCGGCGAGTTGGCAGAATTGTTTGCATGCCGGACAAAATACTTAACAACATTTCGTCCGTCTTTACGTTCTGAGTTGAAATTCCGCTGATGTTGATTTTACCTTTCATCTTTTCGGAGTCAATGAAAATAAGTATCAGTCGAACACTTGGGTCGATCTAAGCGATTAGCACCCCCACCGCAAAATGTCAGACCCTTGTGCCCGTAGTAGAAAGGATTATTTGTCCGGGCTCTTCACTTTGTGAATATCCAGAAAAGTGAGGTGAATTTTTAAGAATCTCGTTGAAAAAATCTTTCACAATTTAAAAGGGCCAAAAATGGGCAACATGAAGCAGCCATTGTATTGTCCCTTGAAAATACTATGACAAACACTCAGTATTTCTCACGAAAGACACCAAGAACCATGTCGTTGACCTTGACGGCGAAACAAAACAAAACGAACTAAATACATATGTAAAAGATGACAAGACAAATAGTACTCTAAGAAGGCGAAGACCGAATATCAGGTTCGCCTAGAAGATAGATTACTTTTGAAAGCCATACAAATGATGTACCTGTAGATAAGGAGTTACTATGAACAGAAATCAAGACTCTTCACATGGTCTAATTCCGAAGACAAGCGTCACTATCAACCGAAAGTAAGATTCTTAACAGATCATTTCAGATCATCTCAGGCTGAAGGTTTGGTTATATTTGGGGGACTTTGACTACAGAAAGTGATCAGAGCGGACGGTTATCTGAGTTGCGAAGTTCCACCTGAGTGTGTTTTTCTTTCTGTGTGTGGTTAATTGTTCTTAACAATTTATTTTACTCTTTAATTGTTTATTTACAAAATGTTTTACAGATTTGCTCCAGCCTTCGTCTATTATGGATATATCTACTTCTGCGCGTGTTTTATAATCTTTTTCATATGAAACATTATATTTTGTAAAACATGCCGTGCCATACTGCTGTCAGTACTTTGAATTATCTGTATCGCTTTCACCTTGTCAGTTTTGTCAGGTGTTGATCTTGCACGGGCTTTTTTCTTGACATCGCTTTAGCTTCATGTTTTATAGCCCCATTTTTAGCTTAGCTGAGTTTTTAAGCCTTTCTTGATTCCTTTTATAGTTTCTCCTTTCTCCTCGTAACTATCATTTTAGTCTCTGTTTTCTTGTTGTTGTCTTCAATGAAGATAGCAAACAGTTTTGTTTTATTCGTGTTTCGTAGCTACTCACATTAACTTTCCATAAGCCTTTACAAGACATATTCGCATTCATACAATATTTCTACTTGCTTAAATATCTCTAACACTCAATATTCGTCTCAACTATATAACATTTAGTCATTCGATAAAAGATTTTGTGTGGCGTATTCTAAATACTGTATTTATTTTCTATCTAGTCTTGCTTGTTTTTCAGCGTCGAATTAACAATGTTATCAGTAAAACTGATTACCAGTATAACAAAAGTATTGGAACCTCTTGCCTTCTTGTTTTGTTTTTTTATCTGTTTTGCCCAGTTCTTTTATTCTTATGTTTTTTCAGTCATTTGACTACGGTCATGCTGGAGCACCGCCTTTAGTCGAAGAAATCGACCCCCTCCCAAGACTTATTCTTTGTAAGCCTAGTACTTATTCTATCGGACTTCTTTGCCGAACGGCTAATTTACGGGGACGTAAACACACCAGCATCGGTTGTCAAGCGATGGTGCGGTGCCAAACACAAACACACACACACTTATATATATATATATATATATATATATACACGACAGTTTCCGTCTACCAAATCTACTTACAAGGTTTCTATTGGGTTGCCCGGTAAGTTCGTGCCGATTTTTAAAGAAAAGAAAAAGGTCAATAAATACTTACCATTACATTTTTAATCAACCAAATATGAACCATTTTGTTGCACAATGCGTTTCCATCTTTCCTTTAACTTGAAAATGCCCTCTTCCCAGAATTGAGGTGGTTTCATGGCAAATAATCCATCAAGGTATCTTTTTACGTCATCCGAGGAATTGAAATTTTTACCATTAAGACTATTCTGCAGAGACCTGAATAAGTGGAAATCCGAAGGAGTAATATCTGGCGAATATGGATGGTGGGGTAACACATCCCAGGCGAGCTGCAGCAATTTTTGTCTGGTTCCCAAAGAAACGTGCGGTCTTGCATTATCATGCTGGAAAAGAAGCACCCTTCCTGTTGGCCAATTCTGGACATTTCTCTTGAATTGCTGCTTTTAACTCGTCCAGTTGTGTACAGTATTTCTCAGAACTAATTGTCTGGTTACTTGGGAGAAGCTCATAGTACAGAATTCCTTTTCAATCTCACCAGACACAAAGCAAGACTTTTTTAGGGTGAAGACCCGGTTTTAGGGTGGCTAAAGGTGGCTCATGTCGCTTACTCCAGGATCGCTTTCTCTGAACATTTCGGTAGATAATCCACTTCTCATCACATGTCACAATTTGCTTTAAAAAAGGTGCGTTTTCATTCCGTTTATAAAGCGAATCACAGATGGGAATGCGATCCAAAAGGTTCTTCTCACTCAACTCATGTTGTACCCAAACATCGTAGCGATTTGTGTACCCAAGCTTTACCAGGTGCTCATGAACGATGGGGGTTGAGGTTTTCTGCCAATTCTCGGTTTGTACAATGTGGGTTATTCTCAATTAATGACTTGATTTGGTCATCTTCTGTAGTGGATGGTCTGCCTGATCGCTCTTTATCAATAAGGCTACAATCTCCAGCTCGGAACCTTGCGAACCATTTCCGTACAGTTCTTTCGGATAAAGAAACATCACCGTAAACTGCGCATATTTGGTTGTTTGTGAGGCATTAATCCCTTTACGGAAAAAGAAAAGCATCAAGTGCCGAAAATGAACTTTCTTATCTTCCATTTTAACACAGAATTAACACAGGTTATAGGAACATAAACCTTTTCCGCAAAAAAGATAACTTAAACTGTGCTCTAAATGGAGGTGTAGTCAAATCCTATTTTATGGACTCAACCATGTTCTAGAATAAGTCGAAAGGTAAGCTACTATAAATCGGCACAAACTTTCCGGACAACCCAATATTATAGCTAGTAGAAGACACTTACCCAAATCGCCACGCAGTGGGACTGAACCCGGAACAACGTGGTTGGTAAAGAAGCTACTTACAACACAGCCACTCCTGCGCCTATAGGTTTCAAGTATTAATTCAATATGTCGATAAAATTCCTTCAAACCTTTTTCTTTTTGTTTTGTTTTGCAGCATTCTTTTCTACTCTAGGCACAAGGCCCGATATTTTGAGGAAAGGGGACCAGTCGATTAGATCGACCCCAGTACGCAACTGGTACTTAATCTATTGACCTAGAAAGGATGAGAGGCAAAGTCGACCTCGGCGGAATTTGAACTCAGAATGTAAAGCCAGACGAAATACCTATTTCTTTATTACCCACAAGGGGCTAAACACAGAGAGAGGACAAACAAGGACAGGCAAACGGATTAAGTCGATTATATCGACCCCAGTGCGTAACTGGTACTTATTTAATCGACCCCGAAAGGATGAAAGGCAAAGTCGACCTCGGCGGAATTTGAACTCAGAACGTAACGGCAGACGAAATACCGCTAAGCATTTCGCCCGGCAGACTAACGATTCTGCTAGCTTACCGCCTTAAATGTTTAGCAGCGTTTCATCCGTCTTAGTGGTCTGAGTTCAAATTCCCTCGAGTTTGACTTTCGTTTCATTCTTTCGGGGCTCATGAAATAAGTACTGATTGTGCACTGGGGTTGATGTAATCGACTAGCCCCCACCCACAAAATTTCGGACCTTGTGCGTATAATAGAAAGGATTATCATCATCATCATCATCATCATCATCATCATCATCATCATCATCATTATTATTATTAGTAGTAGTAGTAGTAGTAGTTGTAGTAGTAGTAGTAGTAGTTGTAGTAGTAGTAGTAGTAGTATAGGATTGGATTTGCATGTGTCCTAATCAAGGCAATTAGGTCTGTCCATTTCATCTAATCCTTTCCTTTTGTTCGGCTAATTTTCCTAATTAGCTTTTCATGAAAGGATAAGGCTTTAAAAACGCAGACTTATTTTATTCTTTTATTTATTCATTCTATCGTTGTTGTTGTTGTTGTTGTTGTTGATGATGATGATGATGATGATGATGATGATGATGATGTTATTGTTGTTTCCTATTTCTGTCAGAACCGTAACATATCATTACTGCAAGACTGGGTGATGCTGCCAAACTGTCCCAACCCACTCCAGAACATCTTCATACTAATGATAATTAAATTACTGATAATAATGCAAAATGAAACAACCCAGAATAATAAACTGCTAACTGCAAGTGCCTATAACTAATGTGAAATAATGGCTTCTTTGATTTTAAGTGCTGGTTTAAAGACTATCGCGGCGAAGAGTCCTCCATTATCACTTATATATCAACAGCATTTATGTCACTCTACGACTAGATTTGATTTTCTCTTTTCACGGTTAGTTGACATCTTGCAATGTTTTTCTCCTCTTTGCTCCTTCACTTTCGATTTCTCTGCGAATATCTGTGAGGTTTGTAATACGAGTATCTCACATATGTCTCACACATCATCTAAACGAGACTAACATTCCTCAGATTTACAATTACATTGCACACGTATTATATTTCTGGACTCCATAACCATCTTACATTCAATTACGTGGACGAGAAATAGTAAAGCTTTGAAGCATTAAAACTGAAACACATGTTTTATCAAAAAACAGCAAGGAGGGAAGCAATGTGTGATATTAATTATTTGGTTTATTTTTATTGCTAAGGCAATGAAGGTGTATGTGGTGCAGTTTGGGTAATATCTGCATCAAAACAATGTGTCTGCATCGTTTTACCCCTTTTCAAAAGACCCTTAGTGTGCCTATGCATCTACCGTTACTAGCATGGTTGTGATAAACCCATAATACCTAAATTTTTTATCTCTGCACACCTAGGAAACTAATTTTCATGCTTACTTCAAAAATTATATCACACATGAAGACAGAAATACCAATTTTCTAATAACTAAATAACCCCTGTAGCAGATTTGAAACCGAATCGCTGGCTAGCTGTGCCGATACCACGTGAGATCACTGTCATTTCACGCGATCGGCCGATTAACTGACCAACCAGCGTCAAGCCACCACCTGATTCGATTTTCTAGAAGCTTCTAATGAGCTTACAAAAAGGTGGATTTTTGGTGGTAACTTCAGAATGCCGAGTCAATTGCTATAACGACTCCCTTCTCTTTTTTTTTTCCATTTGCCAGTTGTCAAATAGAAGGTAGAAATTGTTACCATCATGAATATGGCATAATTGTTTATTTATTATTATCTTTTTTCTTTCATTTTTGATGGCTGGTCACAGATTGACATACACCAACTATTTTGTCATATGTCTCTCCCGGTGTCTATAAATTGTTGCTTTTCTTTTTCATTTAAATACCAAAATAGAAAACACTATGTGCAGTAAACAAAGCTTCTGTTAATTGTTAATGAATGTTGATAAGCATTTTACACGCAGCCCTAGAAAGACATTTTTATTTACCACAAATATCAGTGTACATACGACACTTCTGTTCTTTATTTCTTTTTCCACACCATATAGAAACAAACTGAAGTCAAAATGAAATAAAACCTTTTAATTCGAATGTAAATTGATCAATTAACAAACACACAAAATAAAACTGTAACCAGGGGCGTCAATCACAATTGAGAACATAAAATACAAGAATTCTTTGTTTTTGCTTTCTATTCATAACTTTACCAAAAATGTAGTCCTTTCTTGCTGGTTATGGTTCACAGGTCTCCTTGTAGATTCAGGCATATTTGGTTGAAGAAAGGAAATTGAATCTAGATTCACTCAGGTTGGTTATAATCCTTAAGGGTTAAATATACAAATGTAGAATAATAATGATCTTGGTATACTTAATAGAATATAGCTTGTGTTTTTTAAGTGTTAATGAATAATTTTATTCTGAAAAACGATTTCGATAAAGAAATAATTTAGCTTTTTCGTTACATACCTTGAAATACTATTTCACACAACCAGTGTGAGTAGCCACCCCAGGGTGAGAACATCTGTGCTAAAGCTTTCTTTCTGTAATATTCTTTTTACATTTTCTTCCTTTTTACTATTTTACCTCAACGATGCAGTCTGGTACGCAATATAAAAAGAATTGTATAACATTCTATTATTTTAATATTAATATTCTTGAAATCAACATTAAAGAAAAGAAATCCGGCAAGAATATTTATTGTGAATAACGATAAAATATGTTTCAACCTTAAGCAATGTTCTCACTAGAACACCCGAATTTTTCTTCGGTTATGAATTACTGTTCGAGACAATGTGAAAGATCCTTTGATGCTTGGAGCTATAAGAAATTATTGTTTGCCTAGTCATGTTGTTCTATATCTGAGAAAGGATAGTCAAAATGTCTGCATTGTTTAGTAAAGGTCAACAGCTGAATTCCCTTCAGATCGCTTTATCGTCAGACTTGCTGCATTTTAGATCGATGATTACATTACTTCATGATGATACACAGCAATGATGGAGGTCATATTTTGATGGATCATCTCTGTATTCCCTCTTCTTTAATAACTATCACATAAAAAGATTGCCTCTAGACTGGAAGCATTCCACAAAGGGTGCAATAAATAAATAGATGGCACTGGAAGTCATATATATCTTTGTATATAATTCCTTTGTCTTGATCACTGAATTTGATATTTCTGAGTTGAATTCCAACGTGCATATACGTGTGTGTGTACGTGTGTGTGTGGGTGTATGTGTGTGTGTGTGCATATGTATGTGTGTGTGGTGTGTGTGTGTGTATGTGTATTTAACAGCATTAAATTAAAATTGACATATGTAGATCATACAAAATGTGTATACACCATAGAAAAGCATGATTTCTTTCTGTTTCATTTGTGTCCACTGAGTTGCTTTTGCAACCGGAAAGCTTTCTGCAAAACCAGTGAATGTATTATATCAAAGCACGAATTTTGTTTAAGCAGGTAACGAATGGGTGCACAGCCACTGACTGCCCCTGGAAGGGAAAAACGTGCCCGGCATTCTCATGAGTCACTGTTGCAACAATGCTCGCTTCGCTCTGATATACATTGTGTTTTAACACACTATGTGTTTGAAGGAATGGTCTCTCAGACGCAAACCATATCAAATTGCCTTTCAACGATGTATATACATTTAGCAAGAAACACAGATGGCAATAACTTGCTTTTCAAGAGCTACCCTTGTAAACGTAAATAAAATGGTTGTCTTGTGTTTAGTAGTTTAGTTAGACCTTCTGGGGACATGCCAATATTCTGCAGATACTTTACAGAAGGTGTTGGTTCAGGTTTGTATTCTATTCCAGGAGACATAACTCAATATGTTCATAGTTTCACTCTTATTCGATACTATTTGTTTCCATATTTTTATGCAGAGACTTCTAAGTCCTGTAAATATGCATTCCACATTTGTCAAGTAACCGTAACTAACCTTCACGTTTTGCCAGTTAATATTTCTGTCCATTGAAACAGCTTTCTCCACAGAAAAGTCATGATCATGCTAGAGTTTACAGTATGGCTATATAGACAGCAGAAGAAGACCATATTACGGTTATCGACTTCGCTGGTTTTGATTTCAGTAACTGGGAAGGGATTCAGGTTTAGGAGTAAACAAACAAAAAATTGATGTAAGCCTACTATAAATAGTGTATTGTTGTAGCAATTTGCAGGTTTATCAAATAACTATTTTAATCTGAAAAGATACGCGATATCCTTCTACTACGGTTTGTTGTTGATGCTCTTGCTAATATCTGCTAGGTGGTAACTAAGCTATTTTCAACTCATACCTTTAGATTTGCATCTGCTGTGATATCGTCATTGATGAAGATTTTCTAAAAATGTCAAATGGTGAATGGTTGCAGTAGGGACGTAAAAACTTAACGAGTACCCTTGTTGACATCTAAGGCAATCTCTTCGGAGTTAACTGTCCTTTGAAGTTGGGAGCTAAAGTGAGGTTTTTTTTATTTAATTCTTTATGCAAACTAATTCGGCTTTTCTGTGTTTACTCTTGCCTACACCAGTTGATACGGTAAGAACTAATAGCTATTACATATATTCACAGGCATACACATGCATAGACATATATATATATTATATATATATATATATATATATATATATATATACTAGCACTATGACCCGCAATGCCGGGTCATAGTGCTAGTGCATGCATATACAGCTGCGTGCGTGCGCACATACACGCGAGTACTGTCCAAATCTCCGACCAATCTCATACAGCTAGCTGGCATTCAATTGGCGTATCAAGTTTCGGGCGTTTTGATTAAGGTTTTGGATAGACAATTCACAAATGTCTTGCAAACATTGCGGAAGCCGAAGCCAGCAAGTGTATGGGGTCATCAGGAGAGAATGCGCGCCGTTTCGAGGCCTACCTCTCGACGGCATCAATGCGCACCGGCCCCCCTCACTGATATGAGGTCCCGCTTGCTAGATCAGCTGGTTAATGATATTAAACTCAATAACCTTCTAGCCATCGCTCATCATCTCTTTTTAACCAAATCCAGTGGCTAGCCTTCTCCACTGTAGATTGGATATCAGTCATGGTGGTATTGACTTTACGATGAGTTAGGACTAGCGATAACAACAGTCGTCTCACGCTGTGTCCAACAAACCCTCTACATCCGACTTCGATAGGAAAATGTTCCGCTTTCCAGCCTGCGTCTTCACATTCCTCGAGGAGATTTATATAACGGTTCAATTTTCGAACCCGAGCGGCGTCCATATTATCTTTATGAGGAACCGTTAACTCGACTATATTTACAACTTTCTTTCTTTCACACCACATCAAAATATCTGGGTTTTTTCGTAACTGGGATGGGAAAGAAAACCTGGCACCCAGGTAAATCTGCAGTTACTTCCCAATAGCCGTTCCACTTTTCATTTCTCTCAGAAAGTTTCTTGATCTTCTTCTTGAAACGGATCCGCTGACCTGGTCGCACGAAGGTAATGAAATCTCTAGATGGTACTTTCAACGGTTTTTTCTCAGTGTTGTTGAGATGAATTTGGTTCTTTATAGCATTGAAGATAACGTTAAGGACCAAGTTGTGCCTCCATGTATACCTGTACAATGCTAATGAACAGTTGGAAAGAATATGTCACTTTTATTGATTTTTTATGGTTTTGCGGGGTGACTGAGGAAATGTAAAGATGTGCACGACCACCCTTGGACGGTTGTGAATGACCATAGAAAGTGCGAGCCCTCTAACAGAAAAATTGTGGATTTGTATAAGGGACACGCACACAGACAGACAGACAGACATTTTGCCGTATATATATATATATATATATATATATATATATATATATATATATATATATGTGTGTATATATATATAAATGGCGGTGCCCTAGCATGGCCACAGCTCATGAGCTGAAACTGGAAAAATCAAAATCAAAATCAAATATATATATATATATATATACTAGCAGTATCGCCCGGCGTTGCTCGGGTTTGTAAGGGAAATAATTATATAAGCATTTTTAGAGATGCAAAGTATAATAGCCATCTCAATATGGCTAACCACGAAGGGGGAGGGGTGTTACTGTAGCTTTTTACGTTCTGAGATTTAATAATAAATTTTAGAGAGTTACTTCCCTTATATATGTCAAAAATGGATTAAAAATGGGAAAAATTGATGGTAATTTTTTTTTTAAATCGTAGACTCATCGTAGACGCGCGCTAATACCCAGACGGTCTCGATATGAATCACGACTATAAGATACCCGGTTTTGGTTAAACTGCACCGCAAAATGTGGGAGTAGTTAGGAATCTAAATCGTAGGAGACAGACACACAACCTCACTTTTATATATAAAGATTTCCTCTATTTACATAATATTGAGGTCTCTTTCTTTCTTTTGTTATCTTACTGTTTTTACCAATATACATATATATATATATATATATATATATATAGTTACAGAGATGTACTTGCATAGCAAGTGACTTGATCTGAGATCGTGTGCTGGAACGAAAACAGTTGCAGCGTTGAAGGTGTTTATAAGCCATTTAAGAAACACACAAAAACCGTTAGATTCACTTCAACATTTAAATTTAATTTGTCAAAATATTTTCCTCGCTTTGAGACCGCGACCTGTTAGCACGATATTTTTGTCAGTGAACAGGTCGCGGTCTCAAAGCGACGAAAATATTTTGGCAAATTAAATTTAAATTTTGAAGTGAATGTAACGGTTTTTGTGTGTTTCTTAAATGGCTTACAAACACCTTCCACGCTGCAATATATATATACACACATATATATGTATGTATGTATGTATGTGTGTATATGTGTATGCATGTATGTGTGTGTGTGTGCGTGTCTGTGCTTGTGATTGTCCTCCACCACTGCTTGACAACGAATGTTGGTTTGTTTACATCCCTGTCACCTAGTGGTTTGACAAAGGAAACAGATAGAATAAGTACAATGCTTACAAAAATAAAACTGGAGTTGATTCATTAAACTACAATTCTTCAAGGCATTGCCCCAGCATGGCCACAGACCAATGGATGGAAAAAGCAGAAGAATAAAAGAATACATCCTCTGCTTTGGTCTTATGTTCAAGGCATGAGAAAGCTTGAGTTTACATGAGAAGGCCTAACAGACCTGGTAGAAACAGCAGCCAAATCTCCCTCAAATCACACCTTACTGTCTTATGCATGTATATATATATGAGCCAATGAGGGGGACCTCTACATGGTAGCTAGACCTGGTAGAAATAGCAGCCAAATTTCCCCCAAATCACACCTTACTGTCTTATCTATGTATATATGTATGTATGAGCCTATGAGGGAGACCCCTACATGGCAGCTAGACATGGTAGAAATAGCAGCCAAATCTCCCTCAAATCACACCTTACTGTCTTATCTTTCTGCTACTTGGATATAGGTCTTATATTCGTCGTAAAAAACTTTCCTGTCACACACTCACGCACACGCACACACACACACACGCACCCTCACACACACACACACGCGCACACACACACACACACTCACACACACGCACGTTAGCTTACAATTTTATTTATATATTTGCGTGTGTATGTGTGGAAAGAGGAAGTAGGAGGCAGAGTGAAAGAATCACTCACTACAGTAAGTGAATTACTTTCATTTTATTCGTTGCCCACTGTGTGTGTGCGTTTGCGTGTGGTGTAAACCAGACTAAGAAAAGCATTTGACACACACACCAGAATGTGAGTTTTCTGTAAATTTTGCTTAATTGGAGTTTAAATTTTAAAAACTGGACCTGGCATGACGCGATGCATTGTACTCTTAAAAATGCTAGGTAAATTGTAATTGAAGAAATCCTATATTGTAGATTTCTATAACTCCCAAAGGGAGGCAGATAAAATCTGCCTTTTATAATAAGAGATATATAGGCGGTAAGAAAATTGCTTCCCAACTACGTGGTTCCGAGTTCAGTCTCACTGCGTGGCATCTTGAGCATCTTCTACTTTAGCCTCGGGTCGACCAAAGCCTTGTGAGTGGACTTGGTAAACGGAAACTGAAAGAAGCTCATCATATATGTATGTGTGTATATGTATGTCTGTATTTGTCCTCCCACAATCATTTGACAACCGATGTTGATGTGTTTACGTCCCCGTAACTTAGCGGTTCAGCGAAAAGATACCAATAGAATAAGTACTAGGCTTACAAAGAATAAGTTCAGGGGTCGATTTCTTCAACTAAAGATGGTGCTCCTGCATGGCCACTGTCAAATAACTTAAACAAATAAGAGAATAAAAGAATATGTGTGCGTATATACGTGTGTGTGTGTGTATATATATATATAATATATATATATATATATATATATATATATATAGAGAGAGAGAGAGAGAGAGAGAGAGATTCAGTTTGATATGGTACTTAAGTTAAAGGCACCAGAATTTAGTATGATATTATCCAAATATATATATATATATATATACACATTCAAATTATATATTTCTATATACACACGTACATACACACATATACATACATTTGTGTGTGTAGAGTGTTGTAATTATCTATTTCTAAAATGGGTCCTTATGTCCGAAGGCAATGTTTTTTACAGTCGACAATAATTAAAGCTGTGAGTCCGAAATACCTTATTTCCTGCTCGCTGAAGTGTGAGTTTGCTTAACGACAGCTACACCGATTCTTTAGGCACAAGGAAATGAATTCAGTTCAACAATTTGAATAAACATCTGACTCTACATACTTCTGACGTGGCTGTATATTTTTCACTTTACACTTTTGAGAAGAAACACAAGATGATTAGGAGTGGCTGTGTGGTAAGTAGCTTGCTAACCGACCATATGGTTCCGGGTTCAGTCCCACTGCGTGGCATCTTGGGCAAGTGTCTTCTGCTATAGCCTCGGGCCGACCAAAGCCTTGTGAGTGGATTTGGTAGACGGAAACTGAAAGAAGCCTGTCGTATATATGTATATATATATATGTGTGTGTGTGTGTGTGTGTGTCTGTGTTTGTCCCTCTAGCATTGCTTGATAACCGATAGAATACACATATGTAGATATATATATATATATATATATATATATATATATATATATATATATATATATTTAACTTAGGCCTTGTGAGAGAAAAAAAGCTGGTGTGGAATTTAGTATATGTATGCTTCAGAATGAAATGTTAGATGAGTATAGAGCGGTAATATGAAAATTAAATGACAAACGAAAGCGATGATTATATTTGAACTTCATTTGCTTACACCTGTTTCTGCTATAAGTTGCAGTGCACCCATAGTTAAGTACCTGAATAACATCTCATAGGTTTGTCGACTATTAAAAGCAAAGATTTATAAACACATAAGATACAAATGTTACGGGAAAATTAGACCCTTCCAGTGTAATTAAATGCGCCTACGAGGATGTAAAACCCCTATGGATTTGCCACACACACACACATTTTCTCTCTTTTCTCTCTTCTCTCAGTGTGTTCATGTGTGTTCTCCACAAATGAACTGGAGAACAACTGAAGAGGCGTGGAATCGCCAATCGGGCTTCCATGTCTAAAGTGTTCAGCAGTGGACACAAGAGTGGATGTCCATTACAACCTCGACGACAGCCAGCCGTCGGATGTGGTCAGTATTCATAAGGGACGTGATGAACTTGTTGGTCAGAGCTGGCTAGACCCACCCTGGGTGAATACTGACGTCAGCACACGAACAAGTATATGTTTATTTAGCAATCTAACGAATTCATTCTCTAATTGAATTTAACTCACTCTCGTGTGTCTCCTCCGCGCGCGTGTTGGCGTGTGGGTGTGTATGTGTGTGTGTGTAATATCCTGTTATTGGCAGCTACAGGTCTGTCTTTTAGTAGTATTCCTTCTTTTTGTGTCCCCATCTCACTTCCTGTAATTTTCCTTCTGCTTCTTCGTTATCTGACAGAAATTTACTGTAACATTCTGTCCCTTTTATATTCCTTTGTGTCTCCATATTTTTCTCTTATCTCCCATTCGTCTTCATCTCTCTCTTTTCTCTCTTCTCTCAGTGTGTTCATGTGTGTTCTCCACAAATGAACTGGAGAACAACTGAAGAGGCGTGGAATCGCCAATCGGGCTTCCATGTCTAAAGTGTTCAGCAGTGGACACAAGAGTGGATGTCCATTACAACCTCGACGACAGCCAGCCGTCGGATGTGGTCAGTATTCATAAGGGACGTGAAGAACTTGTTGGTCAGAGCTGGCTAGACCCACCCTGGGTGAATACTGACGTCAGCACACGAACAAGTTATATGTTTATTTAGCAATCTAACGAATTCATTCTCTAATTGAATTTAAACTCACTCTCGTGTGTCTCCTCCGCGCGCGTGTTGGCGTGTGGGTGTGTATGTGTGTGTGTGTGTGTAATATCCTGTTATTGGCAGCTACAGGTCTGTCTTTTAGTAGTCTTCCTTCTTTTTGTGTCCCCATCTCACTTCCTGTAATTTTCCTTCTGCTTCTTCGTTATCTGACAGAAATTTACTGTAACATTCTGTCCCTTTTGTATTCCTTTGTGTCTCCATATTTTTCTCTTATCTCCCATTCGTCTTCATCTCTCTCTCTCTCTATCTCTGTAGCCCTCTGTCTCTTTCTGTCTCTGTAGCCCTCTGTCTCTGTCTGTCATTCTCTCCTCCTCCTCCTCCTCTCTCTCTCTCTCTCTGTGGGTGAATGCATATATGTATCTATCTATTTATCTAGCTTATTCCTCTTTCTCTCCACCCTCACTCTCTGACGTCTCTCACAAGCTTCTCTCCTCTTCTTTCTCTCTCTCACCTGTGTATATGTGCATATAGGAGATGCCCTATCTATCTATCTATATATCTATCTATATATCTATCTATATATCTATCTATCTATCTATCTACCTACCTCTCTCTCTCCTTGATCTCTCTTTCTCTC
This sequence comes from Octopus sinensis, assembly GCF_006345805.1. Taxonomy (NCBI): domain Eukaryota; kingdom Metazoa; phylum Mollusca; class Cephalopoda; order Octopoda; family Octopodidae; genus Octopus; species Octopus sinensis. The sequence continues at coordinate 29,256,019 of NC_043009.1, read as the reverse complement.
CTTTTCACTCCCTGCATGGTGTGTCTCTCCAATAATCTCAAGCAACAAATCCTTACTCATATCTCTTTCCTGTATTCTATTTTCTTTCTCTCTCTCTCACACTCTTCCTTTTACTCTCTCCCTGTCACTCCCTCATCTCTCCCTCTCTCTCCCTCATCTCTCTCTCTCCCTCTCTATCATTTCATCTCTCTCACATCCCATGACCCTCCACCAACATAGACACACAGACAAACTTTTGCATTATTGTCAACTATGTTACAACAACATCAACATCAACAACAAAACGACGTCTAAAATGTCTTCTTGCTATCACTGAAAAACAAAAACATTTACAAAAACAAAAAAAACAACAAAAAAGCAAAACACGTTAAAAGAAACTCTTTATAACATACACATTGTGTGTGTATGACATCGTACGTGTGTATGTATATGTGTATGTGTATACGTATGTATGAGGGTGTGTATGAATGTATGTATATATGTATATATGTATGTGTATGTACGAGCGTGTGTATATGAATGTATGTGTGGAGGTGCATTTGTGTGTGTATGTGTGTGTATGTATGTGTGTGTATGGGCATGTACCTATATATGTATAAGTGTGTGTATGTGTGTGTATGTATGTGTGTATGTATGTATATATGTGTATGTATGTATGTATGTGTGTGTGTATGTATATGTATGCATGTGTATGTATGTATGTATGTATATGTATGAGTGTGTGTATGTGTGTGTATGTATATGTATGCATGTGTATGTATGTATGCATGTGTATGTATGTATGTATATGTATGTGTGTGTGTATGTATGTGTGTGTATGTATGTATATATGTGTATGTATGTATATGTATAAGTGTGTGTATGTGTGTGTATGGGCATGTACCTATATGCGTATAAGTGCATGTGTGTGCATTGTGAGTATGAATATGTATATACGTGTGTGTGTGTGTATGAGAATGTATATATGTGTGTGTGTTTCTATGTGTGTTCTTCAAATAAACAACAGACAAAAACAATTCATTAAACATTTTAATGGATCCATTTCCAAAGAGCAAACCAATGACTGTCCTCTTCTAATCTCGTCTCTTATCGGATAAATATTCACACCAATTCCTTCTTTGGATTTCCATTTATGTTTCACATTTATATCAAGAATTTTACTTTGGCACTTCCTTTTTTTTTTTCTTTTCTTTTTCATTTGTTTTCTGGTTTCAAATCTTTGCTTTTAGTATTTTTCCTATTTTCTTTTCGTCATCGTCACTGACATCATTGTTTTTGTTGTTGCTGCTGTGGTTGTTATTGGTGTTGTCGTTGTTTTGTTGTTGTTGTTGTTGTTATTGGTGATGTGGTTTTGTTGTTGTTATTATTGACATGTATTGTCTTTTCCGCCATTGTTCTTGTCCTGTGGTTTCTTGAGTAAATTTTTCCCTCATATTTTTATGCTTTGTTTTCTTTCCATTTCTTTTGTTTTTGTTTTATACTTTGATATTTGATATAAGCTGGTATGTTCTGAGTTGGAGTGGCAGCACTGCTGTCTCATGTTCTACAAATGTCTTGCCCCTCTCTCCCTCTCCTTTCCTATATAAACACACACACACACCACTATATATATAGTGTGTGTGTGTGTGTGTGTAATACACACATGTGTATACAGCCAATATACATGTGTATGTGTACATATATATATTTTAAATATATATATACATATATGTACAGGCATATTTTTGTATATATATATATATATGCATTTGTGTGTGTATCTGTGTGTATATATATATATGTACTTATATATATGCATATATATATACATATTATATGTGCACTCATTTAGCAGATATATATATGATGTATGTATGTATATATGTGTATGTATGTATGTATGTGTGTATGTATGTATATGTATGTGTGCGTGTATGTATATGTATGCATGTGTTTGTATGTATGTATGCATGTGTATGTATGTATGTATAAGTTTGTGTACGTATGTATGTATGTGTGTGTATGTATGTGTGTGTGTATCCAGTTTGTTTTGAGCTGTGTTTATTGTGGATTTTTGTATTTGTATAGTATTAGTGATTGCTATATTTGTGACCAAAAGATCATTATGTAGATGAAAAAGAAGATGAAGATAACAGAGGGGATGAGGAAGAAGATGATAATGCAGTAATAAGAAGACCAAGCTGAAGAAATACGAAATGAAATGAGAAGAAAAATTATGAAGAGCAACGATAGTAAGAGTTGAAATGGCTACGAAAATGCTATGGTAAAAGCAAGGAAGAATATTATGAAATAAATATTCATAAGAAAGAAGGAATTTAGTTTATCACTGTCCATTCTGTCTTTTGTAGGTTTAACAGAATCAGTAGTCCCTGCTGATTTGGATGTATCGTTGCCGTTGTCGTCGTCATCATCATAATCATCATCATCACTAAAACACCATCATCGTTATCACCATCATTATCATCATAATCAGTAAAGCACCACCATCATCATCATCATCATCCTCATCATCATCATCCTCATCATCATCATCCTCATCATCACTAAAGCACCTTTATCATCATCTTCATCATCATCGTTGTATCATCATCATCATCATCATCATCATCATCATCATCGTCATAATAATCACTAAAGCATCATCATAGTCATCATTGTCAACATCATCATCGTCATCATCATTGTCACCACCACCACCACCACCACCACCATCATCATCATCATCATTGTCATCATCACCATCATCATCATTATCATCTTCATCACCAAATCAACATCATCATCACCACAACCACCATCACAACCACCACTGTTATTATCACCACTACCACAAGTGCAACTCCACCACCACTACAACCACCATCATCTTCATCATTACCACTACCACCACCACCACCACCACCACTACCAACGTCATTGTCATCATTGTCACTATCATCATCATCATCTTCATCATTGTCATCATCACCATCATCATCATTATCATGTTCATCACCAAATCAACATCATCATCACCACAACCACCATCACAGCCACCACTGTCATTATCACCACTACCACAACTGCCACCCCACCACCACTACAACCACCATCATTATCATCATCCTCATCATTACCACTATCATCACCACTACCACCACCACCAACATCATTGTCATCATTGTCACCATCATCACTGTTACCACTACCACCACCACCACTACCACCACTACCACCACCACCACATTATCCTCAACTGTGTCAGCACCATCATCCTCAGCTGCAACTTTGGTTTTTGGTTGTTGTGAAGGATATTACAGATGCTGTTGGCTTCTTCTCTGTTCTTATATTTCTTTTTGTTGTTGTCCACACTCTTGAAACCATTGTTGTTGTTGTTGTCATCGTTGTCGTTGTCCCCATTGTCCATGTTGATGTCGGTGTGGTCCCCGTTGATGACAAGCACAGTCTGGAATGCTTTTAAGTGGGTTTCCTTCATCCAATAATTCTTGCTTAAACTATTTCCCCCATAATCTCTGACTAGTCTGACTTCATCTTAAAGGGTTCTTTACAGATGCCCTCTCATTCGCTGCTGAACTGGATAACAATGTCATATACACAGTCATGTATAAACATATATATATATGTACATTGTATACAGCTCTCAGCTGACATGTATATATATACACACATAACCAAATATCAACACTAAAGTATAAAATATAAAATACTTTATAAATAGATATATAAATATATAAATATAAAATATAAAATATTTTATGTATAAATATATAAATATAAAATGTAAAATATTTTATATATGAATATATAAATATATAAAATATAAAATATCAACACAAAAGTATAAAATATAAAATATACAGGGGCTGTGCAAAAGTAGTAACACAGTAAGTATCACATCAATGTTATAATTCTTAATTCATTATAATTTTTAATTTAAGGTGTCGAGCTGGCAGAATCGTTAGCACGATGGGCAAAATGCTCAGCAGTATTTTGTCTGTCATTACGTTCTGAGTTCAAATTCCATTTAGGTTGATATTGCCTGTCATCCTTTCAGGGATCGATAAATTAATTACCAGTTGTGTACTGGGGTCGATCTAATCGATTGGCTCCCTCCCCAAAAATTTCGGGCGTTGTGCTTAGATTAGAAAAGAATATGTGAGTGTTTTATAAGGCAGTGAGCTGGCAGAAACGTTAGCATGCAGGGCGAAATGCTTAGCAGCATTTAATTTTCTTTACGTTTTGAGTTCAAATTCTGCTGAGGTTGACTTTGCCTTTCATCCTTTCAGGGTTGATAAATTAAGTACCAGTTGCATACTGGGGTCGATCTAATCAACTGGCCCTCACCACAAGAATTTCAGGGCTTGTGTCTAGAGTAAAAAAGGCTATAATACTTAATTTATTAGCATATTAAATTAGCTTCATTTTTTAAAATATTTTCTGTGTCGTTAATCATGATAATATATTTATCATTAACTATAATGATACTTTTATTGTAACTTTTAAGTTTTTTGATAAAAATAAATGAGTATTATACATGTTTTCACTTTTTCATAACTATATACCTACTTTTGCACCACCCTGTATATATATCAAACTGTTTGAAATAATAATAATAATAATAATAATAATAATAATAATAATAATAATAATAATAATAATAATAATAATAGGTATAAATAAAGAGCAAGTATAATCATCTTGAAATAGAAATTGGCATAATGTGGAACCTGAAGATTAAAACAATATCTGTTGTCATAGGTGCCCTAGGAATAATAACAAAAGGGGCTGATTGCTACTTAGCTCAGATACCAGGAAACTCCAAAATGGCAGAAATTCAAAAGATAGTGCTCATGGAAACTGCCGATATACTGTCTATGTAATCTCAAATTTTAAAATGAATTCATAAGTTTCTTATGGTTTCTTAAACATTCTCTAGAACAACACTATGTACAAAACCAAATATATGTCACCCTAGGCATAACACCAACAAGAACTACTAACTTGTTGTCTCTTGAGGTCTCTGGGTGAGACTTGGAGCCAACTTGAACATATACACAGCAAAAGTCAAATACAAAATAATAATAATAACAATAATAATAATAATAATAGTATACTATGAGTTTCTTTGCCCTAGGAGTCGGGAAGACACTCGGCAAGAAATGGAAGCAAATTTGAAAGAAGAAAAAAAAAAAGTAATAATAATAATAATAATAAATTCTGGCTTTATTAGCCGCAAGAGCTAATATAAAATCAAAAACATGAAAGGCCAAACACAGGACAATAAAAACCAAGGGTTTTGCGAAAAAGAAAGGTCTGTTTAAACATATGTTAACAAGAGAAATTTAACAAGTAAAAAAATCTCCTAATTTGGGGAGGCGCTTTGAAAAGTTACTCGTGGAGTAAATGTGAAGAGAGCCCGTTCTCCTTTTATATTCCTTTTTTACAGGTAATCTCAGAATTGGTCCATTCATTCTGGCCATTTTACGGACATTCACCTACGTTTCAACAAATTTGCTACGAGCCAACACTTCCCACTCTACTCTCACGTTCCTTTTCAAGTGGAACTTGAAAAAGTTGATGAGGCCTTGGCCAAAGAGCAAAGTGTCTGACTTTAGCCCTTTCAAATAATAATAATAATATGTATATATGTGTATGTATATATATATATATATATATTATATATATATATATATATATATAATAATAATAATCATAATAATAATAATAATAATAATATTAGGGAGTATGGCTTCAGACTTACAGAGAAAAATAGATTTAGTATTAAATCAAATTTCACAGTATAAAAATTGAGTTGCCTAATAGTGGTTTTATCTCTAATTCATATTTTATATATACATATATATGTGTGTGTGTGTGACTGCGCGTGTACCGTTGGCAATTTTTTTTCCTCTGTCTTCCCTTCTCTGTATCATTCCCTCTCCTATGTTTCCGACGAAGTGCTCCACTCGAAACGTTAAACCCTCCTTCTTTCCTTCTTTCCTGAGCGTCCAATAATACTATATTTGTTCCATGTTCTCGCATTGTTGTGTTTTATTGTGCTTTCTTGTTTGGATTAACTATATATATATATATATATATATATATATATATATCTATATATATATATATGTATATATATATATATATATATATGTATATATATATATATATATATATATATTTGTATATGTGTATATATATATATATATGGGGAGAGAGAGAGAGTGAGAGGGAAAGATTGATGGCTGGATGGATGGATGGTTGGATATAGACATAAAGACAGACGGACATACATAAGACTTTGACACTCTACCGCCTCATCTAGCAGTTACACACATACTCACACATGTGCATGTCTACATGTGAATGTGTGTCTGTGGGTATTTAGACTTTCATAATTTGCATGAAGGTTTTTTTTTTTTAGTGGGGAGGATTCTTAAATTCAAGGGCTTGTCTTATTTTAAACATGTTTTGAGATATTCATAAAATAAAGCAAGAAAAATTCTTCCAGTATTGATCTAATTAGAAAAAATAAAAAAAGTGTGAATTAATGAGAGGGCAGCAAGAACTTCCACAACAGATTGCAGGAAGCCTTCGGAAACAGAGTCTGTTGACACAGTTGGTTGTGACTTGAGAGACTAATATAAATGATTGAGT
>NC_043009.1:29221862-29244362 GCF_006345805.1 Octopus sinensis | reverse complement strand
GTTATCCAATTAACAATATATATAATTTAATTTAAAGCTTTGTTTACCTTTCTTTTTTCCAAGTGTTTATTTTTATTTCATGCTGTTATAATTGGCGTAGGAACATGACAACTGGGAGAACAGAGAAAGCGACAGATAGAACCGGAATGGAAACAAATAAAGAAGTAAAGACAAAGGACAAAGACAATGGTTGAAAGAAAGAAAAAGGAAAGCAAGAAGGAATACATAACTAAAAGCATGGAAAAAAAGAAGCTCAGGTTTGTGCTAATTCTTGTATATTTTCATCATCTTAAAAGAGATTAAAGTAGAATTCTTTGAGGAATGCTTAGAGAAGAGGTTCTTTCAGAAAATTAGTCAGCTAAAAACAGCTTAGGTATATATTATCTTTGGTTTATTTTTTCTCTTTTATGTTTTCTCAGAGTTTTAAAGTGAGACATCTTTTCATGGTAGTGAAAGGATTTAGATAAAGAGCCATGGTTGTGTGTGTGTATATACATACATACATACACACACACACACACACACACACACACACACACACATATATACATATATAAGTAGATATGTACATACACGCAAACATACTCATGCAGAGAGAGAGAGAGAGACACAGAGAGAGAGAGAGACAGAGAGAGAGACAGAGACCGACAGACACAGATCTATTTAGTTGCAAAGAAAGTCCTTTAGCATTTCACGACAGAAAAAGACAAATTCTTCTCTGATCTTAATTGATATAATTTAAGGAAGATAATATTTCTCCTCATTATGGATAACATACTCCTATCTATTTGGCACATTGTTGATTCCTTGAGAAAGATAGTTCTTCAGATTTCGAAGCATAAAAACCCTCAATATCAGTTTTAACCTGTTCACAATCAGTAAAATACATTTTCATCCAAATAATTGGTTCCCAACCATTTTTATTTTTTATCTATGGACCATTTTGGTTCTTATTTTACTCCTGTAGACTCCCACAGCCAATCAATGTTTTGAAAATCCTATTGTTTTTATTTAATTAAGTATATTATTAGGGATGATCATTATTTACATTTGACGGATATTTGTCCTCATCTTGTTTGTTCTTAACACAACATTTTGGCTGATAAACCCTCCAGCCTTCATCAGATGTCTTGAGGAAATTTTGAACCTGGGTTCTCATTCCTAAAGTATTTTTTCGATGTTATTATTATTATGATTATTATTATTATCATTATTATTATTATTATTATTATTATTATTATTATTATTATTATTATTATTATTATACAGGTCACAGCCTGGAATCGAACTCGGAATCTTGGGGTTAGTAGCCCATGCTCTTAGATATAGAACTGCATTAGGAATGATATTAAAATATATTGTTAAAATGTTTGATGTGCCATAAAAATATAAGCAATTTATTACTCATAAATTTTAACAAGAAAATCATATATGGACCCCACCCTCCAAGAGCCACGTGAACCCTGGTTGAGAGCCATTGCTCTAAATAATGTTGAAATGATTGGAAGGGATGATAACTGGAGTAAGATCAAGAGTTAAAGGAAGATGAGGCAAAACTTCTTTTCCTGGGTGACTTGGTCAATATGTGGTCTTGCATTTTCCTTGTGGTCCTGCATTTTTTTATCATTGACCAATGATTGGATACTTTTCCAGCAAACTTTTGAGCAATGATTCCAACTGTTGACAATACTACTCTGCCTTAAGTGTTTCATTTAAGTTTAGCAATTTATGATGGACAACACTGTTCATATCTACCCAAACGAGGGGTACTGAAACACTGTTCATGCCTATCTATATTAGGGGGTGCTGAAAAATTCCTGGCTTTGGGTAAAAGAAAATACAGGAGGAGCAGTTAATCATGATTTTAGTCAACATATTCCCCTCTCAGATTCACACTCTTATTGCTGCTGTCCTTCAGTTTTTCTAGCCCTGTAAAAGAACTTGGAAGGTTGAACCTCCAGTCAAGCCTTTCATGATAACCTTAAAGTCAAGAACTTTCCTGCAGCCCCTTGTAGCTTTTTACTAGTGAAGTCCTGGTTTGAAGATGGATTCTTCTTTTTATTGAGTGCTAACCATTCCTGTTCTCATTGGATATGATCGGAAAATCCACTTTTCACTTCTTTGATGATTCTACTCAGGAATGGTTCTGTATTAAGTCTGCTTTTCAATGACAAGCAGAGGGCAATTCATTAATTAAGCTGAGAAGCAGTTAGAAGACAAAGTACCCACTGACCAAATTAAAACATTTTTCCTGGTTCATGTTCCTTGATCGAAGAGTGACTTGAAATGAACTGTTTTGTTAATTCACCTGCAGTTTATTTTCGATTTGCTTCAATTACAGGTTTCAAAAGCTTGATATTAACAGAACTTGATCATCCAAATCAGGGGGGAACTATGAGAGAAAAATTTCCTAAGAAAAATTTCCTAAGACACAGATTGTGTCGTATAGCCAGCTGGAGATGATGTCTCCTGGGGCTAAATTACAGCAACATTTGTCCTAAACCAGGACTGCCATGTTATGCTGGCAAATAATCTTTACTCCAACTTAGTTATCATTCAGCTAGTGTTAGGAACATAAACTGGGACTAGGGTTTGGTAGAAGATTTTAATTCAGAACTTTTTGAAAACAAGACATTTGTACTTCAGAGCCAGAGGTGGATTTAACCAGGTTGTTATTGAAAGGGTTAATGTTTTTCACTTTCTTTTCTTAAGATAAAGATATGTTGTTAATAATCTTTTCTACTGGAAGCACAAGGCCTCAAATACATCGACCCCAATGGGTAACTGGTACTTATTTAAATGATCCCAAGAGGACAAAAGACAAAGTCGACCTTAGCAGAAATATGTTGCTAACAATAACAACGTCCATAGCAAATTTTGACACTAACTCACAATACTGATTTCAAATTTTGACACAAGGCCAGCAATTTTGGGGAGTGGGTAACAATTCTAGATCAATCCCAAAGTTCAACTGGTACTAATTTTATTGGCCCCGAAATAATGAAAGGCAAAGTCAACCTCAGCAGAATTTGAACTCAGAACACAAAGACGGATAAAATGCCATGAAGTATTTTGCCTGGCTATAACTTCTTCCACCTTGCTGCCTTCCAATTTACCCACATTATTAATTTCAAATTTTGGAACAAGGCAAGTTTGATGGAGGGGTTAAGTCAATTACAGTGACCCCCACCCCCCCACCCAGTGCTCATCTAATACTAATTTTATCACCCCCTCCCCCACCGAAAGGATGAAAGACAAATATGACCTCAGTGGAATTTGAACTCAGAACATAAACACGAAGGATATGGGTTAACATATCTGCCAACTCACTGCCACCCATTTACCCATGTTACTGCCACCCTTTACGCTACCAGTGATAAGCGGGGAGGGGTAATGACTTGTACATCACTGCCTACAAGCCTGCAACCTCCCAAGTGGGAGGAATGAAATATCTTGTCTTGGTTCTTTCATTGAATGATAACAGTATGTCCAAATATGGTAGGTGTGTGTATGAGGAAAAGGAACAGATTGATAAAGAAAGAGAGAGAGAGAAAGAGAAGGACAAAGATGAAAAGAATGAACAACATAAAGAGGAAGAGAGAGAGAGAGAGAGAGAGAGTGGTGATGTTGAGAGCATGGAGGGTGGTGGACAATTAAATAATAGAAGAATGAAAGACAATAAATCTTAAATTCTGTTAATGTTGTACATGGTGATAATGGTGACGAAGTTGAGGAGGCAGTGACAAAGATGAGAGGTGTGGTGCAGATGCCAGCAGTTGGAGACATATTGTATGGGCAACGGTGGTGGTGGTGGTGGTGGTTGTCATCCTGGTCATCCTGGTGATGTTGGCGGAGTTGATGTGTACATTGATGATTATGATTGTTGGTGGCTGTGGAAGATGCACTGATACTGGTAATGATGGTAGCTGTTTGGTGATGACAATGATGATGATGATGATAATGATGATGATAACGATGATGATGCTGATAACGATGATGATGACAGTGATAATGATGAGGACGATGATGATGATGATGGTGACGATGATGATGGTGATGACGACGATGATGATAATAACGATGATGTTGATGACGATGATGATGATGTGATGACGATGATGATGATGTTGATGATGGTGATGACGATGGTGATGATGACGATGCCGCCACTGCTGCTGCCATCAACAACAGTGTCAACCAGGAGGACTTAAGGATATCTTTCACAATTACCATGATAAATGACAATCATAAATAGGATGTCATCCTAACAGACTGAGGAACACCATCACCTTTCCCCTACAGATAACATTAACTACAACCACCACCACCAACAACAACAACAACAACAACAACGTCACCACCACCTTCTAGCAACTGTGGTCAGCATTAATTATCAGTCTATATAAATGGTTTTCTAGGCAGGTTTCTTGTCAAAGGAATCCATAAGATTCTTACTGTTGAAGAAAGATTGAGAGAGGGAAGGCCACCCTCTAAATAGAGTCGTTTGACATTTACATTACTGCCATAAACCAAAGACAAATGCCGCCAGTAAGAATTTGTGTGGATATCAGCTGCTTACTTCATTAGCAGATAGACAATCTCAAATGATAAATAGATCCAGCTGATATATATTGGAGGGTTTCTGTTGGGTAGGCCTGGACCTACGAAATTTATAATCTATGGAGGTGTTGATTGTGAATTCAAGCTTGATTTGACTTCAAGCTCAAACAGTATGTATGTGCGTATGTGCGTGTGTATACATGTGTGTGTTTGTGTTTGTGTATGTGTCTGTCTGTGTGTGGGTACATGTACAGCTGTGCTCATACTTATAGACGTATTACTTGAATGTAATTGACTGTCAAGAGAGTGTTTATGTTTGTATATGTATGTTTACACACTTGTATGTATGGTTGTATGTGTGTGTGTATGCACACACATGTATGTGTATACACACACATATTTGTATAAGTGTATGTATTAGTATGTATGTATAGCTACTTGTATTTCACCATCATCATCATCATTATGATTATCATCCTTTAACATCCATTTTCCATGATGGAATGGGTTGGAGCTTTTTATATATACATATAAATAACATATACATATAAATATATATATATATACATATATATATATATACATATACATATATACATATATACATATATATAAATATACATATAAATAATATATACATATAAATAACAAGGGTAGAAATTAATATTATTAATTAATATTAATTTAAACCAGTGGCTAGCACACTTAAAAAATTGTCCAAAGACTATGAATTATATTACATATATAAATAAGAGGAATAACCACCACGGTGGATTCTTAATATGCTAGACAAAGATGCCAAATTGCCACAAAGAATATATTCTGTGGCATTTTGCTAAAATTTTTGAGAACTTATTCTGTGTGGTAAGGTGATTTGGTGTCTTCTTCTAGCAAATTAGGAATCCACCTTGGTAGCTATTCCTCTTATTTATATGTGTACAATATATATATATATATATATATATAGATATATATATATATATAGAGTCCCAGATGAACCTAGCTCACGGCAAGAGGTGCAAATGAGAGTAGCTATATCAAACTCCATTCTTCACCAAGTGCCACATATTAGATGAGGTTCGTCGTAATAATAGTGTACCACAAAACGGCGGTGCATCAGCATGGCCGCAGCTCTGAGCTGAAACTAGAAAAAAAAATATATATATATATATATATATATATATTGTTTTTTTTTTGCTTATATTCATTCTTGAATTTGATGGACATATAGCGGCAAGCAAGCTAACACAAGAAATCTCTAGCGCGACTTTTTTATCGATGTACCTGAAGAGAACCAAAACAATGGATCAAAATGTGTCTTGTACTCAATAAAGTCTAATACATGTTCCATCTCCCGTTGATATGTGGCACACTTTGACACTTGTATGGACAATGTTGATTTGATGGAGAGGATGAGATAATGTGAAGAAAAACATTTGATCTCTATAAACGAATTATTTGTTTGGTTGTATGGCAGGAATTTATAGAAGCCTCATCTCTTAATGATAAGAGGGTCCATAATATATATATATATATATTTGGGAGTGTGCTCATTGTATGTATGGTGGTGAAGATGCTGGTAAATCTCTGTTTTTCGATGCTGAGGATTTAGAATTCTCATTAAATGGAGAATTATTTTTTCCCAGACACCTGTACCCTAAATATAAATATCAGGTTGAATGTACCTTGCAACATAACAAGTTTGGACCTTTTTATTTATTATAGATATCAGCTATCAATCTGTCTATCTCTTTCTCCATTAATCTATCTATCTACCGATCTATCTCTGTGTGTGTAAAACAAAGGTACTTCCTAAACCATAGGTTTCTATTCCCATTTCGCCAGCTTCTGTATACATATAGTGCCACTGGAAGGGATAGAGAACTTGGCCCACATGAAATGAAGTGTTTCGCTTAAGAACACAACACTTTGCCTAGACCAGGGATCAAAATCACCATTCAATGATCATGAAAGCATCACCTAACCATTAAGCCACATGTCTCCACACTCACAACACAGTTTTATATGTATAAAATATATAAGTATATATATAAGTATATATATATATATATATATCTATATAGATATATTATATATATATATATATATATATATTATATATATATATATATGTGTATATGTGTGGTGTGTGTGTTTTGTTGTATGTATGTAGTATGTATGTATATATGTGTGTATGATATTCATTGACACCAACAATGGTCAGCTGATCAGAATTTATAAATAGTGTTCATGTTTTCTAACTCAATGCAACATTATGTTTACTTAACAATTAATTACAGCCAATTGATTAGTTCATCCACAGATAAGAACCTTTTGAAACTCTTAATCATGGTACATTACCATTTACGAGTCATGCTAATTTATTAAACTGTCAATTAATGGTAACTGATAACTCTACTTCATCCTCTAACCAGAATCTTCTGTCTGTCTCAGTCTTGTTACCTTATGATTAATTAGTTATATTAGGTCATTTAATCATTAATTATGCCTAATTGATTACTCTTGTGCAGCCCCACACCAGACTCTATTGGCTGTGTTTTAGACTGGTTCCTTGCCATATAATCTTGTCTCTCAGTCTTATTCCAAGCTGTGTATGATGTCTCATGTGTATAAATCACACACTTCCTACTCTGTGTATCCACCACAATCCAATGATCAGCTGTCCTTCTACGTGATCACTTTCTCTGCTGGAAAGAACAAGGAAATCTAACTCAGAAGTCTATCCCCTTCAAGAAATGGCAAGCTGTATTAAGCTATGTAGTGCCTGATACACAAAATATTGTGATGGTCATGGCTGAAATATTTTTGATCAAGGACAACTTAGGGTTCAGTTATAACATCTACCCACCACCAGGTGGATTTTTCTTCCTCCACACTGATGGATTCTAGCCTTCCACTATTATAAATGAAAAGCTGGCTAGTCTTTGGCTCTTTACCCAAAGACTAGAACAAATAATACCTAACTTGACAGTTAAATACCCCATCCACTCTTCTAGGTAAAAGGGGGTTTAAAGGAAATTTTGTACTCTCCGGATTATATTTCTCTTGGTGACTCTATTCTACAGTTTAGCTAATATTGTCTGAGATGCACTATGTCTGCAAAAGCAGGATGGTCGTAGCTGGAATGCTTTTCATCATAATCTGCTTGGCCAGCAGTAAACTGGAGCTAAATAAGTAACTCCTAATAGGATCAGCCCCATTCATTTCATTTCTTTTACATCAAAACTATTTCCACTTCCATCATTTACCTCATAGTTGCTAGACATGGAACAAATACAAATAACATATATATATATCAGCCAAGATAAGTTAAAAATTGTCTTTGTACTGTCCACCATTCGTGTTTTTTATTTCTGTTTTTTATTTCTATTTTTGTTTCTTGTATTTATATTCGTGTGGCATCCTGTCTTTGTTTCGTATACATTCGATCCTCTTTCCAAGAAATCCAATGCCTGTGGCTTGGTTTTTCCTTGGGGCTGGCTGGTTCGGAGTAATATCGAGATTAAACAGCCGAAATTACTAAGATGATCCGGTTCCTGACTGAAGATTAGAGGCTTCGAGTGACCCATCTGATTTTTGGGTCGTCTCTTTGTGTGTTTTTGCGTTCTTGTCCCACTTTGTAATTTATATTTTATATTTAATTTCTATATTATATATATAATATATATATATATATATATATATATATATATATATATGTACATATATGTATATGTACATATGCATTAATTGCATTAATCAATGAAATTCCAACTCATCTGATTTTCACATATTATTATTTGTAATTTTTACAATTTTACAATATTGAAATAAACTAGTGCTTTCATGCATTATTCAATCATTAGTTTTATGTAGTGACTATTGTGTTTGTGGAACATGATTGCCACTACATAAACCTGAGGATTCAGAAATGGATGAAAGTACTAGTTTATTTCAATATTGTAAAATTCTAACATTGTAAAAATTGCAAATATGTGAATGCACAATCATACAAACTCTTATAATTATATATATATATACATTGAATTGATATATTGGTTCCATTCTAGCAAAAAATGTCTGATGAACGGCCACGAGAAACTCAGAGTAACAGTTTTGGTTTGAATTTTCTGCTGCTTAAAATAAAGCATATTACTCTACCACTGGTATTTGAGTACTCTTTTTTCCACCTGTTTCACATTTATGTGTTTTACTTACTCCGGTATATATAATATTATATATATATAATATATATATATATACATATAGATAGATATGCTTCTTTGTTAGCCACACAGGGCTGAACACAGAGGGGACAAATACAAAGTAGAGCTTTTCTTTTTGGGAAGAGAAAAAAAAGGCGGTGGGGGGGTGTAGAATTTCGATCAAAAGGGATTGTGGAAAGAAGAATAAAGAAAAAAAAAAGAAGCCAATCAATAGGGATCGTGTCTCACAGAAATGTCTGTCATAATGTAAAAGGGAAAACAGATGCCACAAATGAGTGCCTCAGTGTGGTCATTAATTTGGTATAAATAGCAGACTAATCTGCTATTTATAGGTGCAGGAGTGGCTGTGTGGTAAGTAGCTTGCTAACCAACCACATGATTCCGGGTTCAGTCCCACTGCATGGCATCTTGGGCAAGTGTCTTCTGCTATAGCCCCGGGCCGACCAATGCCTTGTGAGTGGATTTGGTAGACGGAAACTGAAAGAAGCCTGTCATATATATGTATATATCTATATATGTAGTGTGTGTGTGGTGTTTTGTGTGTCTGTGTTTGTCCCCCTAGCATTGCTTGACAACCGATGCTGGTGTGTTTACGTCCCCGTCACTTAGCGGTTCGGCAAAAGAGACCGATAAAAGTACTTGGCTTACAAAAATAAGTCCCGGGGTCGATTTGCTCGACTAAAGGCGGTGCTCCAGCATGGCCACAGTCAAATGACTGAAACAAGTAAAGGAGTAAAAGAGTAAAAGAGTAAGAGTAATCTCACTCAGATCATACCATTGTCTTATGAATTTCATGTATGTCTATATGTTTAAGACAACAAAACCCTCAATGTGATAAGTCAACCTGCTATAAATTGTAGCTCAATGTTCCTCAAATCACTTGCTATTGTCTCTAGGTACAAAAGCTTAAATACTGTAGCCCACAGCTCAAGGTAAATATGAAATCCTATGAAATGGTTACGACTGCAATGTCTTTTACCCTAGTTCTGTTTGATTACGATTGACCTGAGGTTTAACAACAGCTAAAACAACTATTCCTACCCTGACCATCACTACAGTCCTTGAAATTGATATCTTGTCCAATGCCACCATCACCTATCCTGCCCAGACTTTAACTACTTCTGCAGCCAGTTCCACTCCCTCCTTTCATGATCCCCCACCAACAACTACTATTTCACTATTGCTCTTGTAACTAGCATCACCCGCATCACCAAAATTATCCTCACCAGCATCACTAACCCAAATCATCATCACAAGCATTATCATTATTGCCAAGTCCATCATCATTGTCAACATCATCATCAACGTCATCACCACCATAAACACAACCACACAACTGACAGAACATGTTTGATGTGAAAAAAGAAATACGATGTTCTTACATTGATTGAAAGCTACAGCTGCCTATTTATATACATACATGCGTACATTCATACACGTATATACATATATATATAATATATATATTAATATATATATATATATATATATATATACATACATATAAAGATATATGTATGTAAATATATATATTATATATATATATATATATATATGTATATATATATATTATATATACATATACACATATATATGTATATACATACATAGTAAATATAGGCATGTATGTGTGAGTGTGTGTGTGAATGAGGGGAGGGATGTTTATATGGAAGGCCTCCACTAAATAAGTTAAGACATGGTAAAAGACGAAATAATTTGAAATTCAATTACAGGACCCAGCTGTCTGCTTACATTGGCTGACGTTGCCTTACATGAACATTTGACATCTTTCAACTCATCAACGAAGGGACTCTCGTGTTTATACACATACATATACATGCATATATATATATATATATATAATTATACAGATAAAAAGATAGATAGATAGATAGATAGATATGTCTATATATGTGTGTGTACAAACACATCTATGGAATTCCGGAATTATCCATAGTATATATATATATATATATATATATATATATATATATATGTTATAAAATAACATATGCATATATATAAACATATATGTACGTACATACCTCTACATGTACATATACACGCATATATGTGTACAGGACACCAAAAAGACGTCGAACACATAGAGAGACGAAAAACATAGACACAACCAAGGAACAAGACAAGCAAAAAAAGAGATACAGGACAATAAGCACAACGAAAATCCCCCTTCTTCAGTCGCTAAGGTTTCATCTACTAAACGTTTCGAAGGAAAAGCGAGACGTATACTTCGAAGAAAACTTCTTCCTTCCTGCGAAAAGCAAATCAATTAAAATTCTGAGATCTTTTCGCAGAGGGGTAAAAAAAAGCAAGACGGTAACGACAGTATAAACATATAAACAGTAAAAATATATATATACAGTGGAAAAATAAATATATAACAGTGAGAGACAGGACAAGGAGAACAAGATAAGAAGGCTGTTAACGCCAGACGAAAAAAGTATTGCAAACGCTGGATTAAAGTGGACGACGAGAGAGAAAAATGTCGACCAGTAGCCTTAGAAGGCGGGCGAGAAAAGACAGGATAGCAGTTACGACGGAAGTATCGTCGCAGATGGACGACGGAATGGGGGAGGAGGAGCAAGAGGAAGAGAGAGAAGAAGGGGAATGGTGCGAGGAGACCATGAAGAATGGTGAAAGGGAGAGAGAATGAAGAATGAGAGAGAGAGAAAGACAAGTTAAGTGAGGGAAAAAAGACGAAAAAGGGAATGGGAGAGAAAGAAAGAAGATGCAGAGTCGCGTGAGAGTTAATATCAAGGCTAACTTGATAGACAGAACAATCTTACTTAATAGGGTGCGTGCGTTTAGTCGTATATATGTTAATAAAATAGAACATATGCATATATATAACATATATGTACGTACCTACCTCTACATGTACATATACACGCATATATGTGTACAGGACACCAAAAAGACGTCGAACACATAGAGAGACGAAAAACATAGACACAAACCAAGGAACAAGACAAGCAAAAAAAGAGATACAGGACAATAAGCACAACGAAAATCCCCTTCTTCAGTCGCTAAGGTTTCATCTACTAAACGTTTCGAGGGATAAAAGCGAGACGTATACTTCGAAGAAAACTTCCTTCCTGCGAAAAGCAAATCAATTAAAATTCTGAGATCTTTTCGCAGAGGGGTAAAAAAAGCAAGACGGTAACGACAGTACAAACATATAAACAGTAAAAAAAAATTATATATAAACAGTTGAAAAATAATATATAACAGTGAGAGACAGGACAAGGAGAACAGATAAGAAGGCTGTTTACGCCAGACGAAAAAAGTAATGCAAACGCTGGATTATAGTGGACGACGAGAGAGAAAGAATGTCGACCAGTGGCCTTAGAAGGCGGGCGAGAAAAGACAGGATAGCAGTTACGACGGAAGTATCGTCGCAGATGGACGACGGGAATGGGGGAGGAGGAGCAAGAGGAAGAGAGAGAAGAAGGGGAATGGTGCGATATATATATATATATATATATATATATATATATACATATGCACATACATGTGTAGTAGTAGTAGTGGTGGTGGTGGTGGTGGTGCTGGTGGTGCTGGTGGTAGTAGTAGTAGTAGTTTTAGATTTGCTTAAATTTTTTTTACCTTAGTTCTGTTTGACGTGAGCCTTAACCACAACTACAACAACCTCTCCTAACTTGCCCATCACTACAGTCAGTGCAATTGCCATCTTACCCATGCCGCTATTTTCTTCTGTTTAATGAATCTATTTCATACATACATTCATACATACTTTCATACATACATACATACATACATACATACATATATTCATACATACATTCATATATTCATACATACATACATTCAGTCTTACATACATACATACATACATAAATACATACATACATAAATACATACATACATTCATACATACATACATACATACATACATACATACATACATACATATATTCATACATACATTCATATATTCATACATACATACATTCATTCTTACATACATACATACAAAATACATACATACATACCATACAACATACATACTACATACATACATACATATATTCATACATACATTCATATATTCATACATACATACATTCATTCTTACATACATACATACATAAATACATACATACATACATACATACATACATACATACATACATACATACATACATACATACATACATACATACATATATAATACCTGTATATGTATGTGTGTGAGTGCGAGGTCTATGATGACTGTGTTGAATTCTAGTAGAGACAAACAACTTTTCTGCGAACGTTGGCAGGTAACCAAAACAGTAGAGTGGTTGTGACATTGAATGAGGTGATGAGATCAAATCTCAAGACACAGCCTTTCATAGATGGTGCTGTTACATACTGCAGAATTGTCCATCTGACACAAGTGTCTCAAACCAGGATGTGAAAGGAAAATAATGCCGGTGCTTTTGTATCCTTCTATTTGCTAGATTTACAGAGTTCATGAAGCAGGGATAGACATAGCTGTTTTCTCATGACGCACTTCAAACTGCTCCACTTCATGACGCACTTCAAATTGCTAAGCACAACACTCTAATAAATACAAACTCTCAATGATCTCAAGAACTTTCTATGGCTTCCTCGAATTCTCAATGACTCCTACAACTGTTCTCTCATCTCAACCAATACGCTACTCTTTATAAGAGTTCATCTAGTCTGTTCTTTCAATCCCACAGGGGTGTCAAAGACTCTCGCCACAACAGATACTATATGTGTGTGCATGTGTGGAAGTACTTGTACATCATCATCATCATCATTTAATGTCTGTTTTCCATTCTGGCATGGGTTGGATGGTTCAACAGGAGCTGGTGAGCTGGAGTACTGCACCAGACTCCAGTTGTCAGTTTTGGCATGGTTTCTGCAACTAGATACTCTTCCAAATGCCGGCAACTTTACAAAATCCACTGGATGGTTTTTACATGGCATCAACACTGGTGCATTTTTATATGCCACTAGCACACACACACACACACACATTACATATATATATATATATATATATATATATACATACTCATATCAGTGGTGTACAATAGTTGTTGTATTGGGGGTACTGCCACCCCCAAATGTCAAGCAGGGGTATAACGAAAATTTTCCATTAAGATTTGTAATTCAATAAATGAGTGGTTAATGTTTATAACGATTTTGTTATTTTCAATGGGTGTGCAGGGCACACCTGACCTACATGCATAGAATACACGCTCCTGCTATATATACATGGACCTAGCAGTCTAGGGTGCTGCACACACACACACAACAACCACATCCTAATTCAACTCCTGGACTGAGTGGTGTATTGTGTTTTCTTGTTCACACAATTCTTCTCACCTCTTGCCTCTGCCATATCACTTCAACACCTGATTTGTTGTACACCGTGCACCTTTTCAGGTAACATCGATTTGATGAAAGGAGTGAACTAATGGATTTCATCCCCATAAACAACGCATTTGTGCAGGTTGATCGGTAAAAGCTGAACACTCATACGTCATCTTCAGCAGAGATTGCATCGTGTGTGTGTGTGTGTGTGTGTGTGTGTGTGTGTGAGTGTGTGTGTGTGTGTGTGTGAGTGTGTGTGAGTGTGTGTGTGTGTGTGTTTATGTATATATATATAATTTCAAAAGATTTAGAGGTTATGAATCCAACCAACTACTGGTAGTTCTATCCAATATACTGCTGGTAGAATACCCAATTATTAATACACAAGTGTTGGTTATTGCGTGGCAATTACTAGTGTGATCTTTCTGGCAGAAACACTGAAAGAAACTGCTCTTCTTTCCCTATTCTAGAAATTATTGGTACTTTATATGTAAAACACCATCTTTACACATGTATATATATATTCTCAGAACTGTTTAAAAATTAAATTAGTCATAATATAATGTCTAACAGTTGATGTATACTACTTCTGGATCCCCTCATTTTCTTCTTGCCATATGTATATATATATATATATTCATCATCAGCATTATCATCCCCATCATCATCGACACGACATCTCGTCGTCATGTAACGTATGCTGGCATTTGTTGGATGGTTTGACTGAGGACTGGCAGCCAGGGTCCCATCTAAAAACCTTGCTAGAATCGTTTTCACAGCATTACCATTTCATAATCGTCTGCTACAACACAGCTAGAATACATAAAAATGCATCCATTTGTTACGAATTACAGTTACCACCACCCATTTATAGTATTTTTTAAAAACTTTTGGCAACACCCCAAAAAATCCTGGATACCCCTCACCCCAATATATATATATATATATATATATATATATAATATATATATATATATATACATACTCATATCAGTGGTGTACAATAGTTGTTGTATTGGGGGTACTGCCACCCCCAAATGTTAAGCAGGGGTATAACGAAAATTTTCCATTAAGATTTGTAATTCAATAAATGAGTAAGGTTAATGTTTATAACGATTTTGTTATTTTCAATGGGTGTGCAGGGCACACCTGGCATGCATAGAATACACGCTCCTGCTATATATACATGGACCTAGCAGTTAGGGTGCTGCACACACACACACAACCATAATCCTAATTTCAACTCCTGGACTGAGTGGTGTATTGTGTTCTTGTTCACAACAATTCTTCTCACCTTGCTCTGCCATATCACTTCAACACCTGATTTGTTGTACACCGTGCACCTGTTCAGGTAACATCGATTTGATGAAAGGAGTGAACTAATGGATTTCATCCCCATAAACAACGCATTTGTGCAGGTTGATCGGTAAAAGCTGAACACTCATACGTCATCTTCAGCAGGAGATTGCATCGTGTGTGTGTGTGTGTGTGTGTGTGTGTGGTGTGTGAGTGTGTGTGTGTGTGTGTGTGTGAGTGTGTGTGAGTGTGTGTGTGTGTGTGTGTATGTATATATAATTTCAAAAGAGTTAGAGGTTATGAATCCAACCAACTAAGGGATAGTATCTATCCAATATACTGCTGGTAGAATACCCAATTATTAATACACAAGTGTTGGTTATTGCGTGGCAATTACTGTGATCTCTTGGCAGAAACAGCTGAAAGAAACTGCTCTTCTTTCCCTATTCTAGAAATTATTGGTACTTTATATGTAAAACACAATCTTTACACATGTATATATATTCTCAGAACTGTTTAAAATATATAATTAGTCATAATATAATGTCTAACAGTTGATGTATACTACTTCTGGATCCCCTCCATTTTCTTCTTGCCATATGTATATATATATATATATATCATCATCAGCATTATCATCCCCATCATCATCATCGACATCATCGTCGTCATGTAACGTATGCTGGCATTTGTTGGATGGTTTGACTGAGGACTGGCAAGCCAGGGTCCAATCTAAGAAACCTTGCTAGATCAGTTTCACAGCATTACCATTTCATAATCGTCTGCTACAACAAAGCTAGAATACATAAAAATGCATCCATTTGTTACGAATTACAGTTACCACCTTATATAGTATTTTTTAAAAACTTTTGGGCAACACCCCAAAAAATCCTGGATACCCCTCACCCCAATATATATATATATATATATATATATATATATATATATTCAAGTGTTTTCCTACAAAGTTTCTTTCAAACAAATTTGCTCACAAGGCATTGGTTAGCTGAAGGCTATAGTAGAAAGCATTTGCCAAATGTGCTGTGCCATGGAATTGAACCCCAAACTATTTGGCTATTTTCATTATTTACATTATTTACATTTTAAAGATATTTGTCCTCATCTTGTTTGTTAACATAATGTTTCGGCTGATATACCCTCCAGCCTTCATCAGGTGTCTTGGGGAAATTTCAAACCTGGGATCTCATTCCTAAGATATTTTTTAATGTTTTTGTTGTTGTTGTTGTTGTTGTTGTTATTATTATTATTATTATTATTATTATTATTATTATTATTATTATTCAGGTCACTGCTTGGAATTGAATTCTGAATCTTGGGCTTAGTAGCCTGCGCTCTTAACCACTATGCCATACGCCCATGGGTATATGGCATAGTGGTGATAATAATAACCTTGAAAAATACTTTAGGAATGAAAACCCAGGTTCAAAATTTCCCCAAAACACCTGATGAAGGCTGGTGGGTATATCAGCTGAAACATTGTGTTAATAACAAACAAGATGAGGCCAAATATCCATCAAATGTAAATAATGTAAATAATGTACATAATTCCTCATCTCTTAGATATAGAACTGTATTTGGTTATTATGTAAGTTTCTTAACCACACAGCTTCTAATGCTCAGACAATTCTGCCAGCTGTCTGAATTTCCAACCAGCATTGCAGAAACAAAGATTGATTACCAAAATTATATCCTAATCCATCTTAACTCAAAGAAACAGGAAAATCTTGTAAATCCTGATATATGTAACTTTTGACACAAACATGAATAATAAATGAAGAATTTTAATTGAGTAACATATTAATTAAAAGATTTATAATGATTTTGGCTAGCCCTGTGTGTGTGTGTGAATGGATTGATATATGTGTGAATGTAAAATTTGCTTGTATGTATGTGATGTATGTGTGTATATGAATATAAATGTATGTGTTTGTGTACATATGAGCTAATGTACATACATGTGTGTATGTGTGTGCATGTGTATGTATGTAGTTATCTGAGTACTTATGTATGTATATGCATTATATGTGTTTATGTACGCATAAATGTATGCGTGCATGTTTGTTTGTTTGTGTGTACATATGTAAATGTGTGTGTATGTGTATGTATGTTTTTGTATTTATCTGTGTATCTATGTATATTCATCATGTGTGTTTATGTGTGCATGTACATATGTATATGTGCATTTATGTACGTATATGTGTGTGCATGTATGCACATGTATGTATATTCTTGCGTGCAATACACATCTATAGTGTGTGTATGATGCATGTACATACACATATTGATTTTTACATCCTGGAGTGAAAAATACACGTGTGTGTATATAAATGTGTTTTTGGTTCTGTTGTTATTGATATCCGTGTGTTTGTATTAAGAGAGAAAAAGAAAGAAAGAAAGAAAGAAAGAAAGAAAGAAAAAAGTAAAAAAGAAAGAGAGAGAGAGCAGAGAGAGGGGAAAGAAATAAGGAGAGGAATCCTTTCTAATGGAAGATATTAAATAAAGAGTTAGGATCCATGGATTAAACGCATATCTTAATCAGTCTGCATGTTCTAGAAGCAACTGATGATGGCAATCTCCATTGCACAGCAATGGCTTCTTCTCTGCAGTATTTCAGCACACTAGACATACATGCAAACACATACATGTATACACACACACACACACACATATATATATATAATATATATATATGTTTTTGCATGCATGGGTGTATAAATATATATATATGGGTGTGTGTATATTTAAATGTATCTATGTGTGTATTATGTATGTATATATGTATATATATATATGTATATATGTATATATATATATATACATTTACACAGATACATATATACATACATAATACATACATACATTTTTATACACACACACCCATATATATATATTTATACACCCATGCATGCAAAAACATATATATATATGTGTATGTGTGTGTGTGTGTGTGTGTGTGTATATATATATATATATATATACATCATCATCATCATCATCATTTAACTTCCGTGTTCCATGCTAGAATGGGTGGGACTATATATATATATGTGTGTATGTGCATGAGTGTGTGTATAAATTTTTCTCTATATGTATGCACACACACATGCAACCACAAACACACACAGAGTCAGTAAATTGAGAGAGTCATCACAGTGTCAGACTGTTTTGCAGTATTCATTCTGTTTCTGCGTTTTTATTTGTCTAAGGGAAGGTTTAGAATATCAAAAACATGCCATATTCTATGACAGTGTGTGTATCATCATCATTATCATTTAACGTCTGCCTTCCATACTGGCATGGGTGGAATGGTTTGACCGGAGCCTGCCAGGCACAAGCCTGCGCCAAACTTCTGTGACTGTTTTAAAAGGATTTTTATAGCTGGATGCCCTTCCTAACAACAACTACCCAGCAGAGTGGACTAATGTATATATATATATATATGTATATATAGATATAAAAATGTTTGTATCTAAACATTATATATATATATATATATATATTATATATATATATATATATATAATATATATATATATATATATATACATATATATATGTATATACATATATGTATTCATGCATTGTCATACTTTTTGGGCTGACCACCTTTCAGCTCAGTTACTTCTGTTCTGTTTCGCCACCTGGTCAGTTAAGATTTTTTCCCATTTCCTTTTTCCTTGTGTTTGCATATGTATATTCATTTGCCTTGCTCAGGGGTTTAATGCCTTCAGCTTAAGCTCTTGATCCAATTGGTTTCGAGTAGTATCGGAGAGGATTGGGTAGATTTACGTGGACACTCCAGACTCCGACTGAAGAAACAATTGACTGCGAATGATCCGTGTATCTTGTTTTTATCCTGTTTGCTGTGGTTGTGCTATTGTCCTTTTTCCTGCTTGTTATCTTTTGATGATTTCCGTTTATTGTGTTTTTTACCTTTTACACACACACACATATATATATATATATATATATATATATGTATACAGTTAATCCAAACATGAAAACATAAAAAGAAAACACATCAACGCGAGGACGTGGAACAAGTATAGTGTTATTGGATGCTCAGGAAAGGAAAGAAAAAAGGAGGATTTAACGTTTTGAGCAGAGCTCTTCGTCAAAAACATAGGAAAAGGAAAGATCCAAGGAAGAGAAGACGGAGGAAAAAAATCGTCAACGATACACACACAGTCACATATATATGACTGAAGTCAGAACAATGTGGTTGGGAAGCAAAGTTCTAACCTCACAGTAAGTGAAATGAATTTAATATTCTGCCCAAGACATCCTAGATAGGTGAATTTCACATGGTTTTGTGGTTTGGGGTTTTATTAATTAAAAGTATATATATATTTTTCACCTTCTTGCCTTTCATCTTCTGGCACGAGTTGCCCTCCTCAAATGCCCCTGCCCTTCTCATGATTCCTAGTCTTGCAAGTTACTTGGTGACCCTGCCAGTACTTGTGCAGCGTAAAAAGCATCCAGTCCACACTATAGAGTGGTTGGCATTTGGAAGGGCATCCAGCTGTAAAAATAATGCCAAAACTAATCTGACCTGTGCTAGTGCCATGTAAAAAGCACTGTGTCTACTCTGCGGAGTGGTTGGTGTTAGGTAGCTTATCCAGTCGTAAGAAAACCCTGCCAAAACAGACACAGTAGCATAGGGAAGTTTTTCTACCTGACCTGTTCCTGTGAACTGTCCTATCGGTGAAAACATGTATATATATATATATACATATATATATACACACACACATATGTATGTGTGTGTGTGTGTGTATATGTATGTATGTATCCTAGCTCCTGTACCGGTGGCATGTAAAAGGCACCCACTACACTTTCAGGGTGGTTGGCATTAGGAAGGGCATCCAGCTGTAGAAACATTGCCAGAACAGACTGGAGCCTACTGCAGCTGCTGGCCCTCCAGACCTCAGTCAAACTGTCCAAACCCACATGGAAAACAGATGTTAAACAATGATGATGGCAATGATGATGATGATATATATAGATGCAGTTGTGTCTGTGTTTGCCCCATCCACGATCACCACCACCACCACTTGACAACCGATATTGGTGTGTTTAGATTTGTTCACCAAAAGGGAGCTGTACGGTAATTACCAAATTTAAAAAAATGAAGTACTGAAGTTGATTGATTCAACTAAACTTATTCAAGGCAGTGCCCCAGTATGACCGCAGTCTCCTGAATGAAACACTTATAAGCTAAAAGATATGAATGTATACGTATATAAATGAGTCACGCACACGCGTGTGTATGTGTGTGTGTGTGGTGCGTCTGTGTGTGTGTGTGTGTGTGTGTGCAAATTTGTTGACTTATACTGTATATGTAGAAACATTTCATTCTTAAGGATCTGGAACTGACCCCTGATTGTCAGATGAGTGCAAGTGAACTCGTTTACGTTGTCATGAATTTCCTCAAAATGTCTAAGAGTTGACACCTCTGCAAGAATAAAGTCCGATAATTTAGATTCAAAACTTAAATAATAAATTACAAGCCTTAAACGTCAAACTCATCCGTCAAATACATTGAGTGCTTTTCATCAGGCAAAACGGATACAAAGAACTCAGCATCCGTGCATGTACGTGGATGTAAATAAATGAGTGTATGTATGTCTATGTATGTTTATATGAGTATGTATATGAGTGAGTACGTACGTGTGTATTTGTGTGTGTGGGTTTTTATGCATATATGCTTCCTTTATATGACAGTCACTTTGCCTTGATATCTTTCACTGATAGTGTACAGAGCTAAATTATATGCGTGTGTGTGTGTGTGTGTGTGTTTGTGTGCATGTATGTATATATCTATGTGTGTCCTATGTGTGTCTGTATATGTGTGTGTGTGTGCATGTCTGTATGATTTAAGCCATTAGCAAGTCGACTTTTAATCACACTCTGGCCATGAAAATGAAATATTTACACCAAAGGATTGTCACTCTGCACATAGAACAGAAAGGGATCAATGAGCCAAGTCTCTCAACCTGTTAACACTCCATCAGTGAATGTGAAGCCATCTAATGCCCGCAGGATCATTCTTTTTAACTTTTCATAAAGGATAGGTGCAGACGTGGCTGTGCAGTAAGAAGCTTGCTTGACAACCAGTTTGGTTTGTTTACGTCCCCGTAACATAGTGGTTTGGCAAGAAAGATTGATAAAATAAATACTAGGTTCAAAAAAGATTAAGTACTCTGGTCGATTCATTCAACTAAAAGTTCTTTCAAGGCAGTGCCCTAGCATGACCAATGTGTAATTATTGAAACAAGTAAAAAGATATATAGACACAGGAGTGGCTGTGTGGTAAGAAGCTTGCTTCCCAATCACATGGTTCTGAGTTCAATCCCAGTGTCTTCTACTATAACAAAGGGCTGAGCAAAACCTTGTGAGTGGGTCTGGCAGACGGAAACTGAAAGAAGCCTGTCGTGTGTGTGTATTTTTGTGTCTGTGTTTATCCCTGGTCACTGCTTGACAACTGATGCTGGTGTGTTTATGTCCTCTAGCTTAGCAATCCAGCAAAAGAGATCGATAGAATAAGTATCAGACTTATTAAAAATAGAAGTACAAGGGTCCATTCATTCATCATCATCGTTTAACGTCCGCTTTCCATGCTAGCATGGGTTGGACGATTTGACTGAGGTCTGGCGAACCAGATGGCTGCACCAGACTCCAATCTGATCTGGCAGAGTCTCTACAGCTGGATGCCCTTCCTAACACCAACCACTCTGAGAGTGTAGCGGGTGCTTTTACATGCCACCAGCATGAGGGCCAGTTAGGCGATACTGACATACAAAAAAATTCCTTCATGTAAAGCTAATTTCATAAGAATGGTAATTGAAGAGGTGATAATGCTAGCAGTGCCCTAGCATGGCCACAGCCTTTTGGCTGAAATGCATAAAAGAATAAAAGAAAAGAATATATGTTTACAGTGAAATATATGAAACAGATCACCAGAAATCATCTGCATTGTTTGAACTCCATCAATGTATAATTCACAGGCTTATACGAAACTTAAGTA
>NC_043009.1:29169362-29216862 GCF_006345805.1 Octopus sinensis | reverse complement strand
CGTTTATCTTCTGAAGTCTAACAGTATGTACTGAAAGACATAAAGTGGTCAGTTAATAGATTAGTTGCAAGGAGAGCAGACAGGTTACTTCTGTAGTAACTGTTATAGTTCTCCATGCTCTGAGTTCAAATCCAGCTAAAGCCAACTTAACACTGCATCAATCTAAAGTTGATAGATCAAATACCAGGCATGAAGTCCTGTACTGGGGTGGATTCTACTCACCTCTCTCTCTCACACACCCTCTCTCTCACTTACTTTCTGTTTCTGGAAGAAACCAGATTTGGTAGGACCTGGAAAAAGATGGTCTTCACCAAATCTAAAAGTGCCCAAAACTCTCTATATTTTATGAAAGCACCCCTATAGTTCCATCAAGCATTTATGGCCCATGGCATGACAGAGCAATAAAAAAATATCAAAGAAATGCGAACTTTAATTCTTTTGCATGGAACAGTGAATCTTGTAGCAGATAAGGCTATAGATAATAGCATGGAAATATTAGGCTAAAAATCCCTTTAGGGCACGAATATCAAAGGCTGGTCACGTAACCCAAACCCCTATCTCTTGTACGCATGACAGAGGTTCTACCATTGGACCAAAGCATTCCTTTGAAATTCTTTCTCCACTTTTGAAATTTTATTCTCACCAGCAAGCATTGTATGTTGTTAATCATCATCATCGTTTAACATCAGCCTTCCATGCTGGCATGGGTTGGATGATTAAATGGTTAATGTCATAGTAATTTAGATACTTCAAGAACATGGAGTAATTCTTTTTAGGAATGAAAAATCTTGAAGCAGATAAAGCTAAAAATAATACCTTATAAATATTCAGATACAAAATCCTTTAGATATAAAATGTTAAATTCATTTATTTTTTGCTAGATCAGTACTTTTCACTATAAATAGGCACTATGGTTTGGCACAGAACTCACACAGTGATATGGCCAAGTTAAATTATTTATAAAGTGAAGTCATTATCTTGCAATGCTAGGTTCATCTCTTTTGCAGACCTCCTAAAGCAACAAGTTCAATACATTATGGGGTGTGGTGTAGAAACATACAAATAATTCAAAATAATTATTTTGACGGATAATGCATACTCACACTCAAACACACACATTGTGTGGTAAGTAACTTGCTTACCAACCACATGGTTCTAGGTTCAGTCCCACTGCATAGGATCATGGGCAAGTGTCTTCTGCTATGGCCTTGGGCCAACCAAAGCCTTGTGAGTGGATTTGATAGAGGGAAACTGAAAGAAGCCCGTCATATATGTATATATATATTTATATATATATATATATATATTATATATATATATATTTATATATATATATATATATATATATATATATATATAATATATATATATATATATATATATATATATGCATATGATTGCATGTCTGTGTTTGTCCCCCAACAACATTTGACAACCGATGCTGGTGTGTTTTTACATTCCTGTAAAGAGACTGAGAGAATAAGTACTAGGCTTACAAAGAATAAGTCCTGGAGTTGAAGGCGGTGCTCCAGCATGGCCGCAGTCAAATGACTGAAACAAATAAAAGAATAAAAGAGTAAAAGAAAAGAATATGTATTTATATTTATGTATGTACACACACGTAAACATATACATATGTATTTATGTTTATGTATATACAATTATACACACATACACATATATAAAGACATATATATATATGTATTTATTTCTATGTATGTATACATAATTATACACACACACACACACACACATACAGTCATACATATATGCAAGTATCTGTGGGAAGAAAATATAGTAATTTCTTGTCTACATCAATATCTATGCACCCAGTGTGTTTATTTACTGTATAACAGACATGCACCCCATCCACTCACATGCACTCATATGCAATTAACAAAAATCCCTAATATACACAAATTCTCATGTTGCATTACTATTGTAAATTTAGGGAGTGGAAAGGGGATGACAACCTCATTAATTTTTAACCTAGAAATGTTTATCTTTTATTATTATTCTGTTACAGATTTCAAATTGGAAAGAATCAACTGATATATACATAGACATACATGTATGTATGTATGTATGTATGTATGTATGTATATATATGTACACATATATATGTATATAAATACATACATCTATACACAAACACTCATATATATATATATGCATCTATGTGCACACACACACACGTATATATATATATATATATATATACACATACACACGCACAGACATATATATTTATATGCATATACATACACATATATATAGATATACATATACAGGGTGTTCAAAAAGTCTCTCTGTAATTAATATTTAATGATTTTATATATACAAATACATACATACATATATATAAGTGTGTGTGTGTATATATGTATGTATATATATAAATATATATATGTATATAAATATATATATGTATCATATGTATGTATGTATAAACATGTATGTATATATGTGTGTATATATGTATGTATATATATATATATGTAACTGAATATGCATAGAAATGAAGGCATATTTTCTCTGACCTCCCCCACCTTATTGTCATGCCATAATTAACACACGTCCCACCACCACCATCAAAACTACCATCCAATGCCACCAACACCTCTATCAACACAACGAACACCAGTACCACCCCCAATGCTCACCGTCATCACCACTCCCGATACCTCTACCGCAACCATCCCCATCAACACCCCGACCACTGTCACCACAATCATGGCAATCACCATCACCAACACTGGCACAATTGCCATTTATGCTACCACTAGCACTAGCAGATCAATGTGTCCTGAGTTCAAATCCTGCCCAGGTCACATTTATCTGTCCTCCTCTGGGATCAATATACCAAAGTATCAGTCCAATACTGACGTTCATAAATGGCTGTCCCCACTCCTCCAAAATTGCATGCCATCAGCCTGAACCAGAAACTATTATTTTCCCCATTATGAGTTTAAATTAAATTGTCAGTAAAGTACTGAAATCAACAGTGTTGACTGACATACCCTCCCTTAAAGAAAATAAATTCATCATCAACATTGTCATCATCACCGTTGTCATCATCATCATCACCACCATCATCATCATTATTATCATTGCCATTATTATCATCATCATCATCAACATCATCATCATCATCATCGTCATCATTGTCATCATCACCACCATCATCATCATCATCATCATCATCATCATCATCACCATCATCATCGTCACCACCACCACCATCATCATCATCATCATCATCATCATCATCACCACCATCATCGTCATCATCATCATCATAATCATCATCATCATCATCATCATCGTTGTTATCATCATCGTCGTCATCATCATCATCGTCGTCATCATCATCATAATTATGATGCTGGACAAAATGCTCGGCAACATTTCATCTGTCCCTGTCCTGAGTTCAAATTCTGCCGAGTTTCACTTTGACATTCATTCTTCGGGAGAGGGGGGGGAGTAGATCAATAAAGCAATTACCAGTTTTGACCATTAGGTGGCAGTGGGATGGGGGTGGGGTGGGTTGATATTAGTGACTTAATCCTTTCCCCAAAGCTGCAGGCCTTTGAAGCCATTATTATTATTATCATCATCATCATCATCATCATCATCATTATTATTATCATTATCATTATCATTATTATTCTTATCATTATTATCATTATCATTATTATTATCATTATCATTATCATTATCATTATTATTATTATTATTATTATTATTATTATTATTATTATTACTATTATTAAGCTGGCAGAATGATTAGGGTGCTGGACAAAGTTCTTAGAGGCATTTCGTCTTTATTCATGCCCTGGGTTAGAATTCCTCTGGTGTTGACTTTACCTTTCATCCTTTTGGGGGTCAATAAAATAAATATCAGTCAAGTACTGGGGTTGATATAATCGACTTGCCCCACCTTCCAAATTACAGGCCTTGTGCCTTTAATAGAAAGGATTATTATTATTATTAGCAAAACTCACTTGCCCTTGCTTGGGTGCTTACATCTCCTCCTTTTATCTGAACCCCCTCATGTACTACCACCAACCCCCAATTCCACCCCACTCACTCTGGTGGTGGTGGGGGTTCTTTTCTGACCCCTCTCCCACCTAGACACCCTACTCCAGTTGCCACTATCATTATCTCTACTCACCCTTCCAAGCTCCTGACTGACCCCCAGCCCCTTAAAGAAAACACATACATCCATATACACACGCACACACATACTTGCACAACACCAACCCCATGGTTCCATTCTGACCACTTTTCCATCTACATACTCACTATATTAACCACTTCTCCCACACCTATACACACTTCCATCCATCCACACACACACACACTCCTTAGCACCACAAGAGCTCCATCTTGGGTCAATGTTATTTATTCATTTATAATGAATAATTTACCAAGAAACTCAAGCTGTTTTGGCAGCTGCATCCTGTCAAACATCAATTTGTTATCCTAGCTTCGTTTTCTTCTAATTCTTCAAGTTCATTATTATTACTATTATTATTATCAATATTATTATTATTATTATTATTATTATTATTATTATTATTATTATTATTATCTTTATTATTATTATTGTTATTCATGTTATATCATTATGAATGCTATCGTTATTACCAATAGTATTATTGTTATTATTATTATTATTGAGTGAGAGAGCAGTTCATGCCATCAAAGTGACACTGGGGTAAAATATACGAAGCCCAATATACCCATCATGACTACCCGTCTGATAAAGGTACACCAGGCACATTATTATTATTATTATTATTATTATTATTATTATTATTATTATTATCATTATTTTTATTATTACTATTGTTATTCATATTATATCATTATGAATGCTATCGTTATTACCAATAGTATTATTATTATTATTATTATTATTATTATTGCTGTTGTTGTTGTTATTAATATCGTTGTTATGAATGTTATTACCTCTTTTATTCAAGGTTTGAGAAATACATCAAGAGTTTCCTTTCTTGGAACAGGAATTAAGGACATTTTGGAGAACATGTATAGAAATGTAATCCTTAAGAGAACCATTACGGTGTTGGAGGAAATGCCTTGTGGCATTTAGGCTATGGAGAACATGGGGCGTAGGGATTAGAGCATTATTGCAATGACAATTGCAAGATTGCAGTTTCAATCCCCAGTACATTGTGTTCTTGGGCGAAACACATCATTTCACATTGCTGCAGTCCACTCATCATCATCATCATCATTATCATCGTCGTCATCGTCGTTATCATCACCATCGTCGCCATCATCACCAACATTATCCTTATCTTCATTGCCTTCATCAGCAGCAGCAGCATCGTCATCATAAACATCATCGTTATCATCATCATTATCATCATCATTATATCATAATAACAATAACATTGAAAAATACCTTAGGAATGAGAACCCAAGTTCAAAGTTTCCCTAAGACACCTGATGAAGGCTGGGGGTAAATCAGCAGAAACATTGTGTTAACAACAAACAAAATGAGGACAAATATCCATCAAATGTAAATAATGTACATAATTCCTCATCTCTTAAATATAGAACTGTACTTTCATACTATGTCGATAAAAAAAAGGAATCGGTTGGATGAATACATACAATATGGATTCACGTGGATAAAGGAATGTGATGGGAGTCAGCATCCTCAATGCATTATTTGCAAAGCCAAGATAAGCAATTCTAGTCTAGCACTGGCAAAGCTAAGGGTACACTTCCTAAAGCTGCATGGAAATGGGAAATACAAGAACACAATGCTCGATGAAAAGACTACTCTGCCTGTTTTCAGTTTTGTATCCATCGAGAAACCGATCCTCTCAGCATCATATGAAGTTGTGTACCTGATCACAAAGCAGGGCAAACCACACACCATTGGTAAAAGACTCATAAAACCAGCTTTATTGAAGATGGTGAATATCATAGTGGGAAAAGTTGCTCAAGATAGGTTATCCCAAATTCCTCTTTCAAATGACATGATCAAAAGCAGAATATACAACATGGGCGATGACTTCGTGGCTCAAGTAGTTGCAGATCTGATTTCAAGCCCTGCAAAATTCAGCCTCCAAATCGATGTGACCGCTAACATTTCTAGTCAAAGCCAGCTTGTTGTATTTGTGCACTATGTGAAAGATGATGTGATAAAGGAAGATTTTTAAAATTGTGTAAGCCTCTTACAACAACAACAACCAAGGCAGCTAATGTGAAGAAACTCATGGATGACTTTTTCAGAGACAGTGGGTTTTCATGGAATATGGTTTCTGCACTTTATTCAGTTGGAGCTCCAGCTATGCTGGGGCAACACTCTGGTTTTGGAGCACTGGTGAAATCCAATGCACCACACACATCATTATTATGCATTGTGTTCTGCACAGACATGTGTTGGTAACAAAATCCTTGCCTCCAAAACTGGCAGAAATATTAGAAATTGTAGTTGAATGTGTGAACTACATGCGAAATAATGGTATGAAGCACCACATCTTCAAAGCACTGTGTAATGACATGGGATCTGAATTCAAGGTACTTCTGTACCATTCTAACATTGCTGCCATGCTGGAGCACTGCCTTTAGTCAAGTAAATTTATCCCAGGACTTACCCTTTGTGAGCCTAGTAATTATACTATCAGCCTCTAAGTTATGAGGGACGTAAACACACCAGCATCAGTTGTCAAATGATATGGGGGGGGGCAAACACAGACATACAAACATATCCACACACAGACACAGACACACACACACACACATATATATATATATATATATATATATGTATATATATATACACATATATATATGATGGGCTTCTTTCAGTTTCCAACTACCAAATCCTCTCACAAGGTTTTGGTCAGCCCGAGGCTACAGTAGAGGACACTTGCCCAAGGTGCCATGCACTGGGAATGAACCCAGAACCATGTGGTTGGTAAGCAAGCTACTGACCACACAACCACTCCTGCGCCTATATAGATACGTAAATGTTGAACAATGAGAGTGAGTGCTCAACACCACATTGGTAAATAAAATTTCTTTATTTGTGCATTAAAACTCCCGTTGTACCATAGGTTTCATGTTAGAGAAATATCTTAATGGCTTAATATCTTAAATTGTTAAGATATTAAGATATTCTTCTTAACATGAAACCAATAGTACATATACATATATATATATATGTGCGTGTGTATATATAAATATGTAATATATATAATATATATATATATATATATAATATATATATACACACATATATATATATACACAATATAATATAATATACATATATATACTTCTAATATAAGGATAAAATTTTTTTAAAAAAACATTTTATGAGTGGCTAGCATATTAAAATACCTTTTAAGGTGAACATTATAAAGAATTATAAATAAGGACAAAAGAAAGAAAAATTTCTATTCCAATATGCTGAAAAAAATAGACTTTATATCATCTGACCACATATAATATTTTTCACTATAAATACACGCTGTTTATTTATAGTGAAAAATATTGTATACGGTTAGACGATGTAAAGTCTAGTTTTTCAGCATTTTAGCATGGAAATTTTTATCTTTTGACCTTATTTATAATTGTTTATACATATATATATACATATATATATATATATCATCATCATCGTCATCATTGAATGTCCACTCTCCATGCTTGTGTGGGTTAGACAGTTTGACTGGACCTGACAAGCTGAAGACTTGCACCAGGTTCCAGTCTGATTTGGCATGGTTTCTACAGCTGGATTCCCTGTTGGACCACTGGACTCAATATGTTTTTCTCATCCTCTCTCTATTTATTTCCTCTTAGTCCTTTCTGTCGAAGAGCGTAGGCTTGAAAGATAAAAGACTTTGCCATTTTTCCTGAGCATTAAACTAATACACTTGCACCAGACTACTGTAACTGTTTTGGTAGGATTTTTACAGCTGGATGGCCTTCATAACGCCAACCACTTAACAAAGTGGACTTAGTGCTTTTTATATATATATATATATATATATATATATATATATATATATTAGAGGGAAACCACTATGTTGACACCCTTATGCTAGAAATAGATCCGCTAAGGTCTTACCACTAAGAAATGTTCTCAAGAAAAATTTAGCAAAACAACCAAAACGTAATCAAGCAAGACAAAAGAAAAAGCAATAAATTTAAATTATATATATATATAATGGACTCTCCTGTCCTCAGACAATGTATGAGGGTTCGACAATTTCTCACAGAACAATCACACAGATTATTTGTTTATAGTGAACAAATGTTTGTGTAGACATAAGCTCACTCACTCCATCAAATCAACATTACCTGTACAGGTGCAAATGGGCACCACATGTCAGATGTCAAAATGATCCCAGAGCAATGAAATGAAGTGCTTTGCTCAAGAACACAATCCAACGCCCAGTCTGGCAATTGAACTCACGATCTCACAATTGTGAGTGCAACACACTAACCACTAAGCCATATATATATAGATAGATAGATAGATTTTTTTAATAATATATTATTATTATTATTAATAATAATAATATAAGGAAATTAATATCCAAACTCTTCATAAAGATATACCCATGTGAGAGAACTTATTGTATTAAGAATATATATAAAATAATTAAATATAAAAATATAAATATAATGTATAAAATAAATTTGATAGTTTAAAATTTTGAATTAACTAATTAAGCATCTCATGATTGATTCACAGAAGAGTTGTCCCTATAATGAAATCCTATATTGATAAGCATTTATAGACAACTCTTCTGCTCTTCAGAGATATAAAATATGAATATTGTATAATATATCGAATATATATATATGTGTTTATGTATGTATGTTTAAAAAGTGGCATACGAGTAGGTATATATTTATAACAAAAAAGTTTGAAAATGCCACTATATAAGATAAATTTTAATTTTCTTAGAGATTTTACATGTTTCAGTTCGTCTTGAAAAAACAATCGTTATCAAAAATAATTTTAAAAGTTAAGTGTAATAAAAAAGTTCATAAATGTTTCTTACTAGTCTCAACAGAGTCCATGTGGTGGTGTTTTTTGGAGGGGGGAGCATAATGGCTATCTTGTGCTTTGACTAGATTCATTGGCTGTAATCGTGAAAATGACTGTTGGCCGTAATAGCAGTAGTAGCAGTGGCCGTTGGTCATAGTAGTAATAGTAACCGTGGTGGTACTGTGCAATAAGTACCTGGCTTAAAAAGATTATGTACCAAAGTCAATTTCTTTCACTAAAATTCTTCAAAGTGGAGCCCCAGCATGGCCGCAGTCTAATGGCTGAAACAAATAAGAGTTAGAAGGTGAAAGATAAAATACTCTAAACTCTACTACTACTGCTGCTATTGTTTGTGATGGTGTTTTCTCATTATTTAATACCAGAGAAGTATTCTAAACAAAATACCTCTAAACTCTTCTTCCCAACGTCTGTCACTCTTCCATCCTACGTCAAGTCAACCTCGTCCTCTTCCTTAGACTCCCACATCCAAACCTTCAATAAATATGCCAAACACTACAAAACTCTGTTGTTTTATATATTTAATTAATGCCACCACTACTACCACCATCACCATCTCCACTATCAACAGTGCCACCACCACCACCACTACCACCACCACCACCACCACCACCACCACCACCTCCATTGCCTCTGCTGTGGTGATATTTTACATCGAGAAACACTGCAATGGACGTTTACTCAGCTGTTTCCGACTTGTAATTCGACTGACTTCCATAAAACAGACAACAAAATCACACACACACACACACACACTCTCTTTCTTCTCTCTCTTTTTCATATGCATACCTATATATTCATACATCCATCTATCTATAGATAAATACATGCGTGCATCCATACATATATATACATATATTCTCACACGTACTCACATATACAGGTATGTGCATGCACACACAACACACACACACACATAAACACTCTGCCACACGCATACACATTGTCATGCATATACATTCATTGCCACAAGTTCATTTCACTTTCTTGTAAAGTGACACGTAATCACACACATTCACACACACACTCACACACACACACATAGCACTATCACATACACACTGTCACATGCTATCACACACATAGAACATTATACCTAAATTGTTAAAGAAATGATAAAACAACATTGAAAGACAGGTAATGGGGGTGGATGGATATCATCTGTCTCAGATAATGACATGTATATAGTACGTCCTAATGTCTGGGTATATATATATATATGTATGTATATATATATATATGTGTGTATATATATATGTATGATGTTGTATATATATATATAAGATAATATGTATGTATGTATATATATATATGTATGTATGTATATTATATATGTATGTATGTATGTATATATATATATGTATGTATGATATATTATATGTATGTATGTATGTATATATATATGTATGTCTGTATATATATATAATATATATGTATGTATGTATATAGCTA
Organism: Octopus sinensis; assembly: GCF_006345805.1. NCBI lineage: Eukaryota > Metazoa > Mollusca > Cephalopoda > Octopoda > Octopodidae > Octopus > Octopus sinensis. The sequence continues at coordinate 29,206,349 of NC_043009.1, read as the reverse complement.
TATATGTTAATAAAATAGAACATATGCATATATATAAACATATATGTTACGTACCTACCTCTACATGTACATATACACGCATATATGTGTACAGACACCAAAAAGACGTCGAACACATAGAGAGACGAAAAACATAGACACAACCAAGGAACAGGACAAGCAAAAAAAAAAGAGATACAGGACAATAAGCACAACGAAAAATCCCCTTCTTCAGTCGCTAAGGTCATCTACTCTACGTTTCGAAGGATAAAAGCGAGACGTATACTTCGAAGAAACTTCCTTCCTGCGAAAAGCAAATCAATTAAAATTCTGAGATCTTTTCACAGAGGGGTAAAAAATGGTAAAAAAACAAGACGGTAACGACAGTACAAACATATAAACAGTAAAAAAAAAAATTATATATAAACAGTTGAAAAATAATATATAACAGTGAGAGACAGGACAAGGAGAACAAGATAGAAGGGCTGTTTACGCCAGACGAAAAAAGTAATGCAAACGCTGGATTATAGTGGACGACGAGAGAGAAAGAATGTCGACCAGTGGCCTTATAAGGCGGGCGAGAAAAGACAGGATAGCAGTTACGACGGAAGTATCGTCGCAGATGGACGACGGGAATGGGGGAGGAGGAGCAAGAGGAAGAGAGAGAAGAAGGGGAATGGTGCGAGGAGACCATGAAGAATGGTGAGGGGGAGAGAGAGAATGAAGAATGAGAGAGAGAGGAAGAGACAAGTTAAGTGAGGGAAAAAGGACGAAAAAGGGAATGGGAGAGAAAGAAAGAAAGATGCAGAGTCGCGTGAGAGTTAATCAAGGCTAACTTATATCTATCTATATATATATATGTGTGTGTGTGTATATATATATATATTTAATATTATATTATATATATATATATATATTATCTATATATATATATATTATATATTATATATATTATATATATATATACATACATAGTTTACTGTTCCTGTTAAGGTAAGATCAACAAAGATGTAGTCCATCCAGTGAGAGATAAAGATCCATTGGAACATAAAAATATATATAGATAGATAATGTGTGGATGGATGTGTGCTATGTCTGACAGTTTACAAGGCTTGAATGTCCCAGAAAATCAGCTTGGGTCTTAAAAACACAAACGTTTAAGTTTATAGGTGTGTGGGTAAAGAAAAGGTCCTTAACTGAGGTGAATCTTAAATGTTTTCTCACATTAGCAAATATGGTACATCCCTCTGTTTATCTATCTAACTATGTATGTATGTATGTATGTATGTATGTATGTATGTATGTATGTATGTATGTATCTATCTATCTATCTATAATCCCTGTGTTTGTATATATGTGTGTGTACATATGTGTGTATATGTATACATATGTATTCTTACATACACAACACACCACACACACACACACACACCACACAACACACATAGATATATATATATATATATATATATATATATATATAATATATATATATATTGATGGTATGGTTGGTATAATTGGTAGCACACTTATTGCGAAAATAAGTTCAATTCCCATGTGTACTAAAACCCATTTTTATTTTTGTGTCATAGCTCTTTATACCACACTATTCAACTATTTTCCATAGTCAATATATATGGTGTAAACTTAAAATTGTATTCACAAACAAATTTTCATCCATCACCATTTCTTAATTTATGCAGAATATGCACACACACACACACACACACACACACACACACACACACCACACACACACACACACACACACATGTTCATACTCACTCACACACGCACACATGTATATACATACATATATATATATATATATGACAAAAAGTAAGTACGACTTTTTAAAGCCTAGCCAGGCTCATAAGCCTGCTTTCCTGGTTTCAATGGCATATGTGTTCTCCAGCTGGACGGGACGCCAGTCCATTGCAGCATTACTCATTTTTGCCAGCTGAGTGGACTGGAGCAACGTGAAATGAAGTGTTTTTCTCATGAACATGTAGAGTCTTTCCCTTTGGCTCAATAAACATTCCTTTGTTGCTTAACCCCCTACCCAACTCTGATCATCATCATCATTGTTTAATGTCCGTTTTCCCTGCTGGGGTGGGTTGGACGGTTTAACTGAGGTCTGGAGAACCAGTGGCTGCACCATCTGATGTGGCAATGTTTCTACAGCTGGATGCCCTTCCTAGCACCAACCACTCTGAGATTGTAGTGGATGCTTTTTACATGCCACTGGCACAGGAGTCAGTCAGGTGGGCCTGGCTTTGATCAAGTCCGGATATTGTTTTTTACATACCACTGGCACAGGAGCAAGTCATGGAGTGCTGGCATTAGCCACATTTGGATAGTGCTTTTTACATGCCACCAGCACAGGGGCCGGTCAGGAGGTGCCATTTTTATCAGACACAGTGTGCTTAAGTCCACAATGTGTACTATACACTTGCTTGAAGACAATAGAGTTTGATTTGAGTAAGATTTGACTGCTGTTTCTAGAAGATCCTGCAGCCATGCACAGGTTCTCTTGTTGATTTTGCTGTTTGAAAGATTTCAAAGAATCATGGTTCTGGAACCTGTTTGTTTTAGTTCACCATGTCTGTCTTTAGAGTTATTTCAGTTTGGTAAAATCTTTCATCCATTTCTGTTCTATGATTTGATTCCAAGACTTGAGGTGATGGAGTATTTAACTCAGCAAACATCTTAGAAGCAACCTCTCTATTTTTCTCTATCTTTCTGTATCTCTCTTTCTCTGTCTTTCCTGATATATATACATATATGCACACACATACAAATATGCATATACACATATTATATATATATAGATATATAAATATATATACATACACACACATATATATATATATATATATATATATTATATATACATATGTAGATATATATATATATATTATATATATATATATATTATATATATATATATTATATATATATACACATACATATATATATATGTGTGTGGTGTGTATATGTGTATATATATATGTATATACATGTATATATATGTGTGTGTGTGTGTGTGTGTATATATATATATACATGCACACACACTAACATATATATACATATACTTGCATGCACTCATGCATGCAGATGCATGTACCTTATACATCCATATATATACATACATGCATATATGTATATACATTTACATACACACATATATAAACATATATATATATATATACAAATGCATATATACATATATACACATACATATCAATATACATGCATACTTACACACACACGAACACACACGCATACACACACACCACACACACACACACACACCACACACACACACACAAACATGTCAGCCTCTTGATACGTGTGTTAACAACCCATAACAAACCACATTGTTAACTCATCAGAGGGAACTGAAGCTTCACAAGCAAAACGCTGGCAAACATCTTAAGCCAGGGTTGATGTGTAGCTTAAAAAATAAAATTCACAGAATCTTGTAGATGCAAAATCTAAAACAGACAAAATCTTTTGCAAAACATCGGAAATATTTAAAACAGAAATTAGAAAACCAGTCAGAACATTCAGGAATTGAAACCCTAAACTACATCACTACATCAGCTGAAACAATAACTCACCTCCACAGCTGAAGAACTAAAATACAAATCTGTTTATTATAAACACCAAATGCTAAACAGATCTTTTGTCAGAGACTTGAAGTCAGTCTTTTTCAGTTTCAATGGAAATGGTTAAATCTCTGTAAAAGACCTCCACCTTTTCAGGAAGATAAGTTGAAAGCTAATGGGGGTTTATAAGAGGGCAAAATCTGAAGCAAAACAAATTAGTTGTATGGGTAGAAGAACTAAAAAAGGACTATGACAAATTATTGGACAAAACGATATGAAGTTGATAGCCTTGTACTGGAAATAGTCTTACAGATAAAGAAGAGAAAGAGAAAGTACCTGGGTTCAAACCCACATGCATTTTTTCCCTTGCTTTCTTTTTTCTTCTTTCTCTTTCTTGTCTCTCCTAGATTTTCTTTTCGTTCCTGACAAAGGACTATACTTGAAGCATTATAGTTCAGGCATGGCTGTGTGGTAAGAAGCTTGCTTCCCAACCACACGCTTCCAGGTTCAGTCCTACTCTTACTCCTACAGCACACCACTTTAAGCAGGTATCTTCCATTAGAGCCTTAGACTGATCAAAACCTTGTGTATAGATTTGATAGGTGGAAACTGAAGGAAGCCTGTCATGTATATTTATGTGTGTGTGTGTGCTTTTGTTTGTGTTTGTCCCTCTTCACAACCATTGTTGGTGTGTTTACATCCCCATAACTTTTGGTTTGACAAAGGTGACTAATAGAATAGGTATGAGGCTTTAAAAAGCATAAACACTGGAGTTGATTCATTTGACTAAAATTTCTTGAAGGTGATGCACCAGCATGGCTACAGTCTAATGGCAGAAACAAGTAAAAGAAATTTTCTTTATTTGCGCATCAGCTCAATGATATCAACTGTTGTTTTGTGATAGGTATTTGCTTTACATTATATACATTTGATGGATATTTATCCTCATCTTCTTTGTTGTTAACACAACGTTTCGGCTAATATACCCTCCAGCCTTCATCGGGTGTCTTGGGGAAATTTCGAACCTGGGTTCTCATTCCTAAGTTATTTTTTGATACTGTTGTTGTTGTTGTTGTTGTTGTTGTTATTTAGGTCACTGCCTGGAATTGAACCCGGAAACTTGGGGTTAGAAGCCCGCGCTCTTAACCACTACCTTAGGAATGAGAACCCAGGTTAGAAATTTCCCCACGACACCTGATGAAGGCTAGAGGGTATATATTAGCCAAAACTTTGTGTGTACAACAAACAAGATGAGGACAAATATCCGTCAATGGTAAATAATGTAAATATTGTAAATAATATACATAATTCCTCATCTCTTAAATATAGAACTGTATGTATTTGCTTTCTCTTCTATTTAGGTTCTGGAATCTCATCTCTATGTACCAGTTCTATTGTACCAGTTTGATATTTAGACGTCCTCAACTGTTCAACTGCCAACCTAAAGAAATCAGAAATATAAAAGGAACCTCTTCTGAGACATAAAAAAGAAAAAACATTGGATAAACGATCCTGGAGCAGCAACCATTGAAGAATACACTCGGGGAAAGTCAGCTGTGACAGAATTAATCGCAGAACACCCGGCCAAAAAATGACAACAATACTGATAGCAAAATAAGTTAAGGCAGTGCTCCAGCATGGGCGCAGTCCTACAACTGAAACCATTAAAAGAATAAAAGAATAGGAAGAGTGACAAGTGTATGTTAGACATATATAATTGGCAGACAAATCTGATTCTTGAAAATAGTCGAGCAATCCAGGCAAAATTATGACTGCCCCCAAAAGCTGCCAAAACATTATGTCCAAGATAAACATTGGATACTGCAATAAATAATAATAGAATCATTGGACCTTTATCAATATTATAAGATCTGATCTAAATGGAGGAAGAATGAAGTATAAGGGAGGTATGAGTCAATTTACCAATCAGATTCCGATCAGGAGTTGAGTTAACTCTGGCAGTCATCAGAAAAGATTGAAAGGAATAGTATGACAGGACTTCTTTCTTACAGGAGGCCACTTTTTATTGATAATGATATAGTCACTCTGTTAACCTATACAGGAGGGCCTGCAGTTTCTCATTCATGGGTTTATATATTCGTATATATGTATATATATATGTGTGTGTGTATATATATATGTATGTATGTATATATATTATATATGTATATATATTATATATGGAGAGCGAGAGAGAGACATACATAATAATATAAATAAACAGATGAATAGATAGCTAAATAGATAGGTAGATAGATAGATAGATAGATAGATAGATAGATAGATAGATAGATAGATAGATAGATAGATATACAGACAGATAGATAGACAGATAGATAGACAGACAGATATAGATAGGTAGATAGATAGATAGATAGATAGATAGATAGATAGATAGATAGATAGATAGATAGATAGATAGATAGATAGATAGATAGATAGATAGATAGATATACAGACAGATAGATAGACAGATAGATAGACAGACAGATATAGATAGGTAGATAGATAGATAGATAGATAGATAGATAGATAGATAGATAGATAGATAGATAGATAGATAGATAGATAGATATACAGACAGATAGATAGACAGATAGATAGACAGACAGATATAGATAGGTAGATAGATAGATAGATAGATAGATAGATAGATAGATAGATAGATAGATAGATAGATAGATATACAGACAGATAGATAGACAGATAGATAGACAGACAGATATAGATAGGTAGATAGATAGATAGATAGATAGATAGATAGATAGATAGATAGATAGATAATAGATAGATAGATAGATAGATCTTGGTGTTTACATCTGTTTACATCCGTTAATAGAAACACATACACATACACAGATGCACGCACACTCATATAAATATATATGTGTATATGTGTGTTTGTGTCTGTGAGTGAGTTGTTGTGTGTGAGTGCTCGTGTGAACTAAATTACAAGTTAATAGATATATTCTGTTAGCTAATATAACACTGAAGCCATTCACTGTTAGCACATCAGTAATTTATTAATCACACAAGCTGCCAGGAATATGTTAGAGATGCAAATCATTCTATCCAATTTCACTTAAGTCCTTAGTAATAGCAGGTTCATAAGTAGGGTCTCCATGGGCCGTTGAAGAAAGTACTCTGTTGCTAATGAAATCCCAAACACTGGATTAAATTGCCTAGGAATATAAACTTTACATAATATATATATATAAATGTGGGTGGGGGGTTGGCATGTGTGTGCGTGTATGTGTATATGTGTGTGGAAGAGGGTGTAATATATTCTTATGTGCCAACAGTTCAGGGCAGTTAATTATATTTCAGTTTTATACATAGAAATGTCAGTATGTGCGTGTGTTGTATATTCAAATACGTGTGAGTATACCTACATACACATTCACACTCCCACACATATGTAAACATATATGTATATGTATATACATCTCCATATATGTAGATATACATATACATATATATGTACATGTATTTATAAATACACATACACACCCTCTCATGTATATGCATATATATATGTGTGTGTGTGTGTGTATATATATATATGTGTGTGTGTACATATATATGTTTATATATATATATATTGTGTGTGTACATATATATGTTTATATATATATATATATAGATAGATAGATAGATAATATATATATATATGCATATATACATACATATATGTACATACCTACATACATATGTATATATACATGCATATATGGGTACATGATATCAAAAGTCATTCCTGCAAAGCAAATTTAAAAAATTTGAGATTTGTGGATGGTAAACACGGTGACAAAACAGGACAGTGAGAACAAAACAGTATAAATATATATATGTGTGTGTGTGTGTGTGTGTGTGTGTGTGTGTGTGTGTGGTGTGTGTGTGTGTGTGTAAGTGTGTGTGTGTGTATATATATATATATTGGCCTGTTAGGCCAATATAATGATTACCACACCCTAAGCATGTAATGGCATAGATTAGATTTTCTGAGGCACAAGTGAAATTTGATTTAATCTTAAATATTTCATCTTGTTTAAAGTGGAGCACTGAATCCTTCAAAAGGTGGGGGCATGTACCACAGTTAGGTCAACCACATTTTTTCCCTTTTGGTTCCGTTGTTAATGGATATAGTCTTGCGCTGGTTAATATTTTTTTCAATGATTTAGGTTGCAATTTGCTTTTGATAATTTTTTTCACTGTTTTATCTCCTGTGAGGTTGAGTAAATTTTGGATGATTATGTTGAAGGCTTCATTGTTTCTAGGGTTATGTGTGGAGATGTATGGGAGTATTTTATAGTCTGGTATAGTATTTCGGTTGACTTTCCTTAATATTCGTATATCTATTTCCGTAGCTCGTTTAATGCCATCATTTATTAATGATATTGGGTAATGTCTTTTGATTAATATTGATCTGAGTTCAAGGAGTCTTCGTTCTCGACTATAGGTGTCCAAAACTATGGTACAGATTCTTTTCACTAGATTATAAAGTATATAAATTTCTATGTGTTTGGGATGGCATGAGTAGAATAATAGGTATTGTTTAGAATCTGTGGGTTTATAGAAGATATCTGTTTCGATGTGGTTATTGACTATTTTAATTGGGATGTCAAGAAAAGAGAGTTGTTTATTACTGTACTCCATGGTGAATTGTATGTTGCTGTTAATATTGTTAAGCATTATTATGAAATCGGGGAGTTTGTCCATGCTGTTTTTCCAAAGTATAAAGCAATCGTCCAAATACCTCTTGCAGTTCTCCTTTAAAAAGCAATGAAATGAGATGCCATATATTTGTAGTGATGATTGGTATATTTTTAATTCTAGGTAACCCATTACAAGGTTCGCAATCTCTGGAGCAGCTTGGGTTCCCATTGCAATTCCACATTTTTGTTGATAGTAAACTGTATCAAATATGAAATAGTTGTTCAGTAGGATGAATCTGAGTACTGCGATTAGGAATCTGTGGTTGATGTGTCCTGGGATCTCTTCTGGGTATTTTTCTAGCCAGAAGGTAATTGCTTCTAAACCATAGTCATGTGCGATATTGGTGTACAAATGCACCACATCGAATGATACTAACAGGGTTCCTTCATTTATTATCTTCAGGAGGTGGTTGAGCATGTCTAAGTCATCCCTGATAAAGCTTTTCACATGTTTTAGAAACAGTTTGAGTAAGATGTTGAAGGAGTTGCTTAAACGGCAGGTTTCACAAGCAGGGCCTGCGATGATGGGTCTCAGTTTGAGGTCAGTAGGGGGAGGAACATTAATGCATAGGCTAGGAGAAACTTTGCAAGCTTTACAAATATGAAGATTTTTGTATATTTTAGGTAATCCATAGAATATATTAGGTCTGTATTCAAAATTGGATAAATAGTCTATTTCATGCTGAGTGAGACCTTTTCCATGTGTTTGAAGTTAGGAGGATAAGTTTTTAAGTGTCTTCTGTGGGTTGCATTGTTTTATCTTCTCATAGTAAATGTTATTTTCCAACATAGAGAGTGTTAAATTTTTGTAGTACTCTGTGTCCATCACCACTACCACATTTCCTTTGTCAGCTTCTTTAATGGTGAGGTTTATATCATTTTTAAACTCGATTAGGTCTTTCCATTCATTTACAGTAAGGTTGGATTTAATTCGTTGTTTTTGTAGGGTATTAAAAGGAAAATTGCTAATGTGTTCACAAAAAGCATCAAGTGCTTCATTTCTGCCTTTTGTAGGACAATATTCGCTTTTGTTTTTTACTATTGAGTCATTTTCGCTGGTGTAGTTGTGAAGTGCTTCTGTGAGGCGTAATTTTCTGCAGAAATCACGTATATATATATATATATATATATATATTTGTATATGCATATTATTTCTGGTTCTGTTTCATCAACTACTCTTTCTCCCCCTAATTCGTCTTACCCCTTCCTCCTCCCCCCTCTCTCTCATTTCCGCTTTCTCCACCCATCTTTATATCCTTCCCTTCCCATCTGCTCTGTCTTAACTCACTTAAGATAAACACTGCAAATATATTCGAGTCTCTCCTTTGTAAAGAATGCGCCTAAATTTAATCAGTCAGATTGCACAACAAGTAAATTTCTTTTTTATGAAGAATTGGCTTCTTGCTAAACAGAATTAGTTATGGAGAAGGAGTAAAAAAACACAGGCAAGATAAAGTATTTATACTACCAAGATGCAGTTTATGGGTTCAAATACACCACAGACATTTTGTTTTTTATTCCAAATTTGGTATTTACAGTGACAATAACTCAGATTAGGAACAAATTCCTTCAACTGTATTGAAAAATATGAGTTAACAATATCAGAGCAATAACAAACACAATGGTTGTGGAACTGTTTCCAGGGGAAAACATTTTACATCTTTCATGGATGATAGTGGTTACACAATATGTTAATTATACCATCAATGTGCTACATGTGTAAAGATCTGTGGAAACAATTGTAATGATTTGAAATCATTTCTCTTATTGTTTTTTTTTATAAAAACTCTATAGATACTATGAAACTCTTGATGTATACCCAGTGACAAAATATGATGACATCTGGTAGCCAATAACTGTAGATGGGCTTTGTAGTGATTTGAAATAAATAATGTTGTTCAATTCATTTTCTTTTATTCAGTTTTTTTTTTATACAAATTCAACAGACACTATGAAATTCTTGCTGGGATCAGTTCAGTTTGACCCAGAGATTTTTTAATTAATTTTTTTTTAACTAAACAGTTTGTAAAAAAAAGCATGTAATATACAACACAAGCAGTAAACAAAACAAAAAATAGAACAAAGTGGTGACATATAGTAGTGATGACCCAGAAGTTGTTCCTCTTTGATTACCATTGCAAACAGCAGTAGCTTTCTTCAACTGAATACACATCGTTGATTGGTTAAAATTACCCAAATATGACAACTGTAACATGAAATAACTTCTAAAATGCAAAATTTTGTTAAAAATGTTCAAAATAAACCATGTTCTGCATGAGATATTACACCAATATAAGAAGTTTCAACTGTTTAGTTAAAAAAATTACTTTAAAAATCTGTGAGCCAAAGTGAACAGATTCTCTTGATATATATCCAGTAACAAGATATGATGACATCTGGTAGCCAATAATGGACAGGCTTTGTATTGTATACTTCAAGGGTTTTACCCAAATTTTATTCCACTATGCAATTACATGCCAGACTCTTTACTAACACCATCCCACCTTCACTCTTATATGCAGGTGAGATGTGGACTGTTACGAAGAGGATAGAACATTGATTGGCCATGATGCAAACAACTATGCTAGAAATATCATTCCGAGAGCATAATTGAAAGAGGTTAATTCAAGAATGGAATGGAGTGAATGGTCTGGTTGCAGAATACTGAAGGTACAAATTCCACTGGGCTCAGCATGTCACATAGCTTCACAGGCAACAGAGGTGGACTTGTGCAGTTGCCAAGTCGTATCCAAGAATTTGGAAAATGCTACTTAGAAGGCCTCCACGATGATGGGAAGATGATTTAGTTAAGCAATTTCAGTCAAGATGGAAAAGAATGGTACAATCAAGACAAAATTGGAAGCACATTGTGACCAGTAGTGTACGACAGCATCTGATGGTCTGGTCAATACTGTAATACTGGGATACTGTCATATATATATATATATATATATATATATATATGTATGCGTGTCTGTATGTATGCATGTATTATGTATGTATACATGTATGTATGCATATATGTATGCATGCATGTATATATGTATGAATGTATGAATGTGTGTATGAATGTATTTATGTATGTATGTATGTATGTATGTATGTATGAATGTCTGTATGAATATATATATGCATGTATGTATGTATGCATGTATGTATGAATGTCTGTATGAATGTATGTATGCATGTATGTATGAATGTATGTATGCATGTATGTATATATGCATGTATGCATGTATGAATGTATGTATGCATGTATGTATGAATGTATGTATGCATGTATGAATGTATGTATTCATGTATACATACTTCACACACATATATTTATGCATCTGAGTATATGCGCATGTGAATACATCTATGCTCGGATGTCAGTAATGTAGTTTACTGTCGCCAAACTTAGAATAAGACATACGGATTACATCAAATCAGTAGATATCAAAAAAGTAAAGGTAAAATTACCTTTTTGAGTCATAACGACTCATAAGCACAGGTTCCTGGCTTCATGGCCTATATATTCCTCACCTGGATGAGACGCTAGTCCTTCACAGGATTAACTCACTTTTGCCAGCTGAGTGGACGAGAGCAACATAAAGTGAAGTGTTTCGCTCAAGAACACAATGCATTGCCCAGTCCTAGAATCGAAACCATGATCTTACAATCATGAGTCTGACTCCCTGATCACTAAGCCACGCACCTCCACATCTATAAATATTACTCCAGTGGGATTTGAACATAGATATAAGGAAATAAAAATTAAATGATTCAATACAGTATTAAATTAAATTACTCTGCAATAATTGGGCAAGACAAGGTATTTTATTTAATGAGCTAATAAATCAACTAATTCACAAATTTCCAGTAAAATAATGTTTTGATATATAATATCAATATATATATAAACAGCTTAATTATAGATGAATATTTTATCAAAAATCTAATTAAGATGAAGGTTTAATACTCAACACCTACTCATTAGGTTGCATTGATTATATATGGCAACTATTTATTAGCAATTTTAAATAATATATTACATGAATATGAGATCTGAACAGCTAACAGTGAGTTGGTGTTACGCTGGAATAAACTTCATATAATCAACTTAAGATGACTCCGACTTCTACATTTGGACATACTTGTACTACACCGTCTATTCAGGTGACTATGCATCTAATGGGGGAAAATATGAACCTTTTGCCATGCATTATATAACATAATACGAAATCTTGACATGAAGGGTCAGTAGACTGTAATGTAAATATATTACATAGAATCAAGAGCACTTGAACCAGCAGTAGCAGTAGCAGTAGCAGTAGCAGCAGCAGCAGCAGCAGCAGCAGTAGTAGTAGTAGTAGTAGTAGAAGAGAAGAAGAAGAAGAAGAAGAAGAAGAAGAAGAAGAAAAAAGAGGGGAAGAGGGGATAGTACCAACAGCAGCAGCAGTAGTGGTGGCTGTAGTTGTAGTAGTGGTAGAAGAAGAAGAAGAAGAAGAAGAAGAAGACGAAGAAGAATAACAAGGAAGAAGAGGGTAGTACCAACAGCAGCAGCGGTGGCAGTGGTGGCTGTAGTAGTAGTAGTAGTAGTAGTAGTAGTAGCAGTAGTAGTTGTAGTAGTAGTAGTAGCAACAATGTTATAGAAGAGGAAAAAAGAATGGCAACAGTAGCAGCAGCAGCACTAGTAGTAGTAGTAGTAGTTGTTGTTGTTGTTGCTGTAGAAGTAACTCTAGCAGCAATTGCAGAGGCAGTGGTGCATGTAGAGGTGATAACAATAATGGTGGTGATGGTGGTGGTAGTGGTGGTGGTAGTGGTGGTGTTGTTGATGGTGGTGTTGATGGTACTGGTGGTAGTAGTGGTGATGGTGGTGGTAGTGGTGGTGGTAGTGGTGGTGTTGTTGATGGTGGTGTTGATGGTACTGGTGGTAGTAGTGGTGATGGTGGTGGTAGTGGTGGTGGTAGTGGTGGTGTTGTTGATGGTGGTGTTGATGGTACTGGTGGTAGTAGTGGTGATGGTGGTGGTAGTGGTGGTGGTAGTGGTGGTGTTGTTGATGGTGGTGTTGATGGTACTGGTGGTAGTAGTGGTGGTGGTGGTGGTGGTCGTCGTGGTGGTGGTGCTGGCAGCAGTGACAGTTCCTGAAAAAAAAAAAACAGAAAAACAACCCAAATGTTTCTAATAGAATATTTTCTTTAGTCAGAATCATTTCTGTGAATTAAGATTTCTCACATTGGTCATTAAAACAATATTAATTTCCATCACCAATTGCAGAAAGAAAAACAGAAACAAAAAAAAAACAAAAAAAAGCAAAAAACAAAAAGATAATATAAGACCAAACAAAACAAAAACAATCCAAACAAAAACTGAAATAAACCAAAAATAACAAATGAATATTTCTTTGTTTGAGTATTTCGAGGAGATGATGGAAGCGCATGTACACGGTGGGTGGTATTCTCTATTTTTCTCCTTAAGGAATTACCCAAAATAAATGCTATCCTGATACCATTTCGGTAAAAATTATTCCTTCAATTTCCAAGAAGCATTGATAACTTGAGTCAAATGAAAAAAATAGAATATTTCCGATGGATTTTGAAGAAGTGCAGCGTTGTTTATTGTAAAGTTAGTTGTAGAAACGATGTGTTTGTTTGTGTTTTATTGATTTTATTAATTGGTGTATTGAGGGTCCTTCAATTAATTTTTTATTTTCTGAATCTTTATTGACAAAAATAACTTGCCCATGTGTTAATTGTTTAACTGATTAAAAATTAATGGCCTGCTAATTGATTTAGACAAAAGATTTTCCCATGAAAAGGTTAAGTGATAGCACTTGCTTCATATGTCACTGTGAGTGCATGTGTGCATGCACGTGCATATGTGTGTGTATGGGTGCATGTGCGTGTGTGTATGCAAGTGTGTATGTGTGGCATCATGCATATGCATGTGTGTATGTGTTGGCATGTGTTTAAGCATACGCATATGTGTACTTATGTGAAGGGATACATGCAGGTGTGTGTGTATGCGTGAGCATATTATGAAAGAGTGTGTGTATTGTATGGATATATGTGTGCGTATGCAAATGTGCGTCTATGTGTGACAGCATGCATATGCATGTGTGTATGTGCTGGCATGTATTCAAGTGTATGCATATGTGTGTTTTTGTGAAGGGATACATGCAGGTGTGTGTGTATGTGTGAGCATATTATGAAAGTGTGTGTGTATGTGTGAGCATATTATGAAAGTGTGTGTGTATGTGTATGGGTATATGTGTGTGTATGCATATGTGCATCTATGTGTGACAGCATGCGTATGCATGTGTATATGTGCTGGCATGTGTTTAAGTATACGCATATGTGTACTTATGTAAAGGGGTACATGCAGGTATGTGTATGAAAGTGTGTGTATGTGTATGGGTGTATGTGTGTGTATGTGTATGCAAATGTGCATGTATGTGTGACAGCATGCATATGCATGTGTGTATGTTTTGGCATGTGTTTAAGTATATGCATGTGGGTACATACAGGTGTGTGTGTATATGAAAGTGTATGTATGAGTGAGTGTGTGTATATGAGAATGTGTTTATTGTGTGCATGTATGTGCAAGTATGTGTGTATATGTATGTGTGACAGTGCATGTACATATGTGTGTGTGTTGCCATGAGTACAAGCATGTGCATATATGCACTTATGTAAAGCGGTACATGCAGGCTTGTGTGTATGAAAGTGCATGAATGCATGAATATGTGTGTGTGAGTGTATAAGAATGTGCTTGTTGTGTGTGTATGTGAATGAACATGTATGTGTAAAAGTGTATGTATGCATATGTATATGTGCGAATATTTGCATAAGTATGCACATATGCGAAATTACATTTGCATGTGTGTGCATATCTGTAAAGCTGCATGTACGATTGGTGTATGTATAAATAATGTTGTGTGTGTGTGTGCATGTGTATGATCGTGCCTGTATGTATGTGTGGACATGCATGTATGACTAAGTGTATACATGCATGTGTATATAAGACAGCTTGTGCATAAGCATGTGCATTTTCAAAATTATATTTGCATGTATCTATGTATATATATATGTGTGTGTGTGTGTGTAAAAGTAAGTGTATATATGTATATGTAGAAATGTGTTTATTGTGTATGTAAACATGCATGTTTTTGTGACAGTGTGTATACATGTGTATATATGTAAGTGTGCACATACAGATGTGTATGCGTGCAATTAAAATTTGCATGGGTGTGCATATGTAAAAGGTTGCATGCATGGCTTTGTGTATATAAGAATATGTCTATGCTATGTGGGTATATATGAAAGTGTGTGCGTTTGTGAGTGCATGTTTGCATCTAAGAGTATTTGCATGGATGTGTGTGTGTTTGTTTGTGTATGTATATGTGTATGTATGTGTGTGTGTATCGAAGCATGCATGTGGTTATATGTATATATATATGCATCTATGTGCAAATAGGTGGGTAGGTCTGCACGAATGTGCATATAAGTGCATGTGTCTGTGTGCATGTGTTTATGTGTGTATTTATGTTCATGTGTTTGTGAATGCGTATGTTTATGTTTATGTTTATGTGTGTGTGTTGCATGTTCGTTTGTGCATCAGTATGTGTGTGAGTGCATGCGTGTGTATGAGTATGTGCGTGTGGTGTGTATGTGCATGTGTATGGCAGTGGGAGTGTATGTGTGAGAAAATGAGTGAAAAGGAAGAGAGAGAGAGAGAAAAAGATGAAGTAGAAAGGAGTAGCAGGGAGAGAAGTGGGAGGAGGAGTGATATTGTGAAAGAGAGGGGAAAGAAAAGCAGAGAGAATGAAGGAGAGATGTAAAGAAGATACAGGCAGTGTAGAAGGAGAGGGAGAGGGAGAGCAGCTAAAAAAAGAAGGGGAGGAGTGAGAGGTAGAAAATGAAGTAAAGGGGAAATACTAATAGAGAAGGGAAAAGAATGTGGGAAGATAACATAGTAGTAGTAGTAGTAGTAGTAGTAGTAGTAGTAGGAAGAGGAGGAGAAGGGGAAGGAGGAGGGAGGGGAGGGGAAAGAGGAGGAAGGAGAAGGGCATGATGAGGATGAGGAGGAGGAGGAGTATATAATACAGGGGGAAATGAAAGTGAGGAAAGGAACTATCAAAAGAAGAGTGTTTGTATATATATATATCATCATCATCATCATCATCATCATTGCTTAACGTCTGATTTCCATGCTGGCATGGGTTGGATGACTTGACAGAAGCTGGTAAGATGGAGGGCTGCACCAGATTCCAAACTGATTTGGTTTGGTTTCTACAGCTGGATGCCCTTCCTGACACCAACCACTCCAAGAGTAACAGTTGCTTTTTATGTGCCACTGGCACGAGTGCCATTTCCATGACATCAACACTGACCATGACCATGATTTCACTTGGCTTGAGGGGATTTCTCAAGCAAGGAAAATCACCAAAGGTCTTGGTAATATATATTTGCCTCTGTGGGGCCCAGCATTTGAAGATCATGCTTTATCACCTCATCCCATGTCTTCCTGGGTCAACTCCATCCAAGGTTTCCTCAAAATATATATACATATATATATTCTTAAGGAGAGAGAGACAGAGAGAGAGAGAGAGTGAGAGAGATCTTAAGGATTAAGAAACTTTGAGAGAACGTGAAATAATTCTTTGTTGGAACTGTGAATCTCAAAGCAGATAAAGGTATAAATAGCAGCATGTAAATATCAGGTCATCCAAAGGTTTTTTAAGCCAAACTGCTTTGGGATTTACCATTTCTGAAACAAATTAGACAGACAGATTGACAGACAGACAGACAGACAGAAAGATAGCTAGATACATACATACATACATACATGAATAGATAGATAAAAGTACCTGTGTGCTGCTACATAAAAGCACCTGAGCAGTGCCACATGAAAGTGCCCTTGCTATGCCAAGTAAAAGCACCCATGAGGTGCTATGTAAAAGTGCCTATGTGGTGCCACATAAAAGCAGTCATGTGGGCCACATAAAAGCACCCAGCATGCTCTGTAAAGTAGTGGGCATCAGGAAGAGCATCCAGCCGTAGAAACCAAACCAAATCAGATTGGAATCTGGTGCAGCCCTCCATCTTACCAGATTCTTGTCAAACCATCCAACCCATGCCAGCATGGAAAGCAGACGCTAAGTAATGATGATGATAATGATGATAGATAGATAGATAGAGAGAGAGAGAGAGACAGGCAGACAGACAGACAGATAGAAAAGGACCCCTTTCAGGCCCTTTAATCTTAAAAATTGCAAGATTGTTTAACCAGTTAAGTGCCATGTAAAATACATTCTGTTGACATTTGTCAAATCCTGTCGAAGTATCCAACCTACGCTGGCATAGATTGGATGTTAAATGATGACAACAACGAAGAAGATGATGATGATGATGACGGTGATGATAATGATGGCGATGATATATGAATATGCCTTCATATATATCATCATCATCCTCATCATTTAATGTTCATTTTCTATGCTGGCATGGTTAGAGAGTCCGAGAGAGGGGGAGAGAGGGTGATGATGATGATGATGATGATGAGGAGGAGGAGGAGGAGGGAAAGATGGAATGCAAAATTGGCACCAGCATGGTTTTGAACTCAGAATATTAAGAGCCAAGAGAAACCTGACAATGCATTTTTGTCTGAACCAAGTAAGAATTCTTTCTAATTCTAGCACAAAGCCAGCAGTTTCGAAAGGAGGGGCAAGTTGATTATATCGACCCCCAGCGTTTGACTGATATTTATTCTATTCACCCCCACTCCACCATCCATGAGGAAGAAAGGCAAAGTTAATCCCTGCAGGAATTGAACTCAAAATATTAAGAACTGCAAGAAATGCCACAAAGCATTTCGTCTGACAAGCTAAAGATAATAATGGTTTCAAACATTGCCTACATTGACCCCAATACTCAACTGGTACTTATTTTTTTCAACCTCAGAAAGATGAAAGATAAAGTCAACCCCTGCAGAATTTGAACCTAGAATGTAAAGGCAGACTTTGTCTGGCATCAAATGATTTAACCATCTTGCAGTCTTAAATCTAATAATAGTAATCCATTGTACTATAGGCACAAGATATGAAATTTTGGGGAGGAGTAAGTCGTTTATGTCGACCCCCGTACTCAACTGGTACTTAATTTATCGATCTCCAAAAGGATGAAAGGCAAAGTCGACCTCGGTGGAATTTGAACTGAGAATGTAGCGATGAGTGAAATACCGGTAAACATTTCATCCAACATGCTAACGACTCTGCCAGCTTGCTGCCTTCTTAAATCCAATAATCCTTTCTACCATAGGCACAAGGCCTGAAATTTGGGGGAGGGGGATAATCAATTACATCGACCCCAGTGTGTAACAGGTATTTAATTTATTGACCTCGTAAAGATGAAAGGCAAAGTTGACCTCAGCAGAATTTGAACTCAGAACACTGGCTCCTATGAGCCAGGCATGGCCCAAGAAGGAGCAAACAACAACAACAACTATAGACACAAATCCTGAGATTTTGGTGAAGTGAGATTTGTGGATTACATCAACTCCAGTGATCAACTCGTACTTTTTTTTATTGGTTTTGAAAAGATGAAAAGCAAAGTCGACCATAATAGAATTTGAACCCAGAACATAAACACAAACAAAATGCCACAAAGAATTTCGTCTTGTGTGTTCATGATTCTGCAGTTTGCCACCCTAAATCTACTAATAATGGTAATTTCTATCATTTGCTACGAATCCCAGTTTACCAATGGTTTAATTTTGTAACCACCTCCCTGGTTTGACTCAGTTTCCTAACCCCTCTCATCCCAAATTCCAAATTTTCTTCTGTCTCTTAGAAACCTTGTTTCTATGGAAACTTGACCCTTAGCTTTGATCTGATACCCTTGTCCCTAGACCCTAGGTTTTCTTCTCTCCTTTAGAAACACCTTTTTTTTCTAAAGGAACTAACTCCTAGATTTAATCTAGTCCCCTTGTTTTTACCACAGTTTACTTAGTCGACTAACAGGTACACACGCAACCACCACACCTCGTCCACCCACCAACCCACACCTCAACCTCCACCATTACATCAGTTTGCTGTTTCATCATCGGTTCTGCCTTCCATTACTTGCTGATTCTTTGATCCTTCACAAATGGAAAAATATTAAATATTTATTCTATTGTTTTTATGAATATGTTTATTTTGTGTGATGCGTGTGCTTGTATGTGTGTGCATGTGAGTCTCTGTGTGTGTACGTGTGTGTATGTGCTTGCATGTGTACATGTGTGTGTGTATGTATGCATTTATGCTTATATGCATATGCTTCACATGAAGTGTGCATACACTTGTTATGTGTGTGTGCACAGGTGTGTGTGTGTGTCTAATGTATTATGATTGTGTGATGTTGTTTTCGTTACGCATGTGTGGTGTTTTATAGGTCTCCACGTGAGGCTTTGTGTGTATACATGTATATGTGTGTCTATAACACTATATGATTATGTACTGTGTGTGAGTGTATATGCTATTTGTGTGTTTTATGTGTGTGTGTTTCCATATGCTTGCTTATGTATGTGTGTCCATGTGTATCTGTGATAAAAGAGCCTCTGTACGTAAATGCATGTGTACGTAAATGTGTATGATACTCCCTGTGTATATGTGTGCATGTATGTGTCTGTGTGTACAGTAACTGTTAGTATATGTATAAGTGTGCATATGTGTGTATGTATGTGTGTGTTTCCTTGCTCGCATGTGTGTGTCTAAAGCCCTGTATGATTATATGTTGTAAATGAGTGTGTAAGACATGTGAGCGTTTAGGACTGTTTGCATATGTGTGAGAGCCCCTCTTTGTGTGTGTCTGTGTGTGTGTGTGTTTGTGTGTGTATAGACACTTGTTAATGTATGTGTATATGTCTCTATAAATATGCGTATGTTTATGTGATTCATGTGTTTGTTTGTTGACATGTGCATATATGGCTGTATGTATATGTGTGTGTGATGAATGTGTTTGCATATATGCATTCATATGTGTGTGTGCATGGTTGTGCATATATGCATCTATGTATATGTATGTGTGTTTGTATTCATATGTATGTGTATATTTCACATGTGACAATATGTGTGTATATGTGTATGTACGTGTATGCTTGTATGTGTGTATATATGTGTATGTGTGTGTATTTATGCATAAGTTTGTATATATGTATGTGTGTGTAAATGCGTGTGTATATGTGTATATGTATGTGCATGTGTGTATGTGTGTGCATGCTTGTATGTGTGCATATGTGTGTATATGTGTATGTGTGTATATGTATGTGTACATTAGTATGTTTTATGTGTGCATATGTGTGCATGAATTTATGTGTATGTTTGTATGTGTGCATATGTGTGTGAATATATGTGTGTGTATATGTGTGTGTGCGTGTGTATCCATAGGTATATGTGCATGTGTGTGTATATTTACAAGTGTGTATATGTGCGCAAGTATATGTGTGTATGTGTATGCATGTGCATGTATGTATATGTTTGAATGCGTGTATATATATATAAATGTGTGTGATGCATGTGTGTACATATGCGTGAGTGAGTGCTGTGTTTACAGTACTGATATTTGCAAAAAACATCCTCTGAATTATCAATAAGTTAACAAGAGAAATCGATGATTGATTTTTTATTGATAATCATTAGTAGGAGGTGTAATATTCAGATGAGTAGAAGGGTGAGGATTGGTACAGAGAGGTGCCAAAGCAATGTAATGCCAGACAGAATATTCAGAACCTGTCGTCACTGTTATTTACATTTCGTTTTGAGTTCGATTCTCAATGAACTATCCCCACATTTTCTTCACCAATGTGTTGTTCAGTACCAGTTGCATATTGGGGGGGTAAATTCAGAAATGGGTAAACTGCTGAAATGAATATATCTAATAGATATATGGGGGGGAGGTGAAGGAGAGGCAGAAGTGAAGCAGAGGCAGAGGTGAAGCGGAGGCAGAGGTGAAGAGGAGGCAGAGATGAAGGAGGCAGAGATGAAGAGGAGGCAGAGGTGAAGCGGAGGCAGAGGTGAAGCGGAAGCAAAGGTGAAGAGGAGGAGGTGGTGGGAAAGAAGAAGAAGAAGAAGAAGAAGAAGAAGAAAAGGAAGAATGAACATGAGGAAGAGAGAGAGTGAACATAGAATAAAGTGGGAGGTTGGAGAACATTTTGTGATGACACCTGAACTTGGGAAAATATTATTGTTTGGTTGCCTGTGACATTATTGGGTCAAATAAAATTAGAATAAGAAAGGGTTTCAGTAATTTGGTTTGGCATCAGTTTAGGATTAGGGATGTATAAGACAGGTAGAGTCAATTAGATAGATACCCCCCCCACCTCGAGATACATAGACAAATAGATATATAGATTCACAGGCAGACAGGCAGCAGAGACGAATAGACAGACAGATGGATAGATAGACAAATAGATAGATAGATAGATAGATAGAGATAGATAGATAGATAGATAGATAGATAGATAGATAGATAGATAAGTTTCTTTATTGGCCACACAGGGCTGCACACAAATGGGACAAGTTACAAGGTAGAGCTTTTCTTTTGGGGGATGAAAAAAACAACAACAAAAAACAAAAAAAAACTAAAGAATAAAAAAAGAATAAAAAAAACAAAACAAAAGGGTGGCATAGGTTTTCAATCAAAAGGGATCGTAAAAGGGAAAAAAGAACAAAAAAAGGAAAAGAAAAAAAGAAAAAAAGGAAAAGGAACAAAGGAAAAGAAAAATGAAAAAAGAAGAAAAAAGAGGGAAAAAAGGGAAGAGGAAGATAGATAGATAGATAGATAATTAGAAAGATAGATAGATAGATAGATAGATAGTAGATAGATAGATAGATAGATAGATAGATAGATAGATAGATAGATAGATATAAAGGAAGACAGATACATAAATACATACACATAGGCAGACAAACAAACAGTCAAATTGACAAATAGATAGATAGATAGATAGATAGATAGATAGATAGATGGATAGATAGATAGATAGATAGATAGATAGATAGATAGATAGATAGATAGATAGATAGATAGATAGATAGATAGATAGATAGATAGATAGATAGATAGATAGATAGATAGATAGATAGATAGATAGATAGATATGTTTCTTTATTAGCCACACAGGGCTGCACACAGATAGAACAAATTACAAGGTAGAGCTTTTCTTTTGAAGGTTTAAAAAAAAAAAAGAAAAAAGGAAGGGGGAGTTTCGATCAAAAGGGATCGTAAAAGGAGAGAAAGAGGACAAAAAAAAGGGGGGTTAAAAAAAAAGGGGGAGAGGAAAAAAAAATAAATAAATTGATCAATAGGGATCGTTATCACAGAAATGATAGATAGATAGATAGATAGATAGATAGATAGATAGATAGATAGATAGATAGATAGATAGATAGATAGATAGATAGATAGAAAGATAGATAGATAGATAGATAGATAGATATGTTTCTTTATTAGCCACACAGGGCTGCACAGAGATAGGACAAAATTACAAGGTAGAGCTTTTCTTTTTGGGGTAAAAGAAGGGGGTTTGGTTTTCGATCAAAAGGGATTGTAAATGGAAAGAAAGAGGACCAAAAAAACAAAAAAAAAATAGATGGATGGATATTTTGTTTATAGTGATGAAATGCATGTGCTGTACTCCTTCCAGCTCACTCCCTCCATCAAACTGATGTTACCTGAACAGGTGTACCAGATGTCAGGTGATGCAGAGATTGTAAAGCAATGTGAGATTAAGTGCTTTGCACAAGAACATGATGCACCACTCAATCTAGGAACTAAAACCACACTCTTGTGATCATGTGTGCAACAATATAACCACTAGACCATGTACCCTCACGTGCATACTTACATGCATACATAAAAGGGCGTGACTGGAAAGTTCCTGGTTTTAAGGGTATTGTGAAAGGCCTGGTTGGTGGCCCAACCTACTAAGTTCTTTTACAGGGCTTAGTAAAACTGTAAGGGTGCTTCAATAAGTGTATGAAAATTCCCCTGAGAGAGGAATGTGTTGAATAAAATCATAATTAACTGATCCTCTTGTATTTTCTTTTACCCAAAGCCTGGAACTTTTCAACACCCCCTCGTACATACATTCGTACATATATACATACAAGCCATAACAACATGTAATAAAAAGGGAGTGCTGGTGGAATGTTCCAGTGAAAACAAAATATAAGTATAATAGGCCTGACATAGTGATTTGGGATAGAGAAGAGAAACTGTGTACTGTTGAGGAAATCCACTGAACTGTTGAGAAATTTGCAGTTACTCTATCCAGATTACAAGTTCTGGTTTATACCTGTAATTATTGGGGCACTGGGATATGTAACACTGCCTAAGTACAATCTTGAGAAACTAGGTATCTCAAAACCAGAAATGAGAAAGCGGATTTGAAGATCCAAACCATCACTAGAACTGTAAAAATCTGTAAATCTTTCCAGAACTTTATCATTTAAATATATATGAGCATGTCTTGATATGCGAGTATATGCATGGGAAAACACATATAAAACAAAACATACAAATCTGGACTTATATATACACATACAAACAAAAAGACCTTGTTGTTGATGTTGGAATGCCAGTGAAGGAGCCGTGGATCTAGGTTAGAAACCGGCTCTTTCTCTATTGGCAAGAAATCTTGAAATAAAACTGAACAATGACATACATACTTACATGCATGGAGAGAGAGAGAGAGTGAAATGCAAGTATGCATGCATTGTTAAATTCATGGATAGAAGGACAGAGAGGTAAATGGATGAATAGTTAGATAGACAGAATGGCAAACAGATAGATACAGAATTATACTGACAGGGAGGTATAAAGACAAACAGACAGACAGATAGACATGTATCTGACTTGCTTGTACGAGAATATTTTTAATAGATGCTACAGTCTTAAAACTGTCTGTACAAATTTGCAAACCAATTTCTGTCTTCTTATAACCTAGATCTCTTGATACACATAGCACCAATTCTAATGACTCAATCACGCAAAATCTACAACTAATTTATTTCATAAGACCTTTATTTCATATGGAATCTTCAAGCTATATTATATCAGGCTTTCATTGTTTCCTTGCATTCTTTAGATGGAGCAGCCATGAAGATTCCAAAACTAATTCTTCTAAAAATATCATAAGAAAAGCTTTGCTCATTTGTTAAGACGTGTCTGCAATTAATGCCGATTTCACAATGCCATATATATACCATGAGAATATATTGCTTCTTAATAATATATCTTACTGTGCTGCAAATCCATGAGAATATTTGGTCAGCTCTATTAGGATCTGTGTATAATGAGAATAGCAATACATTTAATGACTTTACGTATTTTATGAAACGAATACGAATGTTTCCACCGTTTTATCCTCATCACGGGAATCATAACGAATATAGAATTTATTCAGCAGTATAATAATTGGGAAGATACGGAACAGAATTCTGGAACAATTTATATGCTTAGATGAGAAACTATGAAGAGATATTGATTAGGAAAGAAGAACTTCTAGGTTCAAATCTTAGTCTTATTTCTCAGCAGATAACAATTATTTGAGTTTTAATTTTTTTGAGCTTTAAGGTGGTAAGCTGGCAGAAATGTTAGCACACCCAGTGAAATGTGTAGCGATATTTCATCTGTCTTTACATTCTGAGTTCAAATTCCACCAAGGTCGACTTTACCTTTCATCCTTTTGGGGTTGATAAATTAAGTACCAGTAGTGTACTGTGGGCGATCTAATCAACTGGCCCCCTCCCCCAAAATTTTGGGCCTTGTGCCTAGAGTAGAAAAGAATTTTCTGGAGTTTTTTGAGGGATTTTTTTGTTATGATATCTTTGATCTGTTACAGTCATTGGACTGCAGCCATGCTTTCAAAGGTTTTAATGTAACAAATTAAGACCAATATCTATTTTTTACCTTTTTTAAAAAAAACCTGGTAGTTATTTGATCACTCATTCATGCCAAATGGCTAAGTTATGGGGATGCAAGGAAACCAGTTGTCAAGCAGTAGTGGGGTACAAACACAAGAACCTACACACACACATGCTCACACACACACGAGCACGCATGCGCACACACACATATGATGGGATTCTTTCTGCTGCTGTCTACCAAATCCCTTCACAAGATTAGTTGGCCTGGGACTATAGCAGAAAACCCTTGCTTAAGATGCCACACAGCAGGACTGAACCTGGCATCATGTGACTGGGAAGCAAACTTTGGAAAGCTCTTTTAGTCCAGTTCTATATTTAAGAGATGAGGAATTATGTACATTATTTACATTATTTACATTTGATGGATATTTGTCCTCATCTTGTTTGTTGTTAACACAACGTTTTGGCTGATATACCCTCCAGCCCTCATCAGGTGTCTTGGGGAAATTTTGAACCAGGTTTCTCATTCCTGAGGCATTTTTCGATGTCATTATTATTATTATTATTATTATTATTATTACTTTTTTTTTCTTCTTTCAAATTTGCTTCCATTTCTTGCCGAGTGTCTTCCCGACTCCTAGGGCAAAGAAACTCATAGTATACATTGGTAGGCCATTAAACCAAACTCAGTAGTTCGTTCATTTTTTTTTTTTTTTTTAAAGTTAAATTAAAATACATGAACAGCAACAGTTCTCACATCGACAATGCTCTTCTCAATACGTGTGATGTACCATTTAAGACAATCTTTTGCACTTCTTGCAGGGATGGTAAGCCAGGGATCATTCTCATATAATTTTCGGTTCCCTTCTTGATCATTCCTAGTGCTCCTACGATCACTGGTATTGTAACCGCCTTGAGATGCCACATTTTCTCAATTTCAATGAGCAGGTCTTTATATTTTCTGAGCTTGTCAAACTCTTTCGCTGAGATATTATGATCACAGGGAATGCTCATGTCGATCAATAAGCAAACTTTATTGTTTTGGTCTTTCTTCTTCTTCTTCTTCTTCTTCTTCTTCTTCTTCTTCTTCTTCTTCTTCTTCTTCTTCTTCTTATTATTATTATTATTATTATTATTATTATTATTATTATTATTATTATTATTATTCTATGTTTGACTTTTGCTTCACATTTGTACAAGTTGGCTCCAAGTCTCACCCAGAGACCTCAAGAGACAACAGGCTGGAAGTTCATGTTGTTGTTATGCCTAGTGTGCCATATATTTGGTTTTGTATTTAGTGTTGTACTAGTGAATGTCTAAAAAAAAAAACATACGAAAATTATGTTTGTTTTAAAACTTGAGATTACATAGAAAGTAATTTGCAGAGGATATGAGCAGTTCCGATGAGCACTATCTTTTGAATTTCTGCCATTTTTTGGTTTCCTGGTATCTGGTATTTCCTGGTTATTATTATTATTATTATTATTATTATTATTATTATTATTATTATTATTATTATTATTATTCAGGTCACTGCTTGGACACCTGATGAAGGCTGGAGAGTATATCAGGCGAAACGTTGTATTAACAACAAACAAGATGAGGACAAATATCCGTTAATTGTAAATAATGTAAATAACGAGCTCTTTCAGTATTGTGAAATGATTGTGCTTGATTTCCTTATAAGGGTAAGCTTTATAGTTTGATCAAAGAATCAAGTTTGTTTTCTGTCACTACAGACTGGAGTCATGTAATATGTTGTAGTATCGTATGAATGGTAAAACATTTGCGGCTAAGGGAGAGAGGGATTTCATTGAAAATGAAGGGGAAAATGGATGCTGCATGTGTACAAGAAATTCTATGATTCACTGGAGTGTGGCATGAAGAATGAATGCTGAGCAGCAGAGAAGAGTGGAAAGAATGACAATGGGAATGGTTCGGTATATGAACAGAGTATTGCTGAGAAGGAAACTGTCAAAGGACCGAGGAGAATGATGGGAACAGAGTCAGTGATGCATGTTGAGAAGAGAAATGGGATGACGTAGCTGTGTCATGTGCTGAGGAAAGATGAATGTGACTGGATGAAATGAATGAAAGAATGGAATTTTAAAAGAAGCCAAAGAAAAGCATAACCAAGAAAGACATGACAAAAGATGATAGAAGAAGAAATGATGACAGGACAAAAGGGTTGTTGAGGGTCCTTGTTAGAGAAAGGGAAAAATGTTTAAGAATATCATGAGACTCATAAGGTCAACCTTTGCTTTAACAGTGGAACTTAAAATACTTGTTAATACACCAAAGTAATATTCTTCCAGAAGTTTCTTTCAAAGCAGAGTATGCTCTATCAAACCAACTTTGACCAAACGTTGGATCTTTTTGGTTTGAACGGCAGTTTTTTCTAGTGGTGTCATATGAAATTGTTACCCATAATTATGATCCTAGTATCGATCTATTGCATTTCAATCTGTTTTAGGGTTAGGGGGAGAGGGTATCTTTTTTCTTCAGAAATGTAAATAAACCCAATCTGTTTCTTATACGAGGGACATATTCATACGGCACAGAATGTTTTCACCTCAATAGACGTCATTGATTGGTTGAAATTGCAGAAATTGAAGAAAAAAATCAACAAATATCTTACAAACTATAGAATTTTCTCAATAAAGCCAAGAGAAAAGATGTTTTATAAACACATTCTACCAGTATACGAAGTTTAAAAGTGTATAGTTACGTGGAAATTATTTTTAAAAAAACTGCCTTTCAAACCGAAAAGATCCCAAAAGTTTATTGAATTTTAATACTCAGCTGAAAATGGGGTTTAAAGTTGGCCACTTTCAGTCAGGCTGGCTTAATCCTTTAACCAATCAAATAACTCTGTGGAATATAATGCTTATTCACTCACATTATTTTGAATTAATCAAAGCTTCATGATTTCAAAGACATGGTTGTTTATATTTAGGCATGAGAGCCTGGATATGGCTGGTTTGAATATAAAACTGGTTGAATATTTGGATCAGATATAGTCATTTGAATGCTAAAGTTGATATACTTCTACAATGCCCATTTTCTAGAGGTGTAGCTCCTGCATTACTTATTATGGGATTTGTGTCTCAACAACAAAATACATTTGCTATGGTATTAATTTCTAACATTGTCAATAGACTATATGTTATGGTGGGTGATAGCACAGATAACTATATATATATATATATATATATATATATATATATATATATATATATATATATATATATATATATAGGGAAAGTTTACGAAAAAACAAAAGACGAAGACAGGTGGTGTACAAAACAAACAGATGTATTAGTATAATGCTCAGGAATAGAAAAAGTCTTTTACGTTTCAGGCCTCTGCTCTTCTACAGAAAGGGACACAGAAAAAACAAGGAGAGAAAAAGATGTGTGTTGTGGCTAAATATATATATATGTATATGTGTGTGTGTATGTATATATATGTGTGTGTGTGTGTGTGTGTGGTGTGTGTGTGTGTGTGGTGTGTGTGTGTGTGTATACTTGACATTTACATGACCTTCCTACTCCTATCCTCCCTCTTTCTCTTTCACTCTCTTTCTGACTGGTGTAACCATGTATTTCCTCTGCAGCAAGACACCTGCTTGTGTCCCTCCGACATACTCCAACCTCTCATCAGTAGCACAAAATCCTCTCCTTCAATACCCACCTCTGAAATGATCTTGGTGACTCACTGATTCTGGTGCCACATAGGGAATTCCAGCCATAGAAACTATGCCAAAGCAGCCCTTGCCAGTGCTGATGCCACATAAAAAAGACATTCAGTCTGCTCTGTAAAGTGGTTGGCATTAAGAAGGCCATTCAGCTGTGAAGACCATAACAAAACAGACAGTGTAGCTTGGGGAAATCCACTGGGTTGCCAGCTCCTGACACTGTCGAACCCATGCCAGCATGATGATGATGATGATGATGATGATGACAATGATGATGATGATGATGGTGATAATGATGAGGATGGTGACAACGACGACAATGATGACAACTATGACAGCGATAACAATATAACTGGCATTCATTTCTATTCACCCAGAATAATAAATAATACAGTTCATTCACGCAACATTTGTACTCAAAAGCTTGATAACTGTATCATGGTATTTTGTTCTGTGTCCATTGTTCTTTGATGATGAATTAAATAATAATATCAAGTTATGTAATATATATCTCTCTCTCTCTCATACGTGCAATAACAGTAAATATTTATATTGTAATATGTATACATGAGTGTGTATGTGTGTAAATACATTTATGTATGTCCTGATTAACATTTGTCATTCTATCCGTGTTGTGTGTGTGTGTGTGTTTCTTGTTGCTTTGTGTATAAGTTGACATAAGGAAGTATTTAAAAGTTTAGCACAATCATAGGTCTCTTTATCACTCTAAAATTTCATTCTGGGCACAGCTACAGGTAAACCAGACACTCTTGGGAAGTGAATAAAAAGCTAGGATTTTACAGTATTTGGGCCAACATGAAAAGGCACCAGAAAATAACACAAAAAATACAAACTTTTATCTATTGAATGACAAAATTTCTGTGAATAAGTTGTTTTTAATAATTATGATCAGCATGAGGGCAATCAAATGACAGAATCGTTATCATGTCTGGCAAACTGCTTAGTGGCATTTCATCCACCTTTGTGTTCTGAGTTCAAATTCAGCCAAGGCTGGCTTTGCTTTCAGGGTCGATAAGATAAAATTCTTTCAGGGTCGATAAAATAAGTATCAGTTGAGCACTGAGGGGTTGATGTAATCAATTTATCCTTTCCTGGAATGACTGGCCTCATGCCAAAATTTGGAACCAATAATTATGTTCCTTGTTTTCGAAGCAGATCAATATTTAAGACCAGGAATCTGATCAAAACTCTCCCAGTCTTTTATTTGAATAATCGAGGTACAACTGTATTGTGACTAAACACCAGTCATCACAAAATAACAAATAATTTTTCTTTGCAAAGATAGAAGACCACTGATTCATAAGAGAAACTAAAAGAGCAAGATTATGAGATGTTCATGCATTTCTCAAGCTGTTAGTAAGAATAAATAAAATGTAAAGAACGGAAATAGAACTCAGTGAAAATCGAAACCTGAGTCTCAGAGATTATTCACCAATAATTTATCACTTCTATTCTATAGAAATGGTCACATATTTTACCAAATTGCAGTTCGCACGTATTGTTTTAGATGAAAAGTGCTTTGTTTATATACAAAAGAGCCTCCTAATGGAATATAGAGCACCGACCATTCCAACCAAACCTCCACTAGGAAATACTGAAATATTTCCTTGGTATGTTTTGTTTCTCTCCTTTCTTTGTATTTTTCTTGTTGTTTTTTAAATCGCAAACAACAGAAAATATGGTTTTATTTGGAATAATATTTCATACGGTATCTTTTCTGTTAATTATTATTCCGTCATAAATATCTTTTATTTGGTAATTCCTAGG
The DNA here is from genome assembly GCF_006345805.1 of Octopus sinensis. Lineage (NCBI taxonomy): Eukaryota > Metazoa > Mollusca > Cephalopoda > Octopoda > Octopodidae > Octopus > Octopus sinensis. Next base: position 29,175,665 of record NC_043009.1, on the reverse strand, counting down.
AGATTAATGTGCTGCTTTGCCAATTGTTATTTATTTATTTTTATTTTTTATTTTTTTTTATTTTTGGTCTCTTACTACCCCAGTGTTTGTTCTTGTGTATTATTTTTTTTTAGTTTTGTTTTTGCTTCCTTCTTTCTTTTCCTTCTTTTGGTAAATGCGACAGTAATGTTGGAGAGCTAAAAAATAAATAAATAAGGTAAAAATTTCCTGAAGGGGTAAAAAAAAAACGAAAATAAGTATAAATACAAACTCCTCTCTGAGCTTTTAACCACAAACAATGCGTATCTATTCTCCATTTCATAAGTGACCTGTGTATTGTTTCTATAATGCATTTTTGGAATCGTGTTGAATGGAGAGGAGAATAGAAGAAGACAAAAACGAAGGATGAGGATGAGGAAGGAAGAGGAGGAGATGGAAGAGGAAGAAGAGGCTTCGTAAAGAACTTATGTTATTAATGTTATCAAAAGTAACATAGGCTAAAAGTAAAAGAATAAAAATCTATATTCAATTATGAGATTTTTCTGTGCAATTATCAACATCCCCTTTCCTGAACTCTGTGAGTGTGTGTGTATATTATATATATATATATATATATATATATATGCATACATGCATACATAAATATATATACATGTATATACATATGTGTGTGCATATAAATATATATGTCATCTCTCTCTCTCTCTCTCTCTATATATATATATATATAAATATATATATATAAGTACTTATATATATATATATAATATAGATTATATATATACATACACATATACATATATACTCACACATTTATGTATGTACTTATGTATATTGCAGAATATTATGAATTGTATCTATCATCCCGACCACCACCACCACCACCACCCCAATCCTCATCTCCATCATCACCATCACCACCACCACCACCACCACCACCCCCACCACCACCATCATCATCATCATCATCATCATCATCATCATCATCATCATTATAGTTGTCATCATCATCAATGCTGTCGTCAGTTCTGTTGTTGTTGCTGTTGTTATATGTTGTTCCAGTTATTGCTATGAGTTGTTGTTGTTGTTATTATTATTATTATTATTATTATTATTATCTTCCTTGATATTTGTTTGTCTATCCACATACACACATGTTGTTGTCACCACAGTCGCCGTTGCTGCTGTTGCACTTGTACTCTACACAAGCCTTTTGTAACATGTGCATTCATGTTCCTGTCCCATTTTATCTGGTTAAACATCCAATCAAAACATTTTCCTTCTATATATTTATTTATTCGTTATCGTTTTAGCGTTATTGTTATTGCTATTTTATTTATTTTACTTTTTAGTTACTTTGAAATATAATAAAATGTAGCAGAAACATGTTTCAAATATTTTCTAGATTTACAATCAGGATTGTTTATACATAAGTGTACATATATGTAAGTTAGTAAGAACCTATGTAAGTATGTAAGTATGTACATATGTAAATATGTTCATTTGTATGTATGTATGTGTGTGTGTAATGTGTGTATGCATATATGCATGTATAAATATAGGTAGCATTATGTATGTGTGTATTTATATACAAATATATATACATATGTATGTGTGTATGTATGCATTTCTGTATGTCTGTAATTATGCATGCATATACATATGTATGCATGTATATATATATATATATGTATGTATATACATACATATATATATATATATAAATATATATATATATATATATATATATTATATATATATATATATATATGTATGTATATACATACATATACATACATACACGCATACACATACACATATGCATGTATATATGTATGTCATACTTCAGTCGTGTATAATAAACACAACAATGAGATAGCTTTTCAAGATTATGATTCAAATAAACCAGATTGAGCTGATAGCATATTTCCAAATGATAAACAAATAAACAAATGAATTATGGAGCTTCTGGAACAACAGCAAAGAAAAAAAAAAATAAAACATAAAACAACCTAATATACATGGAATAAAATTAGATAATTAAAGAATTGTGGATTGTAGAAGTTGATTAAACAAACTAGAATACGGTTTAATTGAATAATAACATATAAAAGATTATTCAAAATAAGAAACATTAAAATGTAGAATTTGCTTAAACAAACAGGAATAGAGAATGGTTGAATAAAAGTATTGAAGTCTTGAATAGAGTTATCGAATTGTAGAATTTGATTAAACGAAGAAAAACACAGACTTTGGGTTTGTAGAATTTGATTAAATGAGCAAAAATAGAGAATATTTAAATAATGAGTAAAGAGTTAAGATAGATAGTGAATTGTAAAATGTGATTAAGCAAGCAAGAATAAAGAATTAGGAAATGTAGAATTTGAGTGAACAAGTAAGAATAAAGAATGGTTGAATAATAGATAAAAGGTTATTAATGATATTGAATTATAGAATTTTTGTTTAAAGTAACAAGAATACAGAATTGGGAGTTGAAGATTTGATTACACAAAAATGCAGAATAATTGAATAACTGTAGGTAAAAGTTCAACCACATAGTGTTCCCCTGGTAGGGAGATAATCTCTTTTGGATTAACTTAGATAGTGGCAGATTTGAAAGTTTGGAATTTACATCACAGAATAAATGAGGTGTACACAGCACACACATTTAATATTTTTTCTACATGTTGTAAAGCTCTTCTAGTTTCTAGTCATGAACAGCCATATATAGCACCATTTTATCCTTGTTTGGAATTGTCAGCATGATATGAAGCTAATAGCCAATATGAATGTTGGCTGGTTAATTACTCTAGTCGTACTTTACATCATATAGAGACATGGGTAGAAAGAGTAAAAGAGACACAGAGTGATAACACAAGAGGTGTCAGATGAGTGCACATACTAGGCTTGGTGGCAGTAAAGGAATGCTACATACACAGTGAGAGAGGAGGTGTCATAGGGAAAGACAAGGAGAGGGAGTAAATGATGAAATAGCTTTGGAAGGAGTTCAGGTTTTGTAGAGATAGATTTGCAATGGAATAAATTACAATTATGTCAATGAAATTTAGAAAAATAATTACATATAACATATCTATTGTAAACATGGCACTCCGTCAGATACAACGATATGGAACTACTTATGAAATTAATGTGCAAGTGGCTGAGTACTCCACAGACATGTGTACCCTTAATGTAGTTCTCAGGGAGATTCAGCCTGACACAGAGTGTGACAAGGCTGGCCCTTTGAAATATGGGTACTACTCATTTTTGCCAGATGAGTGGACTGAAGCAATATGAAATAAAGTGTCTGGCTCAAGTGAAGTGCCACCAGGAATCGTTCTACTAGGAATCAAACTTGCAACCTTAGAATCGTGAGTGAATAACTCTAACCATGAAGCCATGCACCTTGCAAATAAACAAATGAGAAATTTGCTTTATTTAATTTTATTTTCAGGTAATAAATATTTTTGCTTAAACACTAGTATTCATTCCGTTGTTTTGTATAAATGAATGCCATATTTCCATGCTATCAAAAGCCTACATGCAAAATGACCTATTACATGGAAGGATAACATTTCAAGACATTGTTATGTATCAGTAGAAAGAAAGAATAATATCTAATAATATTTACTAAGAACCATTAAACACAATCATTACTTATGAAATTAATGTGCAAGTGGCTGAGTACTCCACAGACATGTGTACCCTTAATGTAGTTCTCAGGGAGATTCAGCATGACACAGAGTGTGACAAGGCTGGCCCTTTGAAATATGGGTACTACTCATTTTTGCCAGATGAGTGGACTGAAGCAATATGAAATAAAGTGTCTGGCTCAAGTGAAGCGCCACCAGGAATCAAACTTGCAACCTTAGAATCGTGAGTGAATAACTCTAACCACGAAGCCATGCACCTTGTAAATAAACAAATGAGAAATTTGCTTTATTTAATTTTAATTTCAGGTAATGAATATTTTTTGCTTAAACACTAGTATTCATTCCGTTGTTTTGTATAAATGAATGCCATATTTCCATGCTAACAAAAGCATACATGCAAAATGACCTATTACATGGAAGGATAACATTTCAAGACATTGTTATGTATCAGTAGAAAGAAAGAATAATATCTAATAATATTTACTAAGAACCATTAAACACAATCATTATATTGCTTACACTTTCCCCTCAAACGGTTGCTGTTTGGTTATATTTCTTTTCTCCCATAATGCATTTCTCCAGCCTAAACCAGAGGCCTTTTCAATCATCACCATCATCATCATCGTCATCATCATCATCGTCATCATCATCATCATCATCGTCGTCGTCGTCATCGTCATCGTCATCATCATCATCATTTAACTGTCATGTTTCATGCTGGCATGGGTTAGACAGTCCAACAGGAGCTGTACCGTGTTCCACAGTCTCTTTTGACAGGGTTTCTACATCTGGATGCCCTTTCCAATGCTGACCATTTGGCAGAGTGTTACTGGGTGCTGTTTTTTTTATGTGGGCACCAGCACCAGCACCAGTGCCATTTATGTGGAACCAGCATAAATAGGATCACCAAACACTTTACAAGACAAGAGCCCCTCAAATGGAAGGGAGGGAATTAGGGGGGTGATATTGAAGGAGTGTGGTTTTGAACCAGATGCTACATTTAAGGTATAGAGGGGACAGACGTTGGTGGCTTCCGGAAAAGTATCAACAGGGAAACCCCGTTTGGTAAATAAAGCAATGTGAGTTGTTATATATTTGCAAATAAAAATATCTTTTAATCTTTTATTTGTTTCAGTTATTCGACTGTGGCCATGCTGGGGCACTGCCTTTAAAAATTCTTAGTCGAGTGTATTGACCCCAGTATTTATTTTACAAAGGTTCGTACTAATTCTGTCAGTCTCTTTTGTGAAACCACTAAGTTATAGGGAAGTAAACATACCAGCACCAATTGTCAAGCTGTGGTGGGGAGACACACACACACACACTCATTATTCATTTATTTTTTTACTTGTTTCAGTCATTTAACTGTGGCCATGCTGGAGCACCACCTTTAGTCAAACAAATTGATCCCAGTACTTATTCTTTGTAAGCCTAGTACTTATTCTATCGGTCTCTATTGCTGAACTACTAAGTTACGGGGATGTAAACACACCAACATCGGTTGTCAAGCGATGGTGGGGAGACAAACACAGACACACAAACATACATACACACACACACACACACACACACACACACACACACACACATACACACACACACACATATATATGACAATCTTCTTTCAGTTTCCGTCTACCAAATCCACTCATAAGGCTTTGGTCAGCCCATTTTATCAGTCTTTACATTCTGAGTTCCAATTCCACCAAAGTTGGCTTTGCCTTTTATCCTTTAGTGGTGGGGGATCGATAAAATAAGTACCAGTTGGATACTGGGGAGGCGATGTAACAGACTTACTTACTTCTCTCCCCTCAGATTGTTGGTCTTGCACTAGAATTTGAAACCAATATTTAGTAAATATAACTAGCATTAGTAGTAGCAGTTGTTTAGTCCAATTATTTATTAGTACAGAAGAACGTTGCAATATGAGTGCCCCACTGTACCAGTAATTTTCTCTACAAGCCGACACTCATGCGAATTTTTGTTGTGAAGTATGATCCGAAATCTGCAGTATGAGCACACAAATTGTCCTATCTTTAAGGTAATTCAGTTAATAAAACCAGTTTACGTATTTCTTTAGTATTCTCTTTTTTACAATTGTCATTTTACCTGTAACTACACCTTTTCTGTTTTAAAACGCACAATAAATTATTTTTGAGTGTTTTTTTTGTGGGGTGGAGTGGATTAATTATATTTTAGTTAATTTCAATGGGGAAAATTGATTTGTAAAACGAGTAAATCATAAGACAAGCTCGGTCTTGGAATGAATTAAACTCATACTGTGAAGTATCACAGTATTGGTATTGTTAGAGCAGAGATAACGGAGAGAATGGAGATGTTATTGAAGTTGGTATAAAGGTGATGAAGCAGAGGTACCTTAGCAGAGCTGTGTTACAGTCCACATGTCTATGGAGAGAGAGAGAGAGAGAGAGAGAGAGAGAGAGATGTCAATAGTGTTGATGACATTGGCATTTATAACACTGTCGGTTGGAAGAATGACACACAGAATAATACATGATTATTTTCTGGGAATTTGAAGATAATCCGGATTTAATGTTGATAAAGATTAAATGCTTGTGATTGACACCTCGAATGGAAGACAAATTCTATAAAATCTGACCTTGCATGTCCACTCAAGATTAAAATGCACAGAAATATATGTACATATAAA
>NC_043009.1:29151862-29164362 GCF_006345805.1 Octopus sinensis | reverse complement strand
ATGAGGCTTCAAAAAGACAGTTGCTCCCACGAACCAAAATAAAATTTGGGATTTGCAGAGGGTCAAAGCTGGTAACAAAAACAGGACAGTGGAGACACACAACAAACCAAACAAAAACAAACAAGGAGGGCCGTTAAGCCAGACGAGGTGAGGTAGCGAATGCTGAGGAATATTGTCTTTGACAAGAGAAAAGACAGAAGAGTAGAGGGATAAGAATGCATCTAGTCTGTAAAACATACTGAAAGAAAAGAAAGATGACCACGTGGGAAAAAGAAAGATGAACAATGGTCACGTGTGAGCAACAAGAATTATTATTAATTTTGATGCAGCTCTACCCTGTACTGTTCTCTCTCTCTCTACCCCTTTCCTTTCCTCTCTCTGCCTTTCTCTAATCCATTTTCTCCCCTTCACCATTTTCTATCCCTCTCTCTCTCTCTCTCTCCCTCTTTCACCTATACTCCCTCTCGTTACTCACACATGACTACCGTCCATCTTTCTTTTCCTCATGTGGTCATATTTCGTATTTCATGTTGTTTACATTTTGTGATGACCTGTACCCATATATGCATATATATATATATATATAGATATATATATGTGTGCATGTGTGTGTGTATATATATGTGTGTGTGTGTGTGTGTGTGTATGTAGTGCAGAATCAATTGTAGTGATTAAAAAATAAATGATAAATGTCCAAACGTACTCCTTCTTTGGACTCCAATTTTTTCAGTTAAATATATATGTTTATTGGTGTATAGTAGGAGGGTCATTGCACCAACAATAATAACACATGCACTGGTTCAACATCACTTCTTTACTGATAGTCAATTGGTTCAATTATTATTGGTGTAATGATCCTTCCTAGACACAAGATTTGTTTCATCACAGACATAGCTAGACCATTAATAAAATTTATTGAAAATAGAATGACAACAGTTTGTTTCTACAATCCTGAGCAGACCAAAGCCTTCTGAGTGAATTTTGTAGAAGGGAAGTGAAAAAAGTCAATCATATATAAATGTGCATGTGTGTGTGAGTGCATGCATGTGTGTGTGAGTGCATGCATGTGTGTGTGTGTGTGTGTGTATGTGAATGCCTTCTTGTCATGTCATCATGTGATAGTTGTAGATGAGTGCTGGTACCATTAAACAAGCAGTTGCCTTCATTTCCAGTCTTCAGTGAAAATGTATATCATCTTATGAGAGGGGAAATATTACATTGTCTGAAAAACAGGTGAAGGTTGGTGACAGGAAGGGCATTCAGACAGAGAAAAATCTGTCACAACAAATTCCATCTGAGCCATGCAAGAATGGAAAACCAGATATTAAAAGATGATGATGATGATAATGACGATGATAATGACGATGGCAATGACGATGATGAATAATGATGATGCTCACAATGATGATGATAATGATGACAATGATGATGATAATACTGATGATGACAATGATGATGATGACAGCAACAACAATAGCGATGATGATGACAGTGATGATCTTGATGATGATGATGATGGTAGCTTCGTATATAGACTTATTGTTAACATAAAACAAACCCGATATATTACATAAAATAAGCTGAATTAGCAACATTTCAGCATTGGTCATGAAATAACTTGGTATCGCATTTTTTTTTCCTTTTTTGCTGCTACAATGTTATATAAAATGAGTATCTTTCAAATAACTTCCTGTTTTTAGTTGGTTTGTTTTGTTTTCTTGTTCATTTTTCTTTCGCCTGCTTATGAAGGCAACATATGTATGCATATATTTATGTATCTATGTCTACCAGAAACATAATTATGTCTTAGGAAAAATATATATTTATTTTAATATGTATATTTTGATTGATTTATAGTCGTTATTCCATTTTCATTATATTTTATTGTTTATATATTTATATGACTGTGTGTATATATGTGAGCACACGTGCATGTGTGTGTGTGTTTGTGTGTGTATTGGTTCATCTCTGTACAATCGTTATGAGTGTTTATATACATAAATGTCAATAAATAAATGTAGGTATGCATGCACTATAAGTATATGTGAGCATGTGTGTGTGTGTATATATATGTATGTATATATATATATAAACACACACATATATGGAGATATAGATATACATGCGTATATTTTGAGAGAGATAGATATAGACATATGTATATATACATATATATGTAAATATGTATGTAGGAGTGTGTATGTACTTATATATGTATATGCATGTATACACAACACACACACATACACACATATACATGCATATATATGTATGTATTCACACACTCACACACACACACGTAATGTAACTCAATGGAATGCACTTTATTGAATTTATGCTGTCTGTTTACATAAACACACACACACATATATACGCTAACACACATATTACGTGAATGTGTGCACACATTTACATACATACATGTGTGCTAATATATATATATCTTTGTGTCTGTCTGTTTGCGTATGCATGCACACAATGGAATACTTGTGGGTGTACAGATTAATAGCCAAGAGATAGTGATAAATCAGATATAGATTTTAAACCATCTATCAATGACTTATAGGGCCACTATTAACCTCTCACACTTGTTTAATGTCTGTGTATGTATATATATATAAATGGATGTATTTATATATAAATATATATGCACCCATTTAAATAATAAATACATATATATTTTATATATTACTGTATATGCATAAATATACATATATATAATTACATATGTATACATATATATAATTACATATTATATATATATATATAATATATATATATATATATATATAGAGAGAGAGAGAGAGAGAGAGATACAGACGACATGAGATGTATATATAATAAATTATATATACATATGTATATGAGAAAGTATATATATACAACAGAAATGATAAATGTTGAAAAATCTCTCTCCCTATATATATATATATGTATATATGTATATATATACATATATAAGCAAAGATATATATATATCTATATCTGTCTATCTCTCTCTTTCTCTCACCCTTTTCTCTCTCTCTCTCTCTCTCTCTACATATATATATATATATATATATATATATATATATATATATATATATATATTTATATATAGAAAGAGAGAAAGTGAGAGAGATTGATGTGTGTGTGTTGTGTGTGTGTAATGTAGTTTACTCAAGAAAGCGTTTCATTCATCTTTCATTTTCCTTTGTTGTTGTTGTTTTCTTTTATTTTTTACTGCTTTTTTGTGTCACTTTTTTCCCTTTTTGTTTTTCTTTCACTTGTTTTTTTTCTTCTTCTTTAAATACTGGAAACTACACAAAGCTTAAGACAATGGCCTGAAATATCAGACTGGGGTCAACCCATCTCTTACTTCTTGTAAGGCAGCCAGGCTAAAATGACTAAAATTCAGCATTAGGATAATAACCAAAATAAGGGCCTCAAGGATTTGGAGATGGTGGAGGATGAAAGGGGATTTACTGGGGCTAAATATACAGCTTTGCACTAATTCTAATAGTGGTGGTGGTGTCTGTGCTGATGGTGGTGGTGTTGCTACTGGGGATGGTGATTGTGGTGGTGGTGGTGGTACACCAATGGCAATATGATGGCAGTAGTAGCTGTGGTGATGGTTGTGGTGGTGTTGGTGTTGGTGGTTGTGGTGGTAATGGTGGTGGTGGTTGTAGCTGCATTGATGGTGGTAGTGGTGGAGGAGGATAGGTGGCGGTGCTCTTGTTGTTGGCTCGCTAGTAACAAAGGTTGCGGTGGGGTTGTTGATGTGGGGTGTTACTCTGACTGTTCTTTCTCCGCTGGTGTATCTGGTGGCGGTGGTGGTGGTGGAGATATTGGTTAATGGTGTTGTTTTGGAAGCTTCTGGTGTAAGGTTTTAAGCAAGGCCAGGCTAGGTTGAATCAACACTTCCAATATCCACATTTCAATCAATCATGTTATTGTTTTACATTTACAGTAAAAGAACTGAATGCAACAATGGCTTTTGAAATCCTTGGGAGATAAACTTGATCTTTGCTTCCAATCGATTCTGATGGAGCTGACCCCAGCAACAAAGAAATGGTCTTGATCCTTTACTTCTTCAGGATCCAATAGATTGCAATCTGTCAAAGTCAGTTCTTACTACTTACCATTTTTTTTTTCCACAATTTGTTTACGTTTATTTACATTGTAGTTGTATTTTGTTCTTGTTTTTTTTTAATATTTCCTGAAGCAAACATTCCTTTTTCCTCTCTTTAGCTATATATAGATACATATATTTGTGTGTGTGTGTGTGTGACTGTGAGTATATATATACATATATGCATATACATACATACATATATATACATAATATATACATATATAATTATATACATATATATATAGATAGATAGTTATTTATATATACATATATATATATTTATATCATCATCATCATAATCATCATTGTTTAACGTCCGTTTTCCATGCTAGCATGGGTTGAACGATTTGGCAAGCAATATGGCTGTGCCAGGCTCTAATCTGATCTGGCAGAGTTTCTACAGCTGGATGCCCTTCCTAACGCCAACCACTCTGAGAGTGTAGTGGGTGCTTTTACGTGCCACCTGCACGAGGGCCAGTCTGGCGGTACTAGCAACAGCCAAGCTCAAAATTGTGTTTTTTACGTGCCACCTGCACAGGAGTCAGTCCAGTGACACTGGCAACGACCTCACTCAAATGTTTTGTTCACATGTCACCGGCACAAGTACAGTAATGCAATGTTGGTAATGATCATGCTCAGATGGTGCTTTTTATGTACCCACCAGCATGGAAGCCAGACAGCTGCTCTGGCAGTGATCCCACTCAGATGGATCTGTCAGCACTCCACTGGCATGGGTGCCAGTCATCGAATTTGGTTTAATTTCGATTTCACTTGCCCCAACAGGTCTTTACAAGCAGAGATTAGTGTCCAATGAAGGGAGGTTGGCATGGGTGCCAGTCGTCGAATTTGGTTCAATTTCGAATTCAATTTTAATTTCACTTGCCTCAACAGGTCTTTGCAAGCAGAGTTTTGTGTCCAAAGAAGGAGAGGTATGCATAAGTGGGCTGGCTACATCCCTTGTAAAGGCCACGGGTTACACATATACACACACATAATCAGTTTGTGTTTAAGCACCATAAAATTTATCCACTCTGCACTCTCTCTCTCTCCTGTATATATATATATGTCTCACATACAAATCTACCTGCATTGTTATACCTGTATAGTTGCTGAGATATTTTAGGCTTATTGACACATGTACCCTTCTATGTTTATATTGAACTATATGAAGAAAGATTTATATCCCTGTTTTTTTTCCTGTAGATATATTGGCACATGATTATATCAATACACAAAATGGATTTTACAGGCTCCTTCTTAGAATTAAAGATTATCCTAGAAATATTTAAAGATAATACAGTTCTATATTTAAGAGATAAGAATTTATGTACATTATTTACATTATTTATATTATTTAAATTTGACAGATATTTGTCCTCATCTTGTTTGTTGTTAACACGTTTCAGCTGATATACCCTCCAGCCTTCATCAGGTGTCTTGCAGTAATTTTGAACTTGGGTTCTCATTCCTAAGGTATTTTTCGATGTTATTATTATTCAGTTTTATATTTAAGAGATGAGGAATTATGTACATTATTTACATTTGACGGATATTTGTCCTCATTTTGTTTTTTGTTAACACAACGTTTCGGCTGATATACCCTCCAGCCTTCATCAGGTATCTTGGGGAAATGTTGAACCTGGGTTCTCATTGCTATGGTAGTTTTTGATGAAGGCTGGAGGGTATATCAACCAAAACCTCTTAATAACAAGCAAGATGAGTATAAATAACCATCAAATGTAAATAATGTAAATAAATATTTAAAGTTGTCAGTGTGTGACCCTGATTCTCAGTAGAGAGTACAATTATATTGCACATCACTACTGTTAAACCTCATTCAGTTTTATTAAACCATCGAAACATTAGGTGCCACATATTTCCCCCTTTTTATGTAAATGATTGTTTGATTGTTGATTGTTTCCTGAACAACTAAAGCTAAGAAATGTAGTATCATATTCATGTGTTAGAATACACCATCCCAAAAAACTGATGTAGGAAAATTATATTTACCATGACTACAGTGAGGTAGAAGCCATCTGCAAATAGAATGCTATTATGAAGAATCTACTACTGAATAACAAAACTCTTTAACAAAGAACTATAGAAAATTATTAGAAACAGCTACCTAACAGGAACAAAACAAATGAAAATCACTTTTTTGTAACCAAGGAAACAAAAAAAATACAGTGATGTTAGAATTACTTGTAAGGGAAAAGAAGAAAGAACAAAGAATATAACAAAAAACAAAAAAAAGCTAGCATCAAACATAAAAGTGGAGCAGCAGAATGCCAAGAGCATGACAAGGGCAGGAAGGGCTCTTACACGGTCACTCCATATATATAAGATACTGGTATTTCAATGCAGCGGAAAATGCCAAATCGAAGGTAAAAACTACAAGTATCCAACAAGTCTCACTAATCAGAGAAAGCAGGGGAAAAAATTAAGACTACTGAATAGCAATAATAATAATAATAATAATAGTACTAATAATGATGGTGATGATGATGATAATAATAATAATAATAATAATAATAATAATAATAATCAAGAGGAATATAAAGGAAATTGGAATAGAATGCCCAGTAGAACTGTTACAAAAGGCTTACCTCCTTGTTACAGCCACAATAATCAGGGAAAGTATTAGATTCCTGAAAAGAATGGATAGCATGGAGGCAGCAAGCCTGCTATGCATGCAAGACTCCAAGACTTCAAAGAAAAAACCTGTGATAAAAAGAAACGATGATGATGATGATGATGATGATGATTTTCAAAAATGTGGTATCTCAAGGCAGTTGTAATGCTAGTGATTGTAAGAGCACTTGAAATGATCAAAAAAGGAACTGAAACTTATTTGAGAATGATCCTTGGCCTACCATCCATGCAAGAAGTGCAAAAGATTGTTTTAGCTGGTATGTCACACATATTCAGACAAGCAGTATCGATGTGAAAATGATTACTACTCATATATTAAAAACTTTTTTCTTTTCTAATATTGCCATTTCCTTTTGAAAATGAACAATCTGTGCATTTAGTTAAATGGCCAATCAATGTATACAGTGAGTTCCTTTGCCCTATGAGTCGGGAAGACACTCAGCAAGAATTGGAAGCAAAACTGAAAAAATAAGAAAAACTAATAATGATAATAATAATAATCCTTTCTACTAAAGGGACAAGGCCTGAAATTTGAGTGGGAGGGAAATAATCAATTACATTGACTCCAGCAGGTAACTGGTACTTATTTCATTGACCCCGAAAGGATGAAAACAAAGTCAACCTTGGTGGAATTTAACCTCAGCATGTAACAGTAGATAATATACTGCTAAGCACTTCGCCTAGCGGGCTAATGATTCCGCAGCTCACCACCTTCATAATAATAATGATGATGATAATAATTGGTATAAAAGATGGCCTACAGCAAACATTCTGCTCAGTACCACAGATCTGCTTGTCAGTTGTTTGAGCATAACCAGTTGCGCATGTCCCTTAGTAGATGACGGTATGTGCATCTCTGATCACAAGTAGTAGTGGGGGAGAATTATAGCTATGTGTTAAGAGGAATTCTTTGGGGTTTGGATAATTCACCTCTGGAAGCATGGGCGTTTTGTTCATCAACCTTAAACAACCTTTATTCATGGATCTTTTGAGTGGCATGGGCTACTAGATCTGAAGAAAATTCTAAGTGGGCCCCACCAGCAAGGTCATGCACTGTTAATCTTGATATGAGATCACCCTGTCACACACATATCATTGTGATGCAAGTACTTGGTGTATCCTTATGAGATGGGTAGTCATGATGGACTTCGTATATTTTACCCCAATGTCACTTTCATGGTATGCACTGCTGTTTCATTCAACAATAATAATAATAACAACAACAACAACATCAATGACAACAACAATAATAATAACAATAATAATCATAATAACTACAACAGCAATGTAAATGTCACAGTTTATCTTGATATTTAAAGTATCATTTTTTTTTTCTGAAATACCATCAAGACATAATCATAATTTCTTTAAGAATCTAATGTTAAATCCAAATTCTTTGAAATAACAGAAGAAAAAAAAAGCTGATTAAACACAAGTATATGGAAGTAAAACACTAAGTTCCAAAGAGGAGAAAGAATTCCAAGAACACAAGACAAACAAACTAATATCGCTACAATAACATGTAAAACGATGGAGTTATGAAATTTCTTTATACTTACCAATTCTTATTTTATTTCTTACAAAAATATTATCTTGTTGCATGAAATAACAAAAATTACGAAAGAGAAAAATTCCATGATATGTTTTAGACAAGTTAACCTTTTTATTTGCAGTCAGAGTTTAGATTCTGACAGAAACGAAAAACAAAATGTTCGTTTTGTACGATTGGAAATTAAAGAACGTCCTGAATGAAGGCAAGTATAGCTGCGTGGTAAGAAGCTTGCTTCCTAATCACATAGTTCTGGGTTCAATCCCACTGAGTGGCACCTTGGGCAAGTGTCTTCTGCTATAGCCATGGACTGACCAAAGCCTTGTGAGTGGATTTGGTAGAAGGAAACTGAAAGATGTCCATCATATATAAATATATATATACACACACAGATCATCATCATCATCATCATCATTTAGCGTCCGTTCTCCATGCTAGCATGGGTTGGACGGTTCGACTGGGGTCTGTGAAGCTGGAAGGCTTCATCAGGCCCAGTCAGATCTGGCAGTGCTTCTATGGCTGGATGCCCTTCCTAACGCCAACCACTCCATGAGTGTAGTGGGTGCTTTTTACGTGCCACCCGCACAGGTGCCAGACAGAGCTGGCAAACGGCCACGAACGGATGGTGCTTTTACGTGTCACCGGCACGGGGCCAGGCGAGGCTGGCAACGGACACGAACGGATGGTGCTTTTACGTGCCACCAACACGGGGGCCAGACAGAGCTGGCAAACGGACACAGATATATACATATATATATATATATATATATATATATATATATATATATATATATATATATATATATATGGAGAGAGAGAGAGAGAAAGAGCAAGAGAGCTATGCATGTGTGTATGTGTGTGTGTGTGTCTGTGTGTGTCTGTGTGTGTATGAGTGTGTGTATGAGTGTGTGTGTGTGTGTGTCCTTTTGTCTGCGTTGATCCTCCACTACCGTTTGACAACTGGTGTTGGTATGTTTACTCTCCTGTAACTTAGCAATTCAGCAGAAGAGACCAACAAAATATATATCAGGCTTAGAAGAAAGAAGTATGGCCACAGTCAAATGATTGAAACAAGTAAAAGATAAAAAATGAAAAAGGGTATATATGTAGAGCATTCCAACCCAAAGGACCAGTTTTCAGCAATGTGACCAAGAGAATAGTAATTTCTCATAGGCAGAAACCCAGAATATTCAGTGGAAGGAATTATTTGATCTCATTATTTCACTGGGAATTCGTTTTGTTTATTCAGAAAGAAAAATGAAAAGATAACTCCGATGAGATTTGAACTCAGAGTTGAAAAAGCTGTAAGCATTATTGTGAAATATTTTTCCTGATGCTCTACCAATTCTGCCAATCTGCTCTCATTTATTTTATCTTGTATTGTTTATTTGTTTCAGTCATTGGAATACATCCATGTGGGGACACTGCTTTGGAGGGCAGAGTTTATCAAGTCAAACCCAGGGCTTATGGGGGTTTTGTTTGTTTGTTTTAAGTCAGGGACTTACTCTATTGATCTGCTTTGTCAAACCAATAAGTTATGTGATGTAAACAAACCAACGTCAATTGTCAAGTAGAGGTGGATGTAGGGGCACATAAACACAAACACAAAGCCATACACATACACACCACATGTACACACATGCACACACACCACATGCAACACACACACCACATATACACATACATACCACATGTAACATACACACCACATGTAACACACACACACTTCCGTACAGTTTCCCTCAACCAAATCCATCCACAAGTCATTGGTCAACTGAGGGTTATAGTAGAAGGCAATTGTGTATGGTTCTGCCCAATGAGATTGAACCCAAAACCATATGGTTGCTAAATGCATTTCTAAACCATACAACATTGCCAGTTAAAAAAAGGAAATCAGTAAAAAGAAAAATCAAAGAATTTGAATTTGGGAGGAAGAGGTGAGATTGGAATCACCTGGCCATGACTCTTCAGTTCCCTCTCTGTTGTGTTGCATGTTTACAAACAGCCAGGTTTTTGTTTCCCGTTCCATTCTTTGATGACATCAGTTCACAGACATTTTGCTGACCTCTCATTCCCTTCTCTTCTAACACTTCTTGTTGGTCTTAAGTAATGACTTGTGATGCGTCATATGATCCCTTTGTGGGTTTTATTCATGACTATGGATGTCTTTGGATTTTCAACTATTCTAGTACTGCAGTATTCGTTACCCTGTCTCGCCAGCTTATTCCACCCAATCAATGAAAAATCCATGTCTGAAAGGTATTTGTCTTAATTTCTGTACATTGTCCTAGTTTTTCATCTGCAGAGGACAATCAGCATAATAAAATGGTTTACAAGCTCCAGTTTTAGAAGCAGCATTATGCTTTTTGAGGTGAAGATCTTTTTCATTCTTAAGTGCTAAGACTGGATCACAAGATGATGGGATGGGCTTTAGATTAGAGATGATCATAGAGTAGAATCAGCCAAGCTATAAAAATATGGTTAAAACATGAATGACATATAATGAAAAATAAAAACAAAAAAACTGAAAATTATAGAGTATTTTAGATTTAAAAGAGGAATAAAAAAGAAATTTAAGAAAATGACAAGAATTATAGTTTACAAATTGAATTTAGCATAGAATATCAGAATAATCTTACAAAAGTCTAGATTTTTTAAAATCTTTATCTCTCACCTGCTCTTTAAAACAACTAATCGATCAATCAGGTGATACTTATCATGACCCACCCTGTATATCCCCTTATCTTAAAATAGTTTTGGACAGCAACATGTATACATATGTGTCTATGTATGTGTGTGTATGTATATATGTGTTTGTAGATGTGTGTGTGTATGTGTATATGTGTTTGTAGATATGTGTACTTGAATGTATACATGTGTTTGCATGTAAGCGCATGTATGTGTATCTATGTATGCATGTATATATATGTATGTGTGTGTATACATGTAAGTGTGCATATTTTCTTATATATTTATATATGTATATATATATATATATATATATATATATATATATATATATATATATATATATATATATATATAAATGTATATATATATATAATATATATATAAATGTATATATTTATATATATATAATATATATATATATATATATAATATATATAAAAGGCGCAGGAGTGGCTGTGTGGTAAGTAGCTTGTTTACCAACCACATGGTTCTGGGTTCAGTCCCACTGCGTGGCACCTTGGGCAAGTGTCTTCTGCTATAGCCTCGGGCCGACCAAAGCCTTGTGAGTGGATTTGGTAGACGGAAACTGAAAGAAGCCTGTCGTATATATGTATATATATGTATATATGTGTGTGTGTGTATGTTTGTGTTTGTCCCCCTAGCATTGCTTGACAACCAATGCTGATGTGTTTATGTCCCTGTCACTTAGCGGTTCAGCAAAAGAGACTGATAGAATAAGTACTGGGCTTACAAAGAATAAGTCCCGGGGTCGAGTTGCTCGATTAAAGGCGG
Source organism: Octopus sinensis (assembly GCF_006345805.1). NCBI lineage: Eukaryota > Metazoa > Mollusca > Cephalopoda > Octopoda > Octopodidae > Octopus > Octopus sinensis. The sequence goes on along the minus strand of NC_043009.1, from coordinate 29,152,564 downwards.
TGCTCCAACATGGCCACAGTCAAATGACTGAAACAAGTAAAAGAGTAAAAGAGAAAATGTAAATGTAAGGATAAGCAAATTAGGCGAGCCGATATACAAAAAACATTAAATACATTGAAAAATGTACATATATTTATTTAGAAAAAGGCCCAACCTTCACAGAATAAAAATGATATCAAGAAATAAAGATGCTTGAATAAGAGTTTTATGAGTCCAACAGCTGTTTCTGGAGATTTGATGGTCCAAAATAATGATTGTAAATCGATTTCATCATCGGATAATACAAGCCTCCGTCTTCAGGGCAGAATTTTACATTTAAGGTATTGACAGAAAGGACATTAAAGATGAAATTCCTGATAGCATTTCTATTCTGTGTAAGTCAGACCTTTTTATATGTAAAGATGTGTACGTTTTTTGTATTAAATGTATTATTTTTTTTTTATATTGACTTGCCTAATTTGCTCTTCCTTACATTTACTCCTCTATCTGCTCAAATTGAAATTTCTTGAGCACTATGAAGTGTATTCTATATGGAGAATATCTGTCTCTCATCTAGAAACTATATATACACATGTCTCTCTCTCTCTCTCTCTTTCCTCTCTCTCTCTCTATATATATATATATACATATGTATGTATATGTATATGTATATGTATATTATTTAAAATTCAGAATACATATTTCTATGTGCTACTAATAGTT
>NC_043009.1:29124362-29141862 GCF_006345805.1 Octopus sinensis | reverse complement strand
CCTCACTGTAAGGTGGTTGGCATTAGGGAGCACATCCAGCTGCAGAAACCATGCCAAAGCAGGTGCTGGAGTGCGACATGGTCCTTTGATACATTAACACCTGTAAAACAATCCACCCCGCCATGCCATCATGGAACATGGATGCTGAATGAATGTTATGATGATGATGGTGATGACAACAACAACAACAACAAAGAGTGATGTTGATGACAATGATGATGATGATGATGATGGTGATATATAACTACAAGCGAGCTGGCAGAATCATTAGCATACCAGGCAAAATGCTTAGCGGTATTTCGTTTGCCGTTACGATCTGAGTTCACATTCCGCCGAGGTCGACTTTGCCTTTCATCCTTTTGGGATCAATTAAATAAGCACTAGTTACGCACTAGGGTTAATGTAATCAACTTAATTCCTTTGTCTTTGTTTGTCCCCTCTATGTTTAGCGCCCTGTGGGCAATAAAGACATATATATAACTACAAGCCATTATTATACGTTTCAAATTTTGGCACAAAGTCAGAAAGTTTGGGGATAAATCTATTAGATCAACCACCAGTGATCAACTAGTACTTATTTTATCAACCCTGAAAGGCTGAAAGGTAAAGTCGACCTTGGCAAAATTTGAACAATGATTCTGCAATCTTTTGATGCCTTACCAACCATTATTATTGAGGTTATGAAGGTGGCAAGCTGGCAGAATCATTAGCATGCAGGGCAAAATACTTGGCAGTATTTGGTCTGTCTTTGCATTTCTGAGTTCAGATTCCACCAAGATCAACCATGCTTTTCATTCTGTCGGGGCTTTTGAGCACTGGGGTCAATGTAATTGACTAGTACCCCACCTCCACCTGAATTTCAAGCTTTGTATCTATAATATGAGGGTTTATTATTAAGGCTATGATTGTTTCCGAATTTGTCAAAAATAAAACTGGATTAATTCTAATTCTGGAAATCCTTATAATTTTTATCGATATATCATATTTTGTTTTTAACTTTAGATGCTAACTGTCACAAAGGTCATTAATAAATCACCCGATCAGAAATCCAAGATTACTGGATTACAGATGGAAGACTCCTACTTCTCTCATGAGCACATATATTTTGGATATTCCTGTATTGGGATCCAACTGGCAAATTCTAACATTGCTTATCATAAAGCCCTCCATTTAGAATTGATTCCCTGTGTTTGGACAAAGACAATAAGCGTTTTGAACCATTTATCTCTATTACAAAAAGTATATAAATGTTGCATTCGTACAGAATTGCAATGATGGCTGTTCCCCCACCAAAATTTGCCATGAATTGAGTCATGTGCTCCCCAGGTACTAGCAGGTAACTTGTGTGTGTGTGTGTGTGTGTGTGTGTGTGTGTGAGTGTGTGTGTGTGTGTATAAAATATAAGAGAGAAAGATAGACAGATAAATAGATAGATAGATATATACACATATATGCACACATATATATGTATATATAAACAGACAGACAGACTGATACATAGATGGATAGATATATACATACATATACATTTATATGTGTGTGTATGTTTGTGTATGTTTGTGTATGCATGTATGTATATATATATATATATATATATTATATATATATATATATATATATACACATATATATATATACACACACACACTAAAATATCTATACACACATATAGATAGACATAGATACATACATAAATGCATATATATATATATATATATATATATATATATATATATATATATATATATATATATATATATATATATACATATATATGTATGTATATATATATACGTTCATATCTACACAACTGCAAACAACAATAAATGTCGGAATTAAAGACGAACATGAAGGAGGAAACACACACACAAAAAAAAAACAAAAAAAAACAAAAAGACAAAACACAACTGAGTCAAATATTCTATGGTAGAAGGAAAAATAGCTTAGTTCAGCATCAGTTGTTCTTAAACATCGTATTCAGAATATCAAGTTATCAAAGAATCTCATGTCATTATCACCAAACTCTCCTTTCACACACAGACACACACACATTAAATCCCCACCTCCCTCTTCTCTCTCAGTCTCCATATATATTTATACGTGTGTGTATATGTATATATATAGATATGTATTATATACTTATGGAAGTACCTATATGTATGCAATTCGTTTTGCTTCTGACCATTTTCATCCTGGTTTTGGCTTTGCTTTTTTTATTTGTCTTACTGTCCATTATCTCCTTCCTTGTCTGCGTAAGCTTCTATATCATCTCAGCTCTCTCTATATTCAGTCGTTGTTACTTTATCTCCATTTCTCTTCTTTCTCCGTTCTGTGTTCCTCTTCCTCTGCACTCATTTCTAAATTTACTTAAGGCTGCTTTTCTCTCTCTCTCTCTCTCTCTCTCTCTCTCTCTCCCCCTCTCTCTCTCTCTCGCTGTTATTCTATCTTTATACACACACACATATTTAGATTAACAGATAGATAGGTAGCTAGATAGATAGATAGATAGATAGACAGACAGATAGACACATAGATAAATAAATGGATGGATAGATAGATAGATAGATAGATAGATAGATAGATAGATAGATAGATAGATAGATAGATAGATAGATAGATAGATAGATAGATAGATAGATAGATAGATAGATAGACAGAAAGATGATAGATAGATTGATAAATAGATAGAGAGATAGAGAGATAGACAGATAGATAGATAGAAATATAGATAGAGACATAGATGGATGGATGGATGGATGGGTAGATAAATAGATAGTTAGATAGATAGACAGATGGATAGATAGGTGGATAGACAGACAGACAGACAGACAGACAGACAGACAACAGACAGACAGACAGACAGATAGATAGATAGATAGATAGATAGATAGATAGATAGATAGATAGATAGATAGATAGATAGATAGATAGATAGATAGATAGGCAGGCAGGCAAGTAGATAGACAGAGAAACAGCAGATGTATAGATATGGAAAGACATGGAATTGAGGAAAGCTTGTCAGCATTGATTAGAATGTCTTGCCACATTCCTTATTTTGCTCACTGGGTTCCAATCAAATCATGATAAGTTTTGATATTAGCCTTTTGGATAATTGGAAGATTCATTCATCTGTGAACATTGCTAGACCTTGTGGAGCATCTGTAAAATACCCCAAGGTATCCCCTTTTGTTTTCTATTATCTGACAATGAGGTTTCCATTGACACAGCAAAGGTTTATTTGTTATTCTTGAAATAAAATATTTCCTCATGGCTGGACATATTTCTAAGGAAACTTGAAAACAAGGAACTCTGATTGTATGATAATGACACTGGTTTTTATTGACTTCTTAAGTGCTACTGGTAACATGTATCCCAGTATAACCCATCACATGGTCAAGTCATTGGCGACTGAACTGGCAACCCCCATCAAGCTTGTTTGGTGAGGAGGGTGATTGTTGGACACCCTGCAGGACAAAAAAATAAGACCCGTCAAAGGGCAGAAGAACTACCGTGTAGTCAATGATCAATTTAACAAGTACCCTGTCACAGTGAAGTGCCTGTGTGCTTCATTGACCTGGAGAGCTATGCTGGAGGGAGAGAAACCTTCTGACATGTCTTACCAGGCCAGACAGGTCGAAGGGTAGGAGATAGGCAAAACCTTAGTGACAATAAATCAAAGCGTCGGCAGCAGGGCATGGATGTAGTTATCGGCAGGATCTAACAGATCAGATCCTGGCTCTGAACTAGCAGGATGTCATGCAAAAGATCTTGAATACAAGACAATGGATGGGACCCTAATATTCCTAGATAGATGGAAACTGTGGGACCATATGGAGCAGTGTCCTGTAATTCCTATAGTATTGCAAGTGAAACCCCTATGAATCCACACGTTAACAGCGCCAGGGTTAGAATCCCTGACTCAGACATTCCAGATGTTCAAGCAAGTTACATAAAGATGGATGAAGCTACTTTTTTAAATCCAACTGGAAGAGAAGTAGCTGATGGTGCGAACAGAGAAATCAAACTTATGAATTCATGGGGTGTCCTACGGGACAACCTAGATGAGAGATTAATAGTAAAACATGGAAACATAAATGCAGACAAGGACAAGCACAAAATCACTCATATATACATACACACACACACAGAGTTTGCTCTGTGTTATTTTGGGGAGGCTCTCATACAGCTCTGGGTTCTTCATCCTCAGAGTATACTGATTAATGTTCAGAGCCATCCTCAGCATTCTTGTGTAGCACCCATCCACCATCTGAGTGAATTTCTTGATCAATGTCCAAGTCTCAGACCTATACAACAGCACTGAATCCACTGCAGCAAAGAAGAGATAGATCTTCAGGTCTTTACAAAGATCTGACTTTCCTACAGATCTCGAACTGTTGCATGTCACCCAAGCTTTGCTCTTCTCAACTATATCACTCTCCTAGCTCCCAATATTTGCTCCCAGACACAAGAAGTCCTCAACCGATTCTATTGACTTCCCACCTACATTCATAATCTCTGGTTTCTTAATGTTCTTTACTGACATTCAGAGTTGATACTGCACTCAGTGCTCCCGTGGGTGCCCTTACATGGACACACTAGAAGAGGGAGACTGAGGGTGACATATGCTGATGCCCTAAGGAGAGGCACCAGTCTCTTGGAGACACAGAACATAGCAGCAATGATGAGGAACAAGGACCACTGGAGAGGACTCGTCCATGGATCTTGAGAATTTTACCTGCCCTAGATAGATACTCACACACACACACACATATTGTGTTTCTTACAATCTACAATGCCAAATCCACTTACATGCCAAATCCTTATATGATTTTTGTTGGCCCTGGGCTATAGGAAAAAACATTTGCACCAGTTACCATACAGTGGGATCAAACTCAAAAACCGTGTATGTGTGTGTGTGTTTGTGTGTGTATGTGTGGTGTGTGTGTGTGTGTACGCATAAATATATATTTACATATACATACATATATGCATATTATACTATGCATACATACACATATACATACAGATATGTAGCTGTATATATGATTATACTTGCATATGTATATATATATATATATATATATATATGTGTGTGTGTGTGTGTATGTGTGTGTGCATGTGTGTATACATATATGTGTGTGTGCATATGCATATATGTATATATATATATATGTGTGTGCGTGCATATAAATGTTTGTACAAAGAGAGTGAGAAAAAGAGGGAGTTGGAGAGAGAGGGAGGAGAGAGTGAGAAGGAAAGCAAAAGAGAGTGAGCATTAACCTCATATCTTTGCTATAATCTCCTCAACCAATCAGTAACAAATTGATGTCATGGTTTATCTTAGCAACGTCCATTATGTGGACAGAGAACAAATTACCGAATTTATGGTGAAGTAATCGCTAACACATGTAATATGGCCAACACGGTAGCTTTAATTAATCTAGTCTCTCTCTCTGCATGGAGATGAGGTAAGCATTGCTGAACAATGATTCAATCAACAAAATGAAAGTAAGGGAGACAACTCAATATGCAAAATAAAAACAAAAAATGGGGACAAAAGGATTGAGGTGTTAGAAATAAGTTATAGTGTTTGGGAATGAGGAATGTAATGCTAAGGGTTTGGGGTGGGAATTGGTTAAGTGTTGGGTCGAAAAGATGGACAGCATTGGACAATTTCAATTATTTGATTTCTTCCATGAAATCAGGTCATTCAAATGTCTAGTAGATAACCAGTGAAAGAAAGAGAGGAATGTGTGTGTGTATGAGTGTGTGTGTGTGTGTGTGTGTGTGGTGTGTGTGTGTGTGTGTGTGTGTGTGTGTGCGTGTGTGTGCATGTGTGTATATGTGTGTGCACATGTGTGTGTATATGTGTGTGTGCATATATATATTTCGGTCATATTATGCGGAGAAAATCCCTGGAGAAGGACATCATGCTCGGAATGGTCAGTGGCAAGAGAGGAAGAGGCCGACCAAGAACCAGCTTGCTTGACACCATCAAGAGGGATACCGGAATAGACATAGCCAATCTGAAAGAAGCGGCCCAAGATAGAACTGACTGGAGGACACTGATCCGAGTGACCGAGAGTCGACTTCGACTGAGCGGATAGATAGATATACATATATATATAGACCCATGCATACACACACACACATACATGCACACACAGACACACATATATATGCGTATACATACAGGAATTGAACATAAGCTGGTAAGCCATAATTCTTGGATTAGAGCAGCATGTATGTGTATGTATGTTTGTGGATGTGTGTGTGTATGTGTGTGTGTTGTGTGTGTGTGTGTGTGTGTGTGTGTGTGTGTGCGTAAGGATAGTTTCACATAAGTCTTTCTCTGGACTTTTGGGTTACACTGAACAAGAGAAGCAGTATTTGGGTATTAGGCATAGAAACCAGGCCCAAACCATAGAAACCAGGCACTGTGTGGTCATTCAACCCATCAGATCTTGTCAGTCTGTCTAACCCTTGCCAATATGGAACATAGACGCTAGATGATGACGATGATGATGATGATGATGACGATGACAATGACGACTATAATGCTGATGATGATGATCGTGATGACGACAATGGCAACAATGACAACAATGATAATGAAGATGAGGATTATGATGATGATGGGTGGTGATAGTGGTGGTCGTGGTGGTGATGATATTTTGAAAGTAGGAGACACAGTCAACTAACGGAGCAAAAAAATAGTTCCTTTGCAGCATCTAGAGAGCTGAAAAGCAAAAACAACCATACCAGGTTTTGAACTTAGCGTATAGATGTTGATGAGATTTTTTTTATTTAAAAGCTGATTGAATTTGATTTAATTTGTGTCAACAAAATAAAATTTAACATTGAGGTGGTATTGGGTCATGTTTTAACATCATGAGTCTCCCTCCCTCCCCCTCTCTCTCTCTCTTTTTCTCAAAAGAAAGTTTTGAACCAAAAGAACTTGGCATCTGTAACTCCTTTACTTGACGGCAGGAGCTCATGAAGAATAGGCAAATGTATTCTATAGCTAAATGGATGGAAGGGTTCCTGTTGAAAATTTTGTTTCTCTCTCATGCATTTTGGGAACATCATTTTCTAAGATGTTGTCAAATAGTTTCATCGTCAGGTGATTAAATTGCTTGGTAATTAAATAACCTACAATTTTATCACCTGCAATTTTCATTGCCTGCACTTCCCTTGCCCAATAATTTCATTGCAAGGTGCCTCCATTGGAAGCCAATACATCATCATCAAATCCATCACCCTACTTGGTATCGTCAGTAAAGACATCATCATACATTTTATCAGCTGAATAAATACATCACTAAACATTATTTAAAGATTTTTATTTATAGAAGAAATGCATCACATTTTAGGAAAAATACAAAAGAAATTGAATGACAATATTAACATTAAATTTACATCATAAAAACAGAAAATAAAACGAAGCAAAATTAATTTCAAAATAGGATCACAAAAAAATTACAGCAAAAATAAAAAAAAAAAAAGATGACACTATTTAAAATTGGAGAACGGAAAAAAATTCTCTCAAAACACAAATTATGAGAACTGTCTCCTTAAAAAATCCAGAATTTTATGATTTTAATTTTCAATGACAATACTTTGAATTTTAACCACACTCTCTCTATATTTTATATATTTCCTTTTCCAATATGGAATGTTAGTCCCAGCGATATACTCTTTGTTTATTATTTTATTTCTCCATTGTTCTTTCTAAGAAAATTTCTAAAAGTTTCTAAATCCGAGGATGAAATTTTAGGCATTGAATTTATTTTGCATTGTTAATAAATAGCAACATATTTTAATTTGTGAATTACAATTTTAAATGATGTTTAACAATGTATTTACTCTGTAGGTAAAAATAATGTTAACTAATGTATATATTTTGCAAATAAAATTCTTAATCAATGTTTAATGATATAATTACTTCACAGACAGAAAAAGACCATGATGAATTCAAAGGTGATGTAGTTGTTATCTTTGATTACCTTGCAATGAAATTACCAGTTGATGAAATTCCAGATAATGTATTTACTACTGTAAACTTACCTGTGATACATTTACAGTAAACTTTGTCAAATATTCAAGGATAAGTTAAAAAGTATCTGCACTTGCACCATAACTTATCTTTATTATTGTCACACTGCTTTCTGCCCATGTGTGGTTATAGTTGGTACTATTGTGGTTATGTGATTGAAGTTTGAGCCTGATCACACCATTCTTCTTTCTAGCTTTGCAGTATAAGCATAGCCGCTCCACTAGCAATGTGTGCCAAAGAAGAACAAAGAGCAGTGATTCAATTTCTCTGGTCAGAAGGTATGTCAGATGCTGAAATTTATTGGAGGCTTTTAACACAATACGGGGATAGTACATAACTGTGTAGAAGTGTGTATGAGTGGATCAAGAAGCTTAAAAGTGGACGCACAAGCAAATTGGACGAAGAAGGAGCACAACACCTGTCAACCTCCATCCCATACAAGAAGATTCAGCAAGCTCAAGCACAAGTACAAACGTCTTGAGTTCTGTCAGTGTTTACTCAATCACTACAACAAAGAGGGTGAGGAATTTTTTATCAGAATAGTCACAGAAAATGAAACATGGGTCCATCATTATGAAGCAGAATTCAAAAGACAGAGTATGGAAACATCCTAGTTTGCCAGCGATGAAGAAATTCAAAACTCAGTCTTCCATGGGAAAGGTGATGCTAACCCTTTTATGAGACTCAAAAGAGCCTATACAGGAAGACTACTAGGAAAAGGGGGGGCACAATAACCAAAGCAAGATACAGGGCTTTGCTGGACAACATACTGAAGCCACCAGCAATTCGCACCAAACACCAAAGCCTATTGTCAAAGAAAGTTTGTTTCCTGACAATGCATGCCCACCCACAGCTGCCCAGAATGTTGAAACCATTAACCAATTGGATTTTAATGTGCTGGAATACCCTGCCTACAGACCAAATCTGACTATCATATCTTTGGACCACTCAAAATTGGTTTATGTGGTCACCAATTTCCTGCGGATGAAGATGTGAAGAAGTGGTGCATAAATGTTTGCACGACCAACTGAAAACCATCTTCTTTGAGAGACTACAAAAGCTTGTGGACCACAGGACCAAATGCATTGAAAAGGAAGGAGATTATATTGAAAAATTACGTAGTTGTTTATCTCCTGCTTTTGTGTAAATACTTTGAAAAATCAAGAGTGCGTATAATTTTTGACTCTGCCTCATAATTCTTCAGCACAAATGAGAGAAACAGGTGCAGTGAAACTTATCATAACTGATGTATTAAAAATGAGCTGCATGGTACAGGTAGCCCCTATAAAGTGACTGGGTCATGTGGAAAATATATTTCACACATGTTATATTGACTGAAACTGATTTTTTTTTTACTTTTAAAAGAAAAGGAATGAAATAATTTGAGATTTGTATGACCTGAATCACAACATTGTCCATACGATGGGTTACAAACCATCCAGCCATTGGCTAGTACAACCTCTTCTTGACATAATCTACTGTGGGCATCTCTGCATAGCCACTTGATCTGTTAGAAATAGCAGTTAAATCTTCCATCAGATCTCATCAAAAAAGGCACAGTGAGATATATTTAGCTTGAAATGCAACAGAATATATTTGAGGCCCCAATGCTTTTGATCAAATATTTGGTTGACCACAGCTGTGCTGTGGCTAAGCGGCAACAACAACAATGATAACAACAGCTGCAGAAACAACAACAGCAACAACAATAACAACACACTAGAAACGACACCACCAACAACAACAACAGGAACAGCAGCAGAAATAATCCTTTCTATTATAGGCACAAAGCCTGAAATTTGGTGGGAGGGTGATTGTCGATTACATCGACCCCAGCACTTAACTGATATCTAATTTATTGACCTCAAAAGGATGAAAGGTAAAGTCGACCTCGGCGCATTTGAACTCAGAACGTAGTGACAGACGAAATACCTATTTCTTTATTACCCACAAGGGGCTATGCACAGATATAGGTATTAAGTCGATTACATCGACCCCAGTGCGTAACTGGTACTTAATTTATCGACCCCGAAAGGATGAAAGGCAAAGTCGACCTCGGCGGAATTTGAACTCAGAACGTAGTGACAGACGAAATACCGCTAAGCATTTCATCCAGTGTGCTAATGACTCTACCAGCTCCCCACCTGAACAGCAGCAGAAATAATAACAACATTAGCTACCTTTAAAATTTTCCACCAGCAACTTTTTGAAACAAAAAAAACTAGAATTCAATAAAAGACTGTGCATCTTTTTCGCAGTTTATAAAAGTTGGAAACTCCCACACAATGTAGTAAAGCATCGAAATATCATCCTCGCAAACACAGAGTCAAATGAAATGACATTTAATAAAGTTTAAAAAAGAAGATCAACAATGATACCAATTCTTATCTTCTCCTCCTTACATTTTTATCTACGCCATCACTGGGAGGTTGCTTCCTAGAGAAAACTCACAAGAGAACTGTCTCCCCACCCACACTCTTTATACAATGCTATATAATCCATCTCTGCTTTCATATTAAAATTTCTAATATCATCAGTAATAGATTTTTCAAAGCAATGAGAAGGCAGAATCATCATCATCATCATCATTATCATCCTTCTCTTCCTCCTCCTCATCATTATTATTATTATTATTAAAGTGCCTATTGGGAGTTTTCATTTGTTTAATTTTTATTGTTATTATATTGTGTACATGCAGTAAAACTCATTGTATTATCCTGTCTTTGCCTTTTATGTTGTTGCATGTCTCTTATGTTTTGTATGTGAACCTGTGTTAATTATTATTATTATTGTTGTTATTCATCATCATCATCATCATCGTTTAACATCCGTTTTCCGTGCTAGCATGGGTTGGACGGTTCGACCGGGGTCTGGGAAGCCAGGGGCTGCACCAGGCTCCAGTCTGATCTGGCAGAGTTTCTACAGCTAGATGCCCTTCCTAATGCCAACCACTCTGCAAGTGTAGTGGGTGCTTTTTACGTGTCACCTGCACAGGTGCCAGGGGGGTCCGGCATCGGCCACGATCGGTTGGAGCTTTTAACGTGCCACCAGCACGGAAGCCAGCCAAAGCGGCGCTGGCAACGGCCACGTTTGGATGATGCTTTTTATGTGCCACCGGCACTGGAGCCAGTCGAGGCAGCGCTGGCATCGGCCACGTTCGGACAGTGCTTTTTATGTGCCACCGACACAGAAGCCAGTCGGGGCAGCACTGGCATCGACCACGTTCGGATTATTATTATTATTATTTAGGCCGCAAGCTGGCAGAGTCGTTAGCATGCTGGACAAAATTCTTAGTGGTATTTCGCCTGTTGCTACATTCTGAGTTCAAATTTTGTTGTGGTCGACTTTGCCGTTCATCCTTCCAGGGTCAATAAATTAAGTAACACTCGTGTACTGGGGTCCATCTAATCGACTACCCACCCCTCAAAAAAATAAATTTCAGGCCTTGTGCCTAGAGTAGAGTAGAAATTAAGTACCAATGAAATTCTGGGATCAACGTAATCAACTAGACCTCTCCCCAAAACTTCAGGCCTTGTGCCTTTAATAGAAGGGATTATTATTATTATTATTATTATTATTATTGTAGTTGTTGTTGTTGTTGTTGTTGTTGTTGCTGTTGTTATTATTATTGTTGTTGTTGTTGTTGTTGTTGTTGTTGTTGTTGCTGTTATTGTTATTATTGTTGTTGTGTTGTTGTTGCTGTTATTATTATTATTATTGTTTTTATTATTATTATTATATTATTATTATTATTATTATTATTATTCAGTAGTTTTATTTTTATTTTTATAGCGTGCTTTCACTTCACTACCGAGCGCAGCTCTGTGTGCCTTGGGTATGTGCTGTGATTTGTTGTGATGCTCTGATGGTTATTGTATGGAAAGTGTTCTGCGTAGGATGTGTGCAGTGCCTAGTAGTGCAATTTTCTGTATGTTATATGTGTTTGTAAGTCCTGGTGTTTTTGTTATGTATTTGTCTGAATATTTTTTTATCATGCCTAATGCACCTACTATGATAGGAATTGTTTCTGTTTTCAGATTCCACATTCTAGTTACCTCTATTTCCAGGTCTTTGTATTTTGAGAGTTTCTCCATTTCTTTTAGAGACACGTTGTCATCTGCCGGTACTGATACATCAATTAGAAAGCATTTTTTTTCTTCATGGTCTCTGACAACTATATCTGGTCTGTTGGCCTTAATTTCTCTATCTGTGTGTATCGGCATATCCCAGAGTATGGTTGCTTTCTCGTTTTCTGTGACCTTTTCTGGTGTGTGCCTATACCATCTTTTTTCTGTTGTTATTCCATAATGTTGGCATAGCTTCCAATGTATGTAGGTTCAACTCTGTCATGTCTGTGAATATATTCCTTCTTAGCCAGGACTGGGCAGCTAGAGATAATATGATTTATTGTTTCTTGTCCATCTCCACATATTCTGCAGTTACTTGTAATATTTCTTTTCATTACATGTTTTTGGTAATTTCTGGTGGGGAGGCTTTGGTCTTGTGCTGCAATTAAAAATCCCTCTGTTCTGCTTTGAGTCCTGAGCTTCTCAACCATTGCTGGGATTTTTCTTTGTCTATTTCTTTTGCGTTAGTTTAGTCCAGTATTTACCATGAAGGGGCTTTTCTTGCCATCGTTTTATCATGGTTCGTTGCTGTTCTATTTTTAGTTTGGATTTCATTTTTTTTATAGCTTTTGTTGTTTCTTCATCTTCTTCTTCTTCTTCTTCATGTTTATTAGGTGGTATGATTTCTTGTTTGTATTTGTCAGCTTCCTTAAATACTGAGAACAGTTTTTTGTTTTGCTCGTGTTTTGCCGCTATCTGGATCAGTTTCCTTCCTTCTGAAGTAGATATTTTTGCAGTCCTATGGTGGTTATTTTATAGTAGTTTTCCAGCTGTATAAGGCCTCTACCACCTTCTATACGTTGTATATATAGTCTTTCTATGTCAGATTTTGGGTGATGCATCCTAGATCCTGTCATTATTTTTCTTGTTTTCCTGTCTATTTTGGTCAGTTCATTTCGTGTCCAGTTAAGGATATTGTAGCTGTAACTTATAACTGGGACAGCTAAAGTGTTGATACCTATTATCTTGTTTTTAGCATTGAGCTCTGTGTTTAGTATTGATCTAACTCGTCTATAATATTCTTTTTTTATTTTCTCTTTCATTGTGTGTGTTGTGTCTTATCTAGTTCATGGATTCCTAAGTATTTGTAAGTTTGGCTTTGGTCTAATTCTTTTATTTCATTTGCTTCATCTAGTGTGATGTTGTTACTCTTAACTAGTTTTCCTCTTTTCATGGTTACTTTGGCGCATTTTTCTAATCCAAATTTCATATCTATTTCTTTGGTAAATCCATGAACTGTCTTTAATAGTGTTTCCAGCTGTTTGTCATTTGCAGCGTATAGTTTTAGGTCATCCATATATAAAAGGTGGCTGATCGTTTTGCCGTAACATTTATATCCGCATCCAGTTCTATTTAGCATATCAGATAGAGGTGACAGTGCCAAGCAGAAAAGGAGTGGAGAGAGCGTATCTCCCTGGAATATTCCTCTTCTAATGGGGATGTCTTTGGTTTTCATGAGTCCCTCTTTTGTTTGGAGGTGTAGGACTGTTTGCCATTTATTCATAGAGTGCTCTATGAATGTTATGATTGTTGGTGCTACTTTGTTAATGGCTAGTGTTTCGAGGATCCATGTGTGGGGGATGCTATCAAACGCCTTTTTGTAGTCAATCCAGGCCATACTGAGGCCTTTCTTCTTTCTGTGGCTTTCTTCAGTTATGGCTTTATTAATCATTAGTTGATCTTTACAGCCATATGAGCCTTTGCGGCATCCTTTCTGCTCTTCTGGGAACAGTTTGTTTTCGTCCAGGTGCTTGTTCAGCCTTTGTGATATCACTGCAGTAAATGCCTTGAACATAGTAGGGAGGCAGGTTATTGGTCTGTAGTTTTCTGGTTTTTCTGTTTCATTTGATTTGGGAATTAAGATGGTTTTCCCCTTTGTGAGCCATTCAGGCATTGTCTCTGGCTCTGCTAGTACATTGTTAAAGTTTTCAGCCAGCTTTTTGTGCATTCCTGTTAGATATTTCAACCAGAAGTTGGGGATCTTGTCATGCCCAGGTGCCTTCCAGTTGCTTAGTTTTTGCAGTGCCTGGGTGACCTCTTCAGTTGTTATGGGGGTCCAAATTTGTTCAGATGCCGAGTTTGTTATTTGATACTCCTTTTTTTTGGTGGTTCGTTCGCCGACCATATTTCTCCCCAGAATTCTTCCAATTCTTCTGCCGTTGGTGCTGCAGTGACTTCTATTTTATTTTTGCCCAGTTCTTGGTAGAACTTTTTGGGGTTGGAGTTGAACTTTTTGTTTTCTTCAAAGAAGCGTTGGCGTTTCTTGTACCGGCGGATCCTTTGTGCTTTGGCAAGGATATCTTGCTTCAGCTTTTCTTTTATTTCAGGCAAATCTTTTTCTGTGATTTTATATTTGCGGAGTATTTGTTCTCTTTTTGTTGCTCAGTAGCGTTGATTCTTTGCTGATTTCATTAAGAATCGACAGGTCTTTTCTATTTTTTTTTATTTTGCTTTGGATGTTATTTATCCACAGGGTTTGTTTGGGTGGTGGTACTCCTGTTTGGGCGGGTTTGGGTGAGTATCCAGCTTCTTTTGTGGCTGCAGTGGCTGCTGCGTATATTAGGTTATTTAGCTCAGTGATATCACTTTTTTTTTATTCAGTGGCTATCAGTTCAGTGACGGCTAGGTTTATGCTGTTTATAATAGGTGCTGTTATTTTGTTTATTTTGATTCTTGGGAGGTATGGTCGGTGGTCCATTGTGAGCTCTGTGGTTATTATTATTATTATTATTGTTATTATTATTATCATTGTTATTATTATTATCATCATTATTATTATTATTGTTATTATTATTATTATTGATGTTATTATTATTATTATTATTATTATTATTATTATTATTAAGGTGGTGAGCTGGCAGAATCGTTAGCATGCTGGAAAAAATTGGCAGCATTTCATCCATCTTCACATTCTGAGTTCAAATTTCACCAAGTTCCACCCTACCTTTCATCTTCAATATCAATAAAACAAGGCAGTGAGCAGGCAGAAACATTAGCATGCTGGGCGAAATACTTTGCGGTATTTCGTCTGCCTAGAATATACATCTATTTTGGAATATACACTAGTCTGTCCAAGGTTTATAGTAGAAGACACTTCCCTAAGCTGCTGTACAGTAGGACTGAACCTGAAACCTCATGGTTGTAAAGCAAGTTTCTTAACCATACAGCCTTTCTTAACCATACCTGCATTTACAATATTGAACAAAATTTTATTGTAATAATAGTTATTCTATTGTAATGTGTTCTGAATTCTTGGATGATGAGTTCAGACTATTTTGGTACCAATTTGCCATTCTCTAAATACTTTAGCACAAAAGCAGTATACTGTCAGAATCAGTGAAGCATCAAACAAAATGCCTTGTGGTATTTCTTGTAACTCATTAAATTCTGATTAAGTCTGCTTTTCATTTCTCTGGGGTTGATAAAATAAAGAACCATTCAATAATTGGGTTGATGGTATCGATAAATCCATCCTCTTCACTCAAAATCGCTGGCCTTGTGCCAAAATTTGGTGCCATTATTTCCTTCAGCGTTGAATTGGAGAATCAAATCAGGAAATAATGTTAATATACATAGAAATGTTACAATATCATCGGGCATCACAAAATTCATGTTTTTGATGGTGTGTTGTTTTAATTTGATATTTGAAATATATTTCTTGTTGTCAAAAGCTCTACTTCTCTGTTTGTCCTGGTATTTGTGTGATGGAGAGTTGCTAGGAAAACTAAATTTAACCCTTTAACATTTAAACCAACCACGTCCACCCCAGATATTCTGTCTGTTTTATGTCCAAAATAACCAGATCCAGCCTCTTACACCAACCCTACAATGTCATTCTAAAAAATCAACAATCGCATTAATGAAATATCAACGTCAGGAGATAGATAATGCATGATTAATTAAAAACAATGTGAATTAATAAGCATTACATTTAACAGAGTAATTGGAATGCCAAAGAGTAAAGACATCTTTCCATAACTAATATAATAAAATATAGTTAACTGTAACACACTAAACAGCCTTAACTATGGTTAAGGCTGTTATATCATATATCACATTGGTGTTATAAATGAAATATTTAACATAACAAAAATATGCTTGAGTGTCTTGCTTTCAAGAATGCTGTAGAAAAATATCGAAGACATAAATCGCTCAAAATAGTTTACATTAAATGTGTTTCACTGTTACACTTTAAATATCATTAACTATGGAACGACAAAGAAAGATATAAATCAACATATTTAACTTAATAAAATATGTATACTTTTAAGAACATTTACTATGGAACAACAACGAAGACATAATTGAAATCTTTATCAAATTTATACCTGTAAGCAGGAATAAGCTCATTTATAAACCACTTAAATTTCACTCTAGTTTATTATTAATACACAATATGCTCAGAAAGTAATAATCGTGTATTATAACATCGCAACCATATATCTGATATACAACATGATTTTTTTATATTCTACCATTTAGTAAATACCATTTCCACACAATGCTAACTAAATTATTAGTTGCTTTTAAATTATTCTTATAGATCTCATGCTTTTAGTATCTTTTGGTTATTATTAATCTCTCAAAAACACCGTTCGACATTTAACAGTAAACTTGCTATGTTGACATTATAATATTGCAGTGCAATCTATACACATGTATATATAGAAATATATATATTATATACATATGCATATATGTGTATATGATATACATATGTGTATATATATTTATATATATTTATATATATATATATATATTATATACATACATGATTGTTTGCTTATATATATATATATATATATATATATATATATATATATATATATATATATTTATGTAGAATAGTCTTTATCTGGTTAATATACACACATAAAGTTTTTGTGCATGCATGTGTACGTAAGTATATATGCACATATGTATATGCTGCATGTGTTTGTTTTTCTGTATTTACATATATACATATATGTACATATATATGTCTATATCTACCTATGTATGTATCTAGCTATCTATATATATATACATATATATATATATACACACAGACATATTTGTATATATATAAAGACATACTCTGACATGCATACATACACATATACAAACACCCATTGCTACATGTATTGCAGACACATACACATACAGCCAGACTTATCAGACAGACACACACACACACATTCACCAACCACTTATATATGTTTACAGTAGTTCAGTATTTATTTTGTAAATAGTGACGGGAGGGGGCCGAGGGGCTCCCTGCTAAATATCAGAGCTGCTCCCTTCACTAATCGACATTGGCCTTTATCTCGGTGATTCT
>NC_043009.1:29112811-29115311 GCF_006345805.1 Octopus sinensis | reverse complement strand
GTTGCCTAAAAATGGTTAGAAGGAGGATAAATACATTTGAAATACTTAGCTCTGTAGAGTTTAACATGTTAATCTGCTGCAACAACAACAACAACAACAACAACAATAACAATGATAATAACGACACCATTAACAACCTCTTCATCATTTTCGTCATCAACAACATCAACAGTAATATGAGCTGTGTGTCGAGTGTGAAAAAAAGGTAAAAGGTTCGTTGAATGAAGAGTTACCCGATCTAGTTTCATGGAAAATAGTGTTAGTCAATATTTATATTATAACTGACAACAAAATTACATTTGGTCTACTTCATTCTGTTTAAATGATGTTGATAGAGTTACGCAACTTTGCTTGTCGCTCTCTTGTTACACAACACATTTCAATCACTTGCATACGTATAGTATCTATCTTTCACTGTCTCTCTCTCACTTTCTCTCTCTCTCTGTATATGTGTGTGTGTGTGTATGTGTGTGAATAGATGCATGCATACTTGTATGTACACATAAAACACATACATACATATATAAATATATATATGTGAATATATAATACATATAAATGGATTTATATATATACCTGCATCTAAATATATATATGTACATATATGTGTAAGTATGTGTATGTATAGGTATGTCTCTCACTATCTCTCTCTCTCCCTCTCTCTTTCTCTCCCTATATATATATATATATATATTTTTTTTTTTCTACTTGTTTCAGTCATTTTGACTGCGGCCATGCTGGAGCACCGCCTTTAGTCGAGCAAATTGACCCCGGGACTTATTCTTTGTAAGCCAAGTACTTATTCTATCGGTTTCTTTTTACCGAACCGCTAAGTGACGGGGGACGTAAACACACTAGCATTGGTTGTCAAGCAATGCTAGGAGGACAAACACATACATATATATATATATATATATATATATATATGTATACGACAGGCTTCTTTCAGTTTCTGTCTACCAAATCCACTCACAAAGCATTGGTCGGTCCGGGGCTATAGCAGAAGACACTTGCCCAAGATGTCACGCAGTGGGACTGAACCCGGAACCATGTGGTTGGTTAGCAAGCTACTTACCACACAGCTACTATATCATCATCATCATTTAATGTCCATTGGCCATGCTGGCATGAGTTGAACAGTTTAACCAGGGCTGGCAATTTGGAAGGTTGCACCAGACTCCAATTTGATTTGGCATGGCTCCTACAGCTTGACGCCCTTCCTATATATATATATATATATATATATATATGTGTGTGTGTGTGTGTGTGTGTGTGTGTATTATATATATATATATATAAATATACACACATATATATACATATACATAGATATACAAACATATGAGAACAGAGATGACAAAGGAAGAAAATGATTATCTTATGAACTTCTTACGGCTGTTTTTCACTATAAGATGTGATGGTCTCATTGTTGAGTGCTGGATTAACACCTTACAGTTCCATCAGAGTGTCAAACATGATGTATATGTAATTTCTTTCCTTCACTGAAATTGATTCCTTGTTGATTACTTTCATATGTAGACTCAATTCAAAACAGAAGTGTAGAATTTCCTCTTTTCCATTAATATTTTACACAAACCCCTTTAATTTCTGGTCAGAGATAAAAAATATATTTGAGTATACACTGCTTAATATATATGTATATATGTCCAACCCATGCTAGCGCAGAAAACGGACGTTAAACGATGATGATGATGATGATGATATATGTATATATATGTCTGTTTGCCATGCCTTTATATACGTGTATATATATATATATATATATACATATATATATGTCTGTTTGCATGCCTTTATATATGTGTATATATATATATATGCACATACTTATTTATATGTACATATATATATAGATGCAAGTATGTACATAATCCATTTATATGTATTATATATGAATATATGTATATGTACGTGTTTTATGTTTACATACAAGTATACATGCATCTATGTACGCACACATGCATACACACACACACACATGCATACACACACACACACACACAGATATATGTATGTGTATAAATATATATAAGCTAACATCTCTAAAGATGCACACTAAAGGTATTTTCAGATATTGAGAAATCGGTGTTTCAAAGAAATACAAAATCAGTGAACACTGAGTGGATTTTAATATTTACTGTAGTTTTATAAAGTAGTGACTATGAAGTTTCACTGTTCTGTCAAACTACGCACATACACACATACATTTACACAAACACACACACATGCACATATATGTGTATATATGTAAGTACATACTGTGATAGCTTTAACAAACTCACAAAAAATTACTCAATGCCATAATATAGATTAATTGTAGAAGCTCTAATTAGTCACTAGTGTAAGCGAGCACACACAAAATAAATATTTGTGTCCATTTATTCATTTCTGTGTTTGAGTTTTGCTTTGTTTTCCTATGGATTTTCTATGACTTTAAGTTTTAGAGACAGAGTAAATTTTTTAATTACCATGTATATTT
>NC_043009.1:29107811-29110311 GCF_006345805.1 Octopus sinensis | reverse complement strand
GACGGTTGGAGCTAGTCGGTTACCCCAGTACTTGACTGGTATTTCTTTCATTAATAGCAAAAGATGACAGGGAAGGTTGACCTCAGCAGGGTTCGAACTCTTACCATAAAGAGCCAGATGAAATGCCGCTAAGGATTTTGTCCAAGACACTAACGATTTTGCCAGCTCACCACCTTAATAATAATAATAATAATAATAATAATAATAAGAAGAAGAAGAAGAAGAAGAAGAAGAAGAAGAAGAAGAAGAAGAAGAAGAAGAAGAAGAAGAAGAAGAAGAAGAAGAAGAAGAAGAAGAAGAAGAAGAAGAAGAAGAAGAAGGAGGAGGAGGAGGAGGATTATGATGATGATGATAATGAATAGAATGATTAGAAAGATCTTTTATTGCAACAAAAATACAACCAAATAAGTGACAAGAACCAAAATGGTAGAAAACCATGGGATTTATTCAAACATATTGTTTTATCATTTGATGAGAAATCTTCTTCAAGCCAGTCTTCTAAATCTGTAACAGAAGAACTGCTTCGAGAAAAGATTTTGGTTCCAAATTAGTTAGAAATGTTGAAATAGTTATTTGCCCTCCAGCAAATAAACAAATATTTCTATTATTCATATTATAAATCATTTTATTATTATAATTAATAATCAGCCTAATTATTGAGGAGACAATTAAGATTTTTCTCATTGTGAAGGTTAGACTCCAGTAATCACCGATTTTAAAGAAACTGAAACGCCTAAGGTATGTCCACAGTAAGTTTTAAACAATCTTAAGTAATTTTTTGACAGCAACTATAAACTTTGCTTTGCAAATACTTCTTCGTTTTTACCATTTTTTTTTTTCTTTGTATATATAATGGTTATAAAGATTTGGAAGCAAATAGCTACATAACTCTGGCAAGACGAATTCCCGATAGCATTTAGGTGATTAAGTTTTACAGAAATAACTCACATGCCGCAAGCTGCAGTAAAACTAAGCATCATGTTCGGTGATAATACAGTTTAAATCAAAATGAGATAAAACAGTACACCGAATGTATCTACAGTTCTTAAAATCTAGTCTCCACAATTCGTAGATAAGCTTGTGCACCAGATGAGATCTGCTGTGGAGTTCGTCCATTTGAATGGCACAACAAAGCAACAGAGCTCATCATATATACAAAGAAACAGATGACGTGACATTAAGTCTCTCAATTTATCAATGCATGTTTATCTGCACACCTACGCAACCAATGCAAATATCATATTTTCTTAAAGCCTTTAAGCAAGCAACTCAGAGATTTCTTTCAAACAGTTGCCGGGCCATGGAGTTTGTTCAAACATTCAGTAACACTTAATAACTCTTGTTGCTGTACCATCATTTGCTTCTCTACACCTTTGAAAATAGAGTTTCTTTAAGGATTGATCTAAAATTCCTTTCTTAAAAATTGATTTGTATTCAATTGAAATTGAATCCAAGATTTAAAGTGACACTTTACACTATAAACTTTCCTGCTTATATAAGTAAATATATATATGCAAACACACACACACACACATATACATATATCTTCTATCATTTCTCTTTTAAAAAAAATGTTTCTCCCAGCATCCAATATCTTCCTCTTGTTCTGGTCCAACGACCCTCCATGTTTGTTTTCGTTCAGTTTTCTTCTGTGTTTCCACTGTCATTTTTCTGTTCTCAACTTTGATCCTCTATAAATCGTAAATTCTATTTTAGAATTTACGGGACCAACTGTCTTTGAAGACTCATTGTCATTGAATGCTCAAAATCAGGAGTAGATACACAGCCAACAACTGATGAAGGGTCCATTCTTTGTGTTTACTTGTCCTGCTTTTCATTTCTTTTTTCTCATTGTTTACATATTTCACTTGTTTTCCCCTCATTTGTTTATGTATTTCATGTTATTTGCACCATTGGTGATGTCGTGTACCCATATATGCATGTGTATATATATGTATATGTAATGTATATATACATATATATACATATATATATATATATATATATATATATATATATATTATATATATATTATTTATTATATATGTATATATACAAATATATATATATATATATATGATATATTATATATTATTTGTTATTTATTATATGTATATGAGAAGCTGTGTGGTAAGTAGCTTGCTTGCCAACCACATGGTTCCAGGTTCAGTCCCACTGCATGGTACCTTAGGCAAGAGTCTTCTACTATAGATTTGGGCCAAACTGAGTGGATTTGGTAGACGGAAACTGGAAGAAGCCTGTTGTATATATATATATATATGTGAGTGTGAGTATGCAAATATATGCATATATTATATATATATGCATATGAATATATATGATAGTAGTATGACTACAATTGTCCAACAAATGTGAAACTCTGAGTAGTAGTTTGTGACAATTTCTCAGCTTTAATAAAAAGTGTATTACTCTGCCTTGATTTGAATATATATGTGCTTACTTGTGTGTGCGTGTGTGTGTGTGTGTGTGTGTGTATACG
>NC_043009.1:29097811-29100311 GCF_006345805.1 Octopus sinensis | reverse complement strand
AATAACAGAATAATAGAATAATTACTGATAGTAATAATAGAATAATATTCAATTGTCTGAGAGTATCGTGTTTTTAAGATGTCTGACTTGTCCACTGACATTAATAGAGGATGTTGTGAGACAAAATACTTTAAACATGCCTACCAAACAGACATATATATAGAAATTACAAGGGTCACTCTGAAGACTGTTTAATTTCACTTTAACAAAGAATAAGTGATGTATATACATTATTTACATTTGAAGGATATTTGTTCTCATCTTGTTTGCTGATATGCCCTCCAGCCTTCATCAGGTGTCTTGGGGGAAATTTCGAACCTAGGTTCTCATTCCTGATGAAGGCTGGAGGGTATATCAGCCGAAACGTTGTGTTAACAACAAACAAGATGAGGACAAATATCCATCAAAAGTAAATAATGCACATAATTCCTCATCACTTAAATATAGAACTGTAAGTGATGTATAAGTTTATTATCTCGTCTTATGCATGCAAAACAAATGGCAATTCTTAAGACTATACAAAAACGTCTATTTCATGAAAATTCTTTGTGCAATTTTTTATTCTGTTTCTATAATGTTAGTATATCTATGAACAATCGATGCCATTGCTGTGTATGTTTAGTATTTCGTCTTATACATAGAAAACAAATTTACTTTCTAAGACTACACATAAACATTTACTTAATAAACATTACACAAACTATTTTTTCCTGTTCTGTTTCCAACCGTGGCATATTTTGCTACATTCCCACGTTTGACCCTGATATCAAATCTCAACAAGAACTAAAATTCAGTTGATTAAAAACGAAATATATAAAAAAAACTTATGCAGTAAAAAAAAAAGGCAGAAAAGAAAAAAAAAGGACAACTATGTAGCAGACAACAATAACAATAAATGAAGAAATAGGAAAATTTTGATATAGCTGACAGCTTTTAGTACTCAGAGATAAAATGGAGATGTACGAAGAATTTATTTAGATTTATTTATTGTTATAGCTTCTGCTATGCTAGTTCTTCTTTGCTTTCTTTATTGTCACCCTGCTGGGAAAAACTAAATAATTTATACTTCTCTTCTTTTTTGAAGAAATAATTTTTTAACAATTTCCAATCCCTACAAGCTACACACCGTCACCTCCACCATGACAAGCACCACCATCAGTACCGCAGCCACAGCCACCAACATCACTATCAGAATTAGAACCACCACCACCATGCCTACCGTAACCATCACCAGCATGAAGTGAAACTATATATCAAGAATGAGATATAAAAGACCGAATGTCTGAATGTATAGATGATTGTTTATATGTGTATATAGGAGAGTATGTATGTATATATATATATATTATATATATATATATATACACACATATATATATATACATATATATATATACACACACATACGCACATATATATGTATATATTTATGTATGTATGTATATCTGTATGTACGTATTTGTATGAATGTACATAGACATATATATGTTTATATCTACACATCTATATATGTATATATGTCTATATATATATATATATATATATATATATAGAGAGAGAGAGAGAGAGAGTTAGGTTCATAAATAGATAGATGGATAGATATAGATAAGTTGATATAAACATATATATGTCTATATACATTCATATACATACATACATATATACACGCAGACATACATACAAACATACATTCATGCATACATACATATGCACATACACACATTCAGATATACATGTGTGTATGTGTGTGAGTATATATGTATATAGATAGGCTGATAGATCGATGGATGCATACATACTTAGACAGGATGAGGGAGAGAGAGAGAGAGAGAGAGAGAGAGTCTGAAAGGTTAATACATATGTACATATACTCCCACACTCACATACAAGCATTAAAAAGGAAGAATAAAATGAAACCCCACAACAGTTGAGTTAAATATCATATTTATTGCAAGTTCAAACTTAACACATCATTACTTCATGTAACAGCTTCAAATAAGTATGTCCTTCCCTCTCTCTCTCTCTCCTCTCTCTCTCTCTCCTCTCTCTCTCTCTCTATATATATATATATATATATATATTGATAGATAGAATATGATTACATACATATATATATATATATATACATGTATGTAATGAACGTATATAAACAGAAGATACAAATATTACAGGCATCCCCCCCACATACACACACTAAATAAACATAGACACACATAGAGATATAAGCATGTGCAAATGAAGACATACAATAGAAATACAAAATGGCTAACGGTTAGTAAGGAGAGACACAAATAAGAAAGAAGAAAACAAAGGACCACTGATGCGGTCACAGGAGTGTGATGAAAGAACTCTGGCTGAAATAAGATTAAGATTAATGTAAAAAATAAATAACACTGAAGCAAAGTAACACCAAATATACAGTGCGTGTGTTTTTATTGGCTAAACTAGCAAAATGACCAATCCGAAATATAACAATATATATATATATATATATATATGC
>NC_043009.1:29090311-29092811 GCF_006345805.1 Octopus sinensis | reverse complement strand
ATTAAACATTTAAAAGAAAAGCAAAGACATTTTCCTCTTTTGTTTTCTCTCTGCCCTTCTGTATATATATTTATCCTCCTAAAAGTGAGGGCGCGTGGCTTAGTGGTTAGGGCATTCGGCTCATGATCGTAAGGTAGTGAGTTCGATTCCCGGCGACGCGTTGTGTCCTTGAGCAAGACACTTTATTTCACGTTGCTCCAGTCCACTCAGCTGGCAAAAATGAGTTGTACTTGTATTTCAAAGGGTCAGCCTTGTCACTCTCTGTGTCACGCTGATTATCCCCGAGAACTACGTTAAGGGTACACGTGTCTGTGGAATGCTCAGCCATTTGCACGTTAATTTCACGAGCAAGCTGTTCCGTTGATCGTATCAGCTGGGACCCTCGTCGTCGTAACCGGCGGAGTCTTTATCCTCCTAACTTAGTAGCCAAATTACTGCTCTGATCATAAATATATTGAAATGTTTCCATCAATTTCTTCATATTTTTGAAATGCTTTAACAGACGAAGGTTTACATAGTAGATGCATTTACTATTATACCTTACAAAAACCCGAAAAATACGTATTTGAATGATTCTGCTAGTCTCCAACTCCGCTACACTCTGTGGTTTGTGCTCATACCACACCTTGCTTCTCGTTAGCCCCAATGTTTTGCATAGTTTCCAATATAGCACTTTCGCTACCTGGTCGTGTTGCCACAACTTGTAGTGGTTTTGGGCAAGTCTGTTATCATCATCATCATCATCATTATTATTATTATTATTATTATTATTATTATTATTATCATCATCATCATCATCATCATCATTATTAATGTACAAAATGATTCAAGTAAATATGATTCCAAGATCTAGAAAATGCTAAAATCAGAATATAAAAAAAAATTTGTAAATATACTTTAAAATTATGCCAAGAATATCAGATTTAAAGAATTATTTTGGTTTATTTATTTATTTAATTATAGTTTTTGTCAAAGATGGTGAGTGGTGAGTGATAATTCCTCTCATCTTTCCTCTCTTGTACAGAATCAAAAAAGTAAATAGCGGAAGAATTTTTAGAACTAAGTGGATGAAAATGGAAGCTCCGACACAGATGAAAAATCTTGTTGAGAAATGTTAATAAATCCGCAAAGATCAGAAGATAACGAATAAATATATTTGATGGACGAAATACTGGAAATAACCAATAAAAAAATGAAAGAATGGATGAAATTAGTAAAGATGAAGAGATAAATATAGCAACAGCAGTAAATGCAATAACAGCACTATTGTACTGTGATGGTGGTGGTGGTGACGATGATGATGAAGGGGAGGGGGAAGAGGAGGTGGGAGAGGAGACGAAGAGGATGATGGTGGTATGGTGGTGGTGGTGGTGGTGGTGGTAGTGACGATGATGAGGAGGAGGAGGAGGGGAGAAAGAAGAGGTGGGAGAGGAGACAGAAGAGGATGATGGTGGTATGGTGGTATGGTGGTGGTGGTGATGGTAACGATGATGAGGAAGGGAGGGGGAAGAGGAGGGGAGAGAAGAAAGAAAAAGATGATGGTGGTATGGTGGTGATGGTGGTGATGGTGGTGGTAGTGGTGGTGGTAATGATGATGATGGTAGTGATGCTGATGATGATAATGATGCTGGTGATGGTATGGTGGTGGTAGTGATGATGATGATGATGATGATGATGAGGGTGAGAGAGGAGGATGCAGCAACTCTAAAATGTTATTCTGTCTTGCTGCAAGAAGAATAATGGTTTTTTATATTTTTATTATTAATATTTATGCTATATTTATTTAATAATAATTACGGCTATAAATGGAATGGTTTCATGGCAGAATCTTCAACCATGAAACAACCATAAATAGTTGTTGATTAAAAAACTGGAGACGTCGACTACCATTGATCACAAACTTCTGTTATACTATTAACAATGACATTGGCCTTGTTACGAATCTGTTGAATAGATTTTCTAACAACCTATTTACTATTATGTAATATCTTTTTGTCACCTCAGTCTGGCTTTTATTTTCTCCTCCTTGATGTTTATTTGAAGACGGTGAAGCTGGTGCGTGAGGTTAAAAGTGTCAGCCTGGATATGTTTTACGTATTGTGACTTGCTCTATCAAGTTTATGAGTTCATTAATAACTTTCATTCTCTGACAACCACTCAAAAACAAAAAATAATTCAATTAATTGTGTTCCTCCTTTATTGTGTCTCGTCAACATCAATTGATATTTATTCCAATAATTTTATTGTGTCAAACTACTATTTTGTGAATAACAAAATGTTTCGTCATCAAATGGCTTTTTTTTAATATATTTTTTTTTATATTCAAATTCATACATGTTGAGGCTGAATGTGAAATAAAAATATCGAGAGTTCTTTAAATATATTTATTTGTATCGCAGACATCTGAAGAAGTGTCGAAAGTTGAGGTATTCCAAACAAAGCTGTGCTGTATCCAAGACAAAAGATACATTGCACTCAAATGACCAACCTGTCAGCTATA
>NC_043009.1:29070311-29085311 GCF_006345805.1 Octopus sinensis | reverse complement strand
ACACAAAAGCTTACAACATGGATGGACACGACGTGATATGTTAGAATCGATATTGTGTCTAGGAGCCAGACATATAAACGTTTTGTGTTCGATCATTGTTCATGTTATGTTTATAACAGCCTAATGTCTTAAAGAAAGGACACATTGGTTAATTTATCCCTACATAGCCCTGAAAATGCTAAGTAATTATCTCTTGAATACACATATAAGTGGCAAATATACTTCACATTGTCGTGCAGCTACTGTTTATATCTCGTTCAGAAATTTATTATTGCTTGTTTACACATTTGCGAGATCAGTGACTTTTCGTCACTGGAAAAAGGATATATAGTTTTGCATTGGGACCCCTTCGCATCGAAGACCGGTGATAGTCGTGCGCTGACGACGGGTAAATACTCAGAAACCCGGGTCCATGCGTATCACGTCAGGTCGACGATGAGAAGAATGGCTTCCCTTTGCAAATACTGATAGGGCACAGAAAGTGTGTCAATAGCCAGCTGGAGAAGATGTTCTCCTGGAGCATCAAGCTACAGTAGCATCCACCCTTAGTGGTTGGCCACGTTTAAGTGGAAAATATACTTCACATTGTCGTGCAGCTGCTGTTTATACCTTGTTCAGAGATATATTATTATCTCTTGAATATTTTCACTCATTTACTCAATCAGGGTTAGTTTGGCACTAAAAAACAACAACTACAAAATTGAACGGGCCAAACTCAGGCTAATGCTAAGTTATCTCGTAAGGTTGACTGTCTGCATCTATCTACCACTGGTCAGTGACAGGTTAGTAAGACATACGAAATGCAGAATGTAAAATAACAATTAAAAATGCAATTTTCATCGAGAACCGCGCTCTACCTCTATATGTATCATATGGAAAGCTGAGTGAAGGCGCGTGGCTTGGTGGTTAGGGTTATCGACTTGCAATCGTAAGGTCGTGAGTTCGATGCCCGACAGTGCTTCGTGTCCATGAGCAAGACACTTTATTTCACTTTGCTCCAGTTCACTCAGCGGACAAAAGTGAGTTATAACTGTAATTCAAAGGGCCAGCCTTGTCACATTCTGTGTTATGCTGAATATCCTTGAGAACTACGTTAAGGATACACATATCTGTGGAGTACTCAACCACTTGTACGATAATTTCATGAGCAGGCTGTTCCATTAACTGGATCAAATGGAACACTCGTTGTTGTAACCGACGGAGGACCAGTAAAGTAAATGGTAAGCTGAAGTGAAGCCATTTTTGTTATTTGTTAAGCCAATGGAGAATGAAGGAGGGGAGTGTATGGACTTTACAGATCCTCTGAGAGCGGTGAGTTAATCGCTAGTGTTCCGTTTAATCTGTGGCAGATCAACACGAGCCGGAAAAAGATGAACCGGAAGAAGATTGTAGAGACTAATGACCTGGAGAAGAAGGAATGAACACAGTGTTTAGATTGGCAGCTGAAGGTCAGAATACAACAAGGGTAACGAGCAATGAAGAGGCAAGTGAATTGGAGAGGCAGAGAGAGAGACGAGGGACAGGGATCATTATAATAGCAGCAGGAGAAGAAAAGAGGGAAAGCATCAGAACTAAGAACCAGGGACTAGAGACCGTGGTATTTAATGCCATTCAGTTGAGTAGGTTTTTTTTGTCTTCTGGATATTGTTCAGGATGTCTACGTGTATAGAACCAATATCAGGGATGTGGGAACGGTAATCCATTGAGAACTTCAGATTGGTATTAGTGGTGGTTGTTGAAGATGGTGGTGGTGGTGATGGCGGTGGTGTTGATGGTGGTGGTAAAATTTGTACATTGATAAACACAGATAAATACATATGTGCATCAACATACGAAACACGAATATATATGTACAGAAAAAGTCTACAGACACACATATCTACCTATATACATACATGCATACATACATACATACATACATACATACATACATACATACATATATATATATATATTATATAAATATATATATATATATATAAAGAGAGAGAGAGAGAGAGAGAGAGAGAGAGATAGATAGATAGATAGATAGATAGATAGATAGATAGATAGATAGATAGATAGATAGATAGATATTTATACATATATATATACATACACAAATATTTTTATATTTATATACATACATATACATGCACACACACAAACATACATATATATATGTATGTATATTCATCTCCAGTTCCTATTGATTTTTTATAGGTTTGAGTGGCATTTTAACAATTTGGTTTCTCCTAAAAGAAATAAAAAAAAATATTCACAACAGAACCAACTTGACTGCTTTAAATTGGATTAATACATCTTGTCTCAAGTGTTTAAATGTTTGTAGACGTTTTGTAATTATTTGTTTACGTATCTGTGTAAGGATGCACATTTATGTCTGTACGTGTACGTGTATGTATGGCGAACAGAGAATATGTGTGTGTGTGTGTATTGAATACTACCAGTCGTATATTTATTGATTTATTAAAAAAATGTGTGTGCGTGTGTATATGTGTGTGTGTATGTGTGTATGTGTGTGTGTGTGTGCGTGCGCTTGGTTGGTGGGGGTTATTATTTTGAAGCTAGTTTAAGAACAACAACGAAACATTTACTGATGTGGGACTCAGAACTAAGAGAAGAGTCTTATTAATTATAAAATTCATATTGAACGAGATTTTAAGTTTCACCTGACTGTTCTATTGGACCAGTGAATGAGTGAGTGAAACTTAAAGCACCAATCATGAAGAAAATTATGATACAAGCACACACGATCACACTTACAAACATATTAACACGCATACACACATACATTTAATAAGCGACGTTATATATCGGTCTAATGCATACCAAATTTTTTTAAAGTAATTTAACATCTATTCCTGCACCTATTATCTAGACCAGTGCCCCACAACCGATGTTCCACGGCACACTGGTGATGTTAATTAGAGACGATGCTAGTCGTGCCACAGTGTAACCTGAATATAATTTTTTCCCTATATTTTTCATTCAGGTGTGCCGCCGAATTTTGAAAAGAATGTAAGTGTGCCGCAAGTGAAAGCAAGTTACACAGCACTGTCATAGACAAGCCCTCCGAGGTTGGTGAGACTGACGTAGTCGCTGGTCACCTGGAACAGGGAACCACTCAATAAGTGCAGAACAAATGTTGAGTAAAGAAAACTTTCAAGTCCGAAAACATTCTAAGAACGAAGGGCTGTAGTAGGTGTCGTTTAGAGCTTGATGTTGGTGGAAAACGAGGATGTTTTTTTTCTAGGGCTGAGTGTAAAAATGATAAATAACACCCACGAACAATTTAGAAAAGTTTTGTTTACTGCATTGAATGAAAAATAACATTTACACACCTGAAGAGAAATACCTATTTCTTTACTACTCACAAGGGGTTAAACACAGAGAGGGGATCTTCGACAAACTCACTGGTATGTATCAATCTGTGGTTGGCTCATCACAGCTGGAGAATAAACGCACTGTATTCGTGGTGACAGTATTTGTGTCTTTTTTGCTGCCATGAGAATGGCGACGTCAATCGACTACTTCAATAGGCAGGGAACAGAAGCCTCACATTCTGGAATTGCTGTGAAAATTCTAGCATTATATAAGACTCAATGAGAAAGTCCTACCTAGACAATCGAATTACATGATGATTTGACACTGATTGGTCGGCTAATCGGCTGATCTTGTGAAACAACAGTGGCCTAGTCGTGATGTTTGCTCGGCCATCCAGTGATTTGGCTTTGAATCTGCTACAGAAGAACTGGTTAGTGCAAGGCCTCGTGTAGGGGACAACCATATCTAATAAAACTGATGAGAGGAGATGAGACAAATGTGTCAGTGTGAGTTTAGCGGAAATGGTATGA
The DNA here is from genome assembly GCF_006345805.1 of Octopus sinensis. Classification (NCBI taxonomy): domain Eukaryota; kingdom Metazoa; phylum Mollusca; class Cephalopoda; order Octopoda; family Octopodidae; genus Octopus; species Octopus sinensis. The sequence goes on along the minus strand of NC_043009.1, from coordinate 29,081,457 downwards.
AACCAAATATCTTGGATAAGCAAAGGCCGTTGTAATATGGGTAGATAAAGGAGGAGGAGCGGACGTCACATTTGTTGGATAGCCTTTGATGGGATAGAAGATAGGTAAATTAAGGTAATAAAAATATGAAATATTCACTCATCGATACAACAAAGCACAGAGTAAGATTTGAACCTTTGATGTATTGACGAGAAGTTAAATACTTTATCCAATGAGTCACCTTGTCTCTACACAAAATGCTTTTATTACAGGGAGAGATTAAACTTGTTTATTTACCATTATCTACAGTGATTTACATCATTTATGTTTCCAGTTCATACAATCTTACTTTAAACGAACTTCTTGGTGAAATTATAAAATAACGATATGAAACGATCGCAGGGATGTGTGAGTATGTGTGTATGTGGGCATATGTATATGCGTGTGTATGATACGTGTGCAGGTATGTTTGCGTGACTAAGTTCACTCTTCTACTGCATGATTTCAGGTTCAGCCCCACTGTGCAGCACTTGGGTAAAATGTCTTCTATTGTGGACTAATGTCTTCTGAGAAAATTCCATAAATGGAAACTGTCATTTGTATGTGTCTGTGCGAATGTTCACAGCCTACGTGCTTCATGTGAAAAAATGCTGTGCTGTTAGTGCTAAAGTTTGCTGTCATTTCTCTTTCAATTGTCCAATGGTTCTACACTTTCGAAAACTTGGAATAGGGGATGCTTTCGTAGAAAACCTAATAAGGGTGAGCGACAGAAAGCGTATTCGTCTGTAAAACAACATTCTATCAATATATTCAGTTGACTCTTGCTAGTATGGAAAAATAGACATAAAAACCTCGAACGAATGTGTATGTATGTATGTATGCGTTTATTGCTTAAAAGTTAATAAAATGTAAGATAAATATTGCTTAAGTTAAGTATTATTACAGAATGTCTAAAGCAAAATTAACCTGCGAAAAAAAATGTCAGCTATGTACGTTTCTAACTGACGATAGCCATATGACAGATGCGTCCTACGCATACTTACACTCACTTTTTTCTTCTTTTTTTTTTTCGACTATTGATATTAATCTACAGTTATCTACCCATGAGAATTGTTCTATGACTGATTTTTGGCACAAGGAAGGAACTTATTTCAACTCTGTCCTCCTTTTTCGCCTCAGTATTTACAACAACACTAGAAAGTGTTTAAGATCTGATCGTGAATGCCATAAGAATTATCAGTTACTAATCTCTGAGAATATGTAAATATTTGTCGGGTTCTTCTGTATTATATACTTAGAAGTTTCTTTTTTAAACATTTTAGACTTAGTGAATGGAGATTAAAATGTTTCTTCTCTAACAGAATTGGTAAATGTCATCAACAGTCGGTTTATTCTGGAGAAGTGTTTACACAATAACCAAACGATGCATCGTTATCGAAGATAAGTATAACACAGCAAATAAACATCCTTCTCTCTTCCTATATTTAAATAATGGTCGACACGATTCCAGCTACAGAGTGCGACAGAAACACCTATTATATTTTACATGACCTTCGAAGTGACGTTATTGGAGTTAGGCAGATAATAACCCTTTCTTATTTTGGCACAAAGCCGGCAATTTTGAGGAAGGAAATAAATCAATTAGATCGGCCCCACTGCTTGACTGGCATTTATTTTATCAACCCCGACAGCATCAAAGGCAAAGTCGACCTCGACGGAATTTGAATTCAGAACATAAAGATGATCCACTAAGCACTGTGCTAACCATCCTACCAGTTCACCACATTAATTCAGCAGATAACAAGGGTTTCGGATTTTGACACAAGGACAGCGGGTTCGAGATGGTGGTGGTGGGGTGGGGGTGAGAATAAACCGATTACATCGACCCCCAGTGTTCAACGGGTGCTTAATTTATCGACCCCGAAAGGATGAAAGGCAAAGTCGACCTTGGCGGAATTTGAACAAGTCTATGGTATAAGCTCCATAGTTTCATCAGACATAAAGTGGGCTATGGGCTGGCGATATATCAGTTTATTTAAGGCCACGTATTTGTCATTCTTGTGAGTAAAAACACAAAACAGCAAGGCCAAATACTTGATGGGTGGTCTCAAGAAAATATCCAGAACAAAGACAAATCTAACAACAAATTAACAGGCAGGGTCTTAGCTTAATCTTCATTAGTTTCTCGGGATATTCTGAGAGTCTGCTACCTTTAGTTCCATCGGAATGGTAAATTAAGACGTAGTACGAGAGGGGATGTGTGTGTGTGTGTGTGTTTGTATACAAAAGATGATTGACTGAGAGAAGAGAGAAAGTGAAGATGAATGATGGCAATGAAGGAAGAGAAATAGACGTGGAAGAAGAGAACATAAACAGGAGAGAGAGAGAGAGAGAGAGAGAGAGAGAGAAAGGAGAATATGAAGGAGTGAGAGAGTTAAGTCTAACGTAAACTCAATCTTGACGTCAAGAATTTTTCTAAACATTTTGCTGTCATCTGTATTATTTCATTAAAATTCGTTTTTTTTTTTTTGACAACGCTACCATCTTATATCAATTGTATACAAACATGTCACAAGTTAATGATGGAAGGATGGTTGATTTATAAAGACATTCACAGTTACCTCCTCCTCCTCCTCCTCCTCTTCTTTCATTTGGTGCCAAATATTCTCCCATTTCTCAACTATTGCCATTATTAGTCTTCTTTTCTCACCTTCATTTGAAAGTTTCTTATCTTTTACTCATCCTCTTTCCCTTCATCTCCCTTGTATTTTAACTCCGTCCCTTTCAGTTTATATCACATCATTCCCCCTCATCCTAGCTCCTTCTCCCTCCTCATCTCCCCTCTATCTTTTTCTCTGGTCATAAACCTAAAGGTCGCACTATCGAAATTTCCACTTGATAGAAAAACCAAGTGACCACAATTGTAGAGAATCATAACAAGAGTAAGAATTCTTGCAAGTTTTGACACAAGACCAGCAATTTTAGACAATCACGTTGACCCCATTTCTTGTTGGGTGCTTTATTTCATTGACCTTGAAAGCGGGGCGGATGCGAACTTAGACTGTAAAGATCTAAAACGAATACCACAAACCATGTTTTACAGACAACTCAAATAATTCTGTCAACTTAACCTCCTTTAATAATGTTTTCCAGATTTTTGGCACTGAGCCAGCGGGGTTTTTTTTCGTTTTTTTTTTTGTAAGGAGAAGGGGAAGTTGATTACATTGACACCAATACATGACTGGTATTTATTTTATCGACTCTGAAAGGAGGAAAGGCAAAGTCTAATAATCATAATAATAATAATCCTTTCTACTAGAGGAACAAAGCCCGAAATTTGAGGGGAGGGGGTAAGTCAATTACATCGACCCCAATAATGTTCAACTGGTATATCTTTTATGGACCCTGAATTTGAACTCAAAACGTAAAGACAGACATATGCAGCATTTTATCCAGCATGCTAACGATTTTACCAGCTCACCCTCATAATAAAAATGATAATCCTTTCTACCACAGGCACACGGCCTGTAATTTGGAGGAGGGGACTAGTTGATTACATTGACCCCGGTGTTTCACTGGTTCTTAATTTATCGATTCCAAAAGGATGAAAGGCAAAGTCGACCTCCGCAGAATTTGAACTTGGAATGTAAAGACAGACAAAATGCCACTAAACATTTTGCCTGTTGTACTCTGCCAGCTCACCACCACCACAGTAATAATAATAATAATAATAATAATAATAATAATAGAAAGGACCCCCCCCCCCCAAAAAAAAAGAAACCCAAAAATGGCAGGAATTCAAAAGATAGTGCTCATGGAACTGCTCATATCCTATGCAAAATACTTTCTATGTAATCTCAAGTTTTAAAACAAATATAATTTTCGTATGGTTTTTTTTTAGACATTCACTAGTACAACACTAAATACAAAACCAAATATATGACACACTAGGCATAACAACAACATGAACTTCCAGCCTGTTGTCTCTTGAGGTCTCTGGGTGAGACTTGGAGCCAACTTGTACAAATGTAAAGCAAAATTCAAGCATAGAATAATAATAATAAATAATAATAATAATAATAATAATAATAATAATAATAATAATAATAATAATAATAATATAATAATAATATGATAATAATAATAATAATAATAATAATAATAATAAATAATAATAATAATAATAATAATAATTATAATAATAATAATGATAATAAATGCCCTGATGCAGTACCAGGCAGTGGCTCTCGTGGCTTCTGATCTTAACTTAGGCAAGTGTCTACTACTATAGCCTTGGGCTGACCAAAGTCTTGTGAGTGGAACTGACAGATAGAAATTGAAAGCAGCCAATCGTACATTTATGTGTGGTGTGTGTGTGTGTGTGTGTGTCAGTGTTTGTCCTCTACCACTTCTTTACAACCAGTGTTGGTGTGTTTATATTCCCTATAAACTTAGCAGTTTGACAAAAAAAGATCACTGGAATAAGTACCAAGCTTGACAAAATACATAAGTCCTGGGGTCAATTCATTCAGCTAAAAATTGTTTAAGGTGGTGTCCCAGCATGTCCACAGTCTAGTGCCTGAAACAAATAGAAGATAACAGATTCACACAACACGTTGTCAACAAAATAGACGCAAACAAAAAAAACTAAAGTCAAAAAACAATGAAACCATACAACCAAAATAATACAGAATTGATGCGAAAAAAACAAACATAATTCCACGTCTCCAAAGAACAATGCTGCACACATGCCAGGGACATGGTGGGGGGGGGAGCTGCAGGTGGTGGTGGTGGTGGTGGTGGTGGTGGTGGTGGCGGCAGCGTCGATGCAGTGGAAACTCTCATAAAACTGTTGAAAACACGATTATAGAAAGACAACAACAATAATGATGATGATGACGATTATGATGGTAATAATAATAATAATAATAATAATAAGAAGAAGAAGAATGATGATAATAATAATAATAATTTATTACTCTTATTATCATCATTGTCGTCACCAAGAAAATACCATTAAAATGTGAATTTAAGTTATTGTGAAAATAATAGAGGAAATTGTCTAAGCAGAAAACAGATAACAGGAAACTGAATATATGAAATATAATTGAAAAATGAGTTGGGAGGAGAACAGTTTAGTTTGAATTAACTGGAAAATAATGTATACGCATGTATCCCTTCCCTGTGTGTGTGTGTTTGTGTGTGTGTGTGTATAGGTGTAATGATTTATGCATAAGATAATTGCATGTATGTGTGTGTGTTTGTAAGTTTGTATGTCTAAACCAAATACATGGAAATAAGTGCTGCTGATGTTGATATGTTTATACCTACATGGAAATATATATATGTGTGTATATATATATATATATATATATATATATATAAATGTATATATGTGTGTATGTGTGTATGTATATATATACATATATATATACATATATATATTTGTGCATGTATCTGTGTGCATGTGTGTATCTGCGTGTATGTGTGTGAGTGTGTGTGTGTATGTATATAAGTGTATATATATATATGAATGTATGTATGTATATATATATATTAATTTATTTATATGCCATGAATATGCAGCTAATGTGATATTACGTACACATGTGTGCATATATATTTGTACACTTATAAATGTGTGTGTGTGTGTGTGTGTATAAATTAGTAAGTTGTGTATATATGAAGCATACCTGCATATACTTTATATTTGTTGCAATGAAGCCAGGTGTGCATATATAGGTGTGTGTCAATAAACATATCAAGATGCCATGTTTTATAGTGGAGCAAATGAATGGATGTAAACACTGATGAACCAACAACAACATCAATACTGATTAATGATAATAATAGGAAGGTTAACAGAGAAAAGTAGTCTTTATGTATGGCAGATGTGCAGGGATAATAAACACTAAGCATGTACAGGAAATAGACTTCCTCAAATGTCCAGAGGGATCCCCAGAAGTAGTAGATAGCTTCTGTCACCTTGGCGACCAAGTTAGTCATGGAGGAGGATGTTCAGGGAGCCTAGTTGCCAGAATAAGAACAGGCTAGGCAAAGTTCAGAGAGCAATTACCTTTGTTGGTAACAAAGGGCTTATCCCTCTGAGTGAAAGACTCTCTGTATGATTGCTGTGTCCGAACAGGTATATTATATGGCATTATATGGCAGTGAAATGCGGCCTGTGACTAGAGAGAACATGCAAAGACTGGAAAGAAACGAAGCTCTGCTCCACTGGATGGGCAATGTCAGTGTGCCTATACGGCATAGTGTAACTGGCTTGAGAGAAAAACTGGTTACATGGGGTGTATGCAAGAGAGAACATTGTACTGGTATGGAGTATTGATCTGTAACTGTGAAGAGAACAAGTGGAAGAGATAGACCCAAGAAGACATGGGATGACAAACTAGTGAGAAATGATCTTCAGGTGATGAACCTCACAGAGGAGATGACAAGAGATCGCAACTTCTGGTGATTTGCTGCGCTTGATATGACACTTCAAGCTAAGTTGAAATCATGGCCATCCACACATACAGGCATATTCTTTATAGTCATTCTCCACTCACGTCTACATACACATTATCTGTCCTTTGTCAAACCTCCCCCATCTTCCCAACACTCACTGCAGGCCCCTCCCCTTCCACTCTCTTCTAATTTTCTTGTCTGTCCTTTATTTGTTGGGTGAAAAACTAAACTTCATTTCAGCTTGGAGTCAATGAACTCAACTTTTGCTTACCGTTTCTTGTTTACTGTTTCTCACTTACCTTGTCCTCTTTATTGTCTCAAGACAATGGAGTGGTGCTGCCAAATTGGAGGTTTCTATTTGCTTCTTAGTTCTTGGAATGAGGTTAAGTGATCTCCTTTGATGATTTTAGTTCCACACCAAAAGACGACATTGGTTCTGAAGCCTACTGTAAATTTTTATTTTTACTTTTTACACTTTTTATTTATAGTTTTATATTACAGCTATTTTGTTTGAGCAAAAATTCCTTAACTATATTCTTGCATGTGTAGCATCTTGATTTTCTACCCTAAACCATCAATTCTAAAATTTCCTCTTTTTGAATCCTCTCTAGGGTACAATTCTGAGATTATGTTGTAGACTTGTGAAACCATGAGTACTTGTATGTCCAAAGAGATTCTCACCTAACTTCATATCACTAAAAGCTACATCAATGTCGACCACCAGCCCATTGTGTTAGAAGCTCAAAGACAACCGTGAGCCAGATGACAGTGCTATTACTGATATCCTTTACAGTGACCTTTGTGTTCCTTCACCCCTAATAATGTGAGATTCATTTTTTGAGCACACATGTGGAACACGAATTGATCTTATCTACTAAAACCTACCCTGGTTTTAAAATCAACATTTATTGTAACATATGCCTTCACTCATTTGAAGCAAGAGATTTCGGTGCATTTAGCAGCTAAGAGTACTTCCAACTTTATATGGAGGATACAAGAAAGCCCATTATAGTTTTAACAAAGCATGGATAAATACTCTTGGTCTCTTCAAGCACCTGTGTAACAGCTTCAGGTAAACATCCACCTGATTTTGGTCTCATGCTACTGAAAAATGGGTCTTTCTTTGATATAAGTGTCTATGCCTGGAATTCATTTCTTGGAGGTTATATTTGCAAAAAAACTAAGCTAGCCCTCAAGTTTTCCTCCTTGTTCTTATTTGACGAAGTTTACATGAGTGCATATATGCGTGTAAAAGTTTTTGCTTGCTTTTTCACAGCAAATATTCAATAACATTATGACAGTTATTTGTCAGAAAGTTATTATTTTTCATTCCTTGTGTTTGTATCTTTCCTGTTTTGTTAGTCTTCTTCATATCTGTTGGGTTTCTCTTTTTAAATTTCTGCAAATGTTTTGTTTTTCACACACGCTTGTCTGTGGGATGTATTTGTTTATATCAGTATTACAACTATCTCAAGCTCTTCATTCTGTTACACCACTTTGAAATATGGCTAAACAACAATAACAAAATTTTGAAAAATTCTCAAGGCATTTACTTTTTTTTACATTTTTACCTACACATGGCAGAAGAATAAAAACAAACTTCTTATGTCTCTTTGTAATAATTCTGTGTGATGCGGCAAATAAATAATATTTGATGCTGTTTTTTGAATAAAAATTTACAAAATGAAATCCATAAACAGTTACACAATAAACAAGTGTTGCAAGGACAAGAAAGACCAGAAGCAACAACAGTGGTTTCCTTTATTAGCCTCAAGGGTTTGCAAATATAATATAAGTGTTATAATCACAGAAGTTGTGTGTAAGACCGTACAAAAAAAACAAGGCAAAAAGAGTGATTGGTGAGATGCAATGAGTAGTTTTAAAATAGAAAAATTTAATTAAAACATGAAAAAATATCAACTCACATTTGGAGCAAATTGTCTCACCTGCTCTCAGATATTCAGTGTTCTTTAATGTTTGGCATCATGAAGAGACATCTCCTGGGATGTTATCTCACAGTTAATGGACATATAAACAAACACACATACTGTTTACTGTATTGGAACGTCTTTTAATTAAAAAAATTTAAACAATGTATGATATTTAATATAAAACATGAAGAACTTTTAGAGTGTCCTTGACACTAGACAAGCTCAACCCATTCTTGTGTTATTTGGTCGACTGATCCTTTTCTTGACCACAAATCATTTCTTTGGATCTATATGCTTATTACCTGACTATACGGAGCTACAAAGGTGATAACTCATGGTTTATATAATTTGTTTTGTCCTTGACTGTTAACCTTCTACTACATTGCCCTACACACTTGGACATGAATACATGAGGCAGTGTAATAAAGATGAGCAAATGTCTTGTGAATCACATCTACTGATTTCTGAACCTCAAGCTTAGATTTAAAACTCAGGAAGATGGTGCCTTAAGGTTTACTCCTCACTATGGAGAGCCTTCTTTACTGATGGAGGGCATATTGAAACTCCCCCTCTTTTATGAGGTAGATTAATTCTTGCTTTGCTTGCTTCTCAATTCATTTTTCAAGCATGAAGATAGAATCTTCAGAAAAGCAACTTTGTCATTGTTTCATTTTGGATTTGTGTATATTCCATGTAAGGCGGTGAGCTGGCAGAACCGTTAGCATGCCGAGTGAAATGCTTAGTGGTATTTCGTCTGCCGTTACGTTCTGAGTTTAAATTCCGCCCAGGTCGACTTTGCCTTTCATCCTTTCGGGGTCGATTAAATACATACCAGTTATGCACTGTGATCGATATAATTGACTTAATCCGTTTGTCTGTCCTTTTTTGTCCCCTCTGTGTGTAGCCCCTTGTGGGTAGTAAAGAAATAGGTATTTCATCTGCCGTTATGTTTCTGAGTTCAAATTCTGCCGAGGTCGACTTTGCCTTTCATTCTTTTGGGGTTGATTAAATAAGTACTATTTATGCACTGGAGTTGATGTAATTGACTTAATCCCTTTGTCTGCCCTTGTTTATCCCCTCTATGTTTAGCGATATAGAAATGTATATTCCATGTTTATTGGAAGAATGTTAGAGGTACTTCAGGCAAAACTGGCAGAATTTACCAAAATGGCTCTGTTTTATGCCTTTCTTGTTCAGCAACATTTATGTCAGGAACACTGCTTTGTTGTTGTTGTTGTTGCGATTGAGTGAGCTCTCAGAATCAATCAATAATTTGTCTTTCTAGGAAATGTTAAAGTCGCCATGTTTGAAAAATGTATCTGTCTGCAATTTTGTTTCCGTTATTTTTTTTATTTTTCCACCTTGTATTCATAGAAATGATGTTGTTTTTCCTTTGTTGGTGGGCGTTTCATGGTTGACCTGACACAATTTCAAAAACGTGTTGAACCAAATATGGACCAAAAATTTCAAATGAAATTCTAATAAATTTCTGTTTTTGCAAAAAAAAAAAACAATTTAATAGAATTTTAGTTGCCTTGTAAAACAGTTGTGCATGTCAGAATTTTAATCCAATGCCTGTAAAAATATTAATCCAACTCTTAAAGATGGTGTTAACATCCAATGATGTCAACAAAAACAATAAAAAAAACTAAAACATTCAATAGAATTTCTTCCTTTTAAAAGGAATGATAATTAATTGAATAAAAACTCACTCGTTTTAGCAACGTGAATTAAGCACGTAGAATATCCAGTTTTTGAAAGTTCTGAGGAAAATGGAGTAAAAGAGTACTCAACAGGAACAGCTGAGGCAGACATTCTCAGCTGGATGCTCTTCCTGTACCCAACACTCACCTGTTTCCGAGCAAGGCAATATTTCCTCAAGGCCAGACATGTTTCCACAGAAGACTGGAATCAAAGAACACCTCTTGTATGACGGTGATGCTCGTTTACAACTATCACATGGTGTCAAGACAAGGAGACATAAACACACGCTTGCTCTCTCTCTTTCTATCTCTCTCTCTCTCTCACACACACACACACACACACACACACACATACATGCATGCATGCAGACACACAAAAAAAGCACACTTTTACATGTGTGTGAGTGTGTGTGTGTGCATGCGTGTGTGTGTCTCTGTGTGTGTGTGTGTGTGTATAATATAAATATATATATATATGGCCAGATAACCGAAGAGATGGTGTTGAGGATTTCCACCTCGGCATCTGAAACACAGAGTTTTATCTTGGCTACCGAATAATTGTCACATATTATTTTACAGATAAATTTCCTCTATTTACATAATATTGAGGTCTCTTTCTTTCTTTTGTTATCTTACTGTTTTTACCAATATATATATATATATATATATACATATATATATATATATATATATATTTTTGTTTGTTTTTGTTTTTCCAGTTTCAGCTCTTGAGCTGTGGCCATGCTGGGGCACCGCCATTGTGGTGAAAGAGTACAGCAGGGATCACCACCCCCTGCCGGAGCCTTGTAGAGCTTTTAGGTGTTTTCGCTCAATAAACACACACAACGCCCGGTCTGAGAATCGAAACCGCGATCCTGCGACCGCGAGTCCGCTGCCCTAACCACTAGGCCATTGCGCCTCCACAAGAGTTATATATATACATATATATACATATATATACAAGAGTTAAGGAATGGAGCAGATAAGACCTGGACCACATATGTTTCATAGCGAGCGGAACCTTGGAAGTGGTAAATATCTAAGCGAGGTGTATGCTGCAGGCTTAAT
>NC_043009.1:29052811-29065311 GCF_006345805.1 Octopus sinensis | reverse complement strand
AAGAACCGTATTTCATATGGAACCGGACCATTCTATAAGTGCAGGCAAGTAAGGTATAGAGAAGAAGAGGGAGAGAGAGAGAGTGAGGGAGAGAGGCAGAAGGTGAGAGAGAAGTCAAGATAGAGGGAGGGAGAGAGAAGGTTGTAGAGAGGGAGAACCAGACATACATAACATTTACAAACATGTTGAATAGGTGTGATAAGAGCAGAAAGTGCATAAATCAATCAATATTTACAGGATATTGTTGAGGACTTCCTGGGAAACGGTTGTATTGATTCTACTTTAAAATCCTTTTCCCTTTCTTCCTCAATCGTTTTCTTTGTTTCATTAAACCCCTTCAGGTGCTACTTGGTACATCTTTGTATTTACAATAGTAGGGTATTAGCGCTTGTAGTGGTGGTGGTGGTGGTGGTGGTGGTGGTGGTGGTGGTGGTGGTGGTGGTGGTGGTGGTGTGGTGGTGGTGGTGGTGGTGGTGGTGGTGGTGGTGGTGGCTGTGGTTTGTAGGGCAACAGTTTTGAAGGTGGTGGTTGTGTGTAGTTGTGTTGGTTGTGGTGATGGTATTGGTTGGGGTGAATAGTGTAGCAGTTGTGATGGCAACTGTTGGGTGTGAGAGTGCTGTAAAAGGTGGATGGGTTACATGCAGTCCTGTTTAGATCAACAGATTTTCAGTGAACCAAGTTTTCTAAACTGAAACCTGCAGCTCACACACACTGGTACACATATGCAAATGCATACATCCAAATGCTTACATATACACATGCACACACATACAATCATAAAAGAATAGCTGTAAGTTTAAGGTGAACAACTGATCACATCACATAGTCACAAGTTAAAATATTACTACTATAAGAGTGATTTTCAACCCATTTTTAAAACTAACAGTGGATTAAATAAGCCACTTAAAACATAACTCAACATCATAAGCTTTTAAAATGCTTTATTATATTCTTTTCTGCTCTAGGCACAAGACCAGAAAATTTTGGGGTGGTGGGGCCAGTCAATTAGTATGCAACTGGTACTTAATTTATCAACCCTGAAAGGATGAAAGACAAAGTTGACCTTGGTAGAATTTGAACTCAGAACATATAGACAGATGAAAAAGCATCTTATTATATTAAAAATCATTGCAATTTTCTACAAAAGAATAACTCATAGAACAGTGCAGTACATTAAAAACATTTACATTTTCTAATTGCAGACAACACACAGAACACAATGGTTAAAGGTGTTTGTTATAGAATCATATTGTGACAATAGATACAATTTTTCCTACACTCTGTTAACAAAACATTAGAGTATCTAACTATGATAATTGTTTTTGATGTATGCAGAAGGCCAGAAATTTGTTGATACCATTGACTTGAGCAATTAACTGAGATTCTTTTTAATAACCCTAATAACCCCGTTCGAAGGCTTCTGACATTGCAAAACAGCTGGAAGTTAGTCTAAGAACGTGTGTTACATATCTGCATAAGTTTGGGTATTATGGACGAGCAGCTAGAAGAAAACCTCTCCTTCAACCAATTAATATGAAATAAAAGATTTTGAAAATTAAAGGTGACTATTTACTTCCTGCATGTCTGTGTATATATAATTAATAAAAAAAAACACTCAGAAAGAATCAGAAAGAAACACATTTTAAAGAATAGAGCAGTAATTATTACAGCAACAATTTTATATCTTGGATATAGAGTTACTGTAGACAAAACGTAGGTATTTAAAATTTTGTCTCTATATAGAGTCTGACAAATTGTCCACAAGGCTTTGCTTTGTGGATTTGAAACCTTGGATGTCCAAGATATAAAATTTTTGTAGTAGTATATATATATGTGTGTGAGTGTGTGCGTGTGTATGTACATGCATATGTGTGTGTGTGTGCATGCGTATGTGTGTGTGTATATATGCATTTGGTAACCTTGCACCCGCACATGTAAAGACCTATAAAGATGTAATGTAGATAAGGTTGTTTTGACTACAGAAATAATTGTTGATAAATTGCTGATATGCAGAAAGTGTTAATGCTTGCAGAGAAATATCATCAGTTTGATTGGCCACTGCTGAGTTGTGCAATCTATTAAAGTAGAGTTGAATTAGTTTTATATAACCAATTGCAAAAATTCCAAATGAATGAGCTATTCATTTGAACTTTTATGTTTTAATCAGGCAATTGCTTTTGATTGCTACTTGATTACCTGCAGTTATCATCTATTTACATCTCCTGCTGTTAACCGCTGCAGCTTTCTCGGTTGTCATCCACTGCACCACGTACACCCTCTGTTGAGAGACATCACTACCACAAACTATTAAAGCATTAAACCGCTCTAGTGACTACAACATCAAGCCTTCAGTCCATCCACACTGCAATCGTTAATACCATTAACAGATATAACATACACTCAGCAATAAACTGGATAGTTAACATGAGTAATTTTTTTTTAGAATTTTCTGCTTCTTTTTCTTCTCTGTTTCTTTTTACCAATTTTTTTACGAAATTTTCATTCCAGTTCCATCAAACCTGCTTTACATCTTTATTTACAAATAAGAATGTTAAAAAACTAGAATCATTAAGTTGTCATTTACGCTATGCCATCTGTGAGAATTAATTAAAATATGCCTAATATTGCTGACATTTTCCACTTTAGATCTTTCTCTAGGGATGAAATGTTATAGCTATAAGTTACAATTTAGTGTATTATTTTTCATTTCGTTATCTTATCTCCTTGCTAATTGCTCTCTCCTAATCTTTACCACTGTGTGTGTGTGTGTGTGTGTGAATGTTTCTCTTTTACATATCACATTTATATCCATCTAGTTCATTGATGTCTGTTTAAGAGGGAGCTTAATTTACCATAGTTATTGCAACATTGGAAAAATTCATGAAATCTTTATTTCAAGATGTTATTTTGAAGAGGAAAAATAGGTAGCTCTCACTTTCTTCAGACTTTCAGACACTCCCATACTAGTAACAAAAGACATAGTATTTATCTCCTTCTATATACTGAAGGCTTGTTATGAAGACATCAATAGGAAGGGAATTCCAGGGGATTACTGCACTGGGGAGAAAGGATTGAGTAACAAATTTAATATTTGGATTTAATGTCTTTCCTCCCTCCAAGAGCATCAGCCAAATACCAGGTTTCATTCTTCATTTCCTTCTCTCTCTCTCTCTCTCTCTCTCCTCACACACACTTCCTCTCTAAAAGAAACTGGCTATGTTTGAACCCAAAAAACAATTGGTTCCTCCAAGCTTAAAATACCCAAGGCTCACTGTATGTCACCACAGCTCCCCTATGTACATTAATGCTATTTTGTATTTAATCTTTTAGTTAGGATAGCATGCAATGCCTACTACCATTTTCAGGGGCCTCCAAGATTAGTGAGACTAGGGGTAGTGAGGGAGAAAGATATCCTCAAACCAGAGACCAGGTGGGTCGAATACTCACTACAGCTCACTACTTCACTAACATATATATACATGTATATAGGAGTGAAATTTAGGATTTCTTGGTTTTCTGTGAACTGATTTTGATAAAACTTATCTCAGCTGCTTTGCACACCGGCAACAACATTCTTATACTTTCATATATATATATATATAATGATATATTCATAAATGCAGGAGTGGCTGTATGGTAAGATTTTTGTGTCCCAACAACATGGTTCTGAGCTCAGTCCCACTGCATGGCACCTTGCACAGGCGTCTTCTATTATAGCTTTGGGCCATCGAAAGCCTTGTATTTATGGGGTCATAAACATACCAGACACATATACATATACATACATATATATATAATATATATATATATATATATATATATATATATTATATATATATATACGACGGGCTTCTTTCAGCTTCCATCTACCAAACCCCCTCACAAGGCTTTGATCAGCCTGAGACTATAGTAGAAGAATGAGGTGCCATACAGTGAGACTGAACTCGGGACCATGTGGTTGGAAAGCAAGCTTCTTACCACACAGCCATGCCTGTGCCTATATATATATATACATATATATATAATATATATATATATATACCTTTAAATACAAATACACACACACATATATGCCTACAGACACCACACACACACATGTATATGACTTTTAAATTGTCCGATATTTGATTAACTCTATCTGGCATGAAGACTGGCATATAACCGGAATGCAGTGTGTTTGCTTTCTCTTCCCTCTACACAGCGTAATATGTGTGGCTGGCTTATAATTAATGTGACATTTTAGGTAATGGCCAATGCTAAACATAGTGCAGCTATATATAAGTCTTATACATACATATTCATAAATTTATATTCGTCCCCAATCAATAAAGCCTTTACTGGCTAATATTCAGCATGATTGTATGTGTGTATAAAAATCATTATAGTATGTGTATGCATACATACACCACACACACACACACACACACACACATATATATATATATATAGCTATATATCTATGTATACATGTATGCATATATAAATGTACATATGTGTGTGTATATGTAAATATATATAATTGTGCATGCATGCATACATATATGTACGTATGTATATCCATGTTTGGTGTTGTGTATATTGTGGTTTATGCATAAAACATTTAGATTATCATATGTGAATATTTTATAGATCCAGCAATGCATATTGCTCATGAATTAATGCATCTGGGTATTTGAGTTTATAAAAGGCTTTGCTCCAGTATGGCCTTTGCTACCATGCCTCAAGCAAACTAAACAACAACTCAAAAAAAGCAAACTATAAATACGTTTATATGTCCATATGTATATATATATATATGTGTGTGTGTGTGTATGTATATATATATGTACACACACACACACACATATATATATATATATATATATATATATATATTATACATGTATGTATGTATATATATATATATTATGTATATATATATGTATATATATATATACATATACATGTATATATATATGTATATATGTATATACATATAAACATATATGTGTATGTGTGTGTGTGTATAAATAAATATTTATTTATATATTGACATATACATGCAATCACACATGCACACACTTGTGTGTGTGTGCAAATAGGTTATTCATATGGTTTTTATACACATACATCTTACCACCTATGCAGTCATTTGATCGATACATATTGATACACACTCAACTATATTTGGCCATCAAAGAAGTGTTTCACATTTTCATTATTTACCGAACATTATTCCACAATGCATTTTCTTTGCATTTAAGTAATGTTCCATAGTATATAAACGCACACATACAAACCAATTTTAAAAGCTATGCACACACAACACACTGTATATATATATATATATATAATATATAATATATATATATATATATATGTTATATATATACATATATATATATATTATATATATATATATATATTATATATATATATATATATAGATATATATATAGATATATATAGACAGACAGACAGATAGATAGATAGATAGATAGATATAGATAGATAGATAGATAGATAGATAGATAGATAGATAGATAGATAGATAGATAGATAGATAGATAGATAGATAGATAGATAGATAGATAGATAGATTGATTGATTGATGCATAGACAGATGGATGGATAGATTTATGTCTATATACATATGGTAAAAATAGGCATTGACCTACTGACCAACTGCCCTCTAGTCAATAACTTCGGTTCTCTCAGTCTCCTGGCTACTGTTATTCGTATATAACAACAACAGCAACATCAAAAATGATTTTAAATTTTGGCACAAAGTTGAGGGAGGGGGTAGTTGATTACATCAACTCCAGTGCATAACTGGTACTTATTTAATCAAGTCCGAAAGAATAAAAGAAAAAGTTGTCCACAGCAGAATTTGAACTCAGAGCATGAAGATGCATGAAGTGCCACTATGCATTTTACACAGTGTGCTAATGATTCTGCCAACAATGTGCTTATAATATATAGTGCTCAAGTTTACTGCAAGTCATCAGAGGATGTAAAAAGAGAGGACAGACGGTAGATATATGTTAAAAGATTTAGCAATGATGGCTAAAAGCAGAGATCTAAGTACATAGAATAAAATATAAAAAGATAGAAAAAGTGCACAGGAAAAGAGCCAAAATGAAGAAAGGGAGCATAGGTGTATAAGCTGTAGAACTGGTGAATTTCAGGAAGCATGGAATTTTTGAAAGATACATTGTTCTCACTACTAATAAAAGCTGTGAGTAGATTATTCGCTTTTGATGATTCTCTGTGTGACAAAATTGCATATATACACATCCTCATCATCATAATTTAACGTCTGCTTTCCATGCTAGCATGGGTTGGATGCTTTGACTGAGGTCTGGTGAACCAGATGGCTACACCAGGCTCCAATCTGATCAGGCAGAGTTTCTACAGCTGGATGCCCTTCCTAATGCCAACCACTCCAAGAGTGTAATGGGTGCTTTTACGTGCCACCGGCATGAGGGCCAGTCAGGCAGTACTGGCAATGGCCACGCTCAAATGATCCTTTTTATGTGTCATCTGCACAGGAGCCAGTCCAGTGGCACTGACAACAACCTCGCTAAAATGTTTTTTCATGTGCTTCCAGCACAAGTGCCAGTAAGTCGACGCAAGTCAAGTAAGGCAACACAGGTTGTAAGTCAATGCATACATCTATATCTATATATATAAACGTACTTGGAAATTGATGCCTCACATTCTATGAAATAATAAATAATAAATAATATATTATATATAGTACGTATTTCATGTTATTTGTACCATTAGTGATGTCTTGTGCCCATATATACATGTATATAAATGCATGCATTATATATATATATATATAATATATATATATATGTATGTATATTATATATTATTCATTATTATATATCAAGTGTTTTATAGGTGTGAAACCAATAGCCACTCTCTGACCAACCATAACAGTCAACTTACTCGAAAAAGAAATATATTACTGCCCTAATGTCTGAAAGTATGATTTTTTTGCAGATATATAAACTACAGACGATATATGTATGTTTTCGTTTGTGTGTGTGTGTGAGTGTGTATGTGTGTGTGTGTGTGTGTACGTGCATGTATGTTTACACACATGCAAACAGTGGTGCTCAAACATAAACACGCATACACATACACACACACAAACACACACGCAAATGCACAAACATACATGTGCACACTCACACACATATACACACACATATATGTATATTCTAATACCAGTGTTTGTCAAACAGCATCTCCTAAACACCCAAAAGTGTTATGTGTGGAGTCTCCCAAGATAATACTGGCTTTTAGCGCTTGTTTTTGTAAGACAGTTTTAACACCCTGGCAGCCAGATTCTAAAATATTAACCCCAAAAATTAAGACTAAATAAAAATTTTCATCAATCCAAGATTAATCAATCTATGTTAGTTGGTAAAACTGCATAGTGATTTTATATCTTTTACTTGCTTCTGTCATTAGAATGCGACCAAGCTGGAGCAACACCTTGAAGAGTTTTTAGTCAAATGGATCGACCCAAGTATGTTTCCTTTTAAAAGCCTGTTATTTATTCTATCAGTCTCTCTTGCTGAACTGCTAAATTATGGGGACATAAACATACCAACACTGGTTGTGAAGCATTGGTGGGGAACAAACGCAGACACAAAGACACACACACAGACACACACATAGATAAATACATGTATATACGAGGGGGGACTGAAAAATTACTTTCTTTGAATAAATGAATATACAAGAAAATGAGTTAATTATGATTTTATTCAGCATATTTCTCTTCTCAGATTCATACACTCATTGCAGCAGTCCTTCAGTTTAAGCCCTTGAAAAGAACTTAGAAGGTTAGGCCTCCAACCAGGCCTTTCACAAAACCCTTAAAGCCAGGAACTTTTCAGCATCCCCTCATATGTATATATATATGTATATATATATATATATATATTGGTAAAAACGGTAAGATAACAAAAGAAAGAAAGAGACCTCAATATTATGTAAATAGAGGAAATTTATCTGTAAAATAATACGTGACAATTATTCAATATTCATCTAAAAAACGTTTTTCAGATGGCCAGATAACCGAAGAGATGGTGTTGTGGATTTCCACCTCGGCATCCGAAACTCAGAGTTTTATCTTGGCTATTGAATAATTGTCACATATTATTTTACAGATATATATATATATGCCAACTAAGTGTGGCGTCCTATACAGGACAGTGCTGCAGTTGTTTATAGCCCCAGGAAGACATCTCCTCCAGCTGGTTAATGACACACAGTCTGTGTCCAATAAGTATTTGTGAGGGGAGTTGAGTCCATGTGTATCCTTTAAGCCGAAAGAAGGGAGCGATGACCTCCCCTCACAAATACTAATTGGACACAGATAGTGTGTCATTAGCCAGCTGCAGGAGATGTCTTCCTGGGGCTATAAACAACGGTAGCACTGTACCGTATGGGATGCCATACATAGCTGCAAATATTTGTTATGATTCCGTACCACTACTGTTTATATCTCATTCAGAGATTTTAATATAACATATCTCTGTCTTTCACAACATCAGTAACGTCGCTAGAAAAGTATGTCATAATTTGAGAGTGGAATGAGCTTTCATCACTAGCTAGATAATGTAAAAAGAGAGGACAGACAGCAGATGTATGTCAAAAGATTAAAAGTACAGATCTAAGTACACAGAATAAAATATAAAAAGATAGAAAAAGTGTACAGGAAAAGAATCAAAAAGAGGAAATGGAGCATAGGTGTGTAAGCAGTAGAATTGGTGAATTTCAGGAAGCATGGAGTTTTTGAAAGATTTATTGTTCTGAGAGCTAATAAACGATGCAGGTAGATTGTTCTCTTTTGATGATTCTCTGTGTGAGAAAACCACACAGAAACTCGAGTCTTTGTGCATCACGTAAGGCTAATATATATATATATACACACACACACATATATATATATATATACATACACACACACACACACACACACACACACACACACACACACACACTCACATATATATATACACAACAGGCTTCTTTAGTTCCATCTACTAAATTAACTGACAAGGTATTGGTTTGCCGGAGGCTACAGTAGAAAACACATGTCCAAGGTGCAACAAAGTTGGACTGAACTTAGAACCTTGCAGTTTGGAAGCAAACTTCTTAATACTCATTTACACAGCTACACCTACATACATACATATATATATATATATATATATATATATATATATAGATCGTTAGTCACTACACACATTTTTTTCTCTCCTTGTTTTTTCTGTCTCCCTTTCTGTAGAAGAGCATAAGCTCGAAATGTAAAAGATTTTTCTATTCCTGAGCATTATACTAATACATCTGATTGTTTTGTACACCACCTGTCTTCGTCTTTTGTTTTTTTTTGTAAACTCTCCCTATATATATATAAATGCACCAATCCGACCGTGGCCATTGCCAGCCTCGCCTGGCACCTGTGCGGGTGGCACGTAAAAAGCACCCACTACACTCACAGAGTGGTTGGCGTTGGGAAGGGCATCCAGCTGTAGAAACATTGCCAGATAAGACTGGAGCCTGGTGCAGCCTTCTGGCTTCCCAGATCCCCGGTCGAACCGTCCAACCCATGCTAGCATGGAGAACGGACATTAAACGATGATGATGATTATGATGATGATGATGATAATATATATATATATATAACACACTTTCTACAATTTCAATTTACTAAATTCCTGAAAAAAATGCATGATTGGTCAGCCTAAAGTTGTAATATTATCCAAGTTACTATGCAATGGATTTGAACCTGAGACTGCACACTTGTATAGTGAGCTTCTTTGTTATACACCTCAGCCTGTAACCTTATTTCAAGTTTGAAAAAATACCATTTATAACTCTTAGATAGCTAAGGAATGCAAATTAAAGTCTATTGTCTGTGACGTAGTTTCCTCTAACTATTATATCGTTCATATTTATATTCTATCTTTGAAATTTAATTAGAATTATCAAAGAATTACAGGAATAAGATATTTCCAAGAATATTATCTTGAATTATGGACTATTTTAGCTATTAAATATTATGATATGGTAAATGAAATTAGGTGTGTATATGCATAGATATTTGTGTCTATAGGTAAGCATATAATTGTACCAGAGTGTCTGTGTAAGTGGATGTATGTGTGCAATTGTAAATAGCACACACATACTATATATGTATTCACACATACAAAAAACACGCACACATAAGTGTATAAGTTTGCACATGTGTGTGTGAGAGAGTGTGTGTGTGTGAGTGTGAGTGTGTGTGTGTGAAAGTGAGTGGTTTGGGATTTGGTTGATCTTTGAATGTTTAAATGAATTAAGCTTATTTACACATGTATGTAGAATGTGATGTCTAGGGACTCATATTTTCAGATGTATAATTGTGTGTACAGCCAAACACATACAATGCATGCTAAGCACTACACACATACACACACACACATGTTTTATAGAAACATATACATATATTTACAAAGAAGTATATACACACATATACACATACAGAGAGAGGGATTGAGGAAAAATGACAGATTAATCATTATATCTAAACAAGAGGTGCAATAAAGAGTGCTCAATACTAAAAGTAGAGTATATGTAATATTTAAAGCAGACATTTTACAAATTGATGCGTTCAAGGTGTCTTGCTGCTGATTGTCAGATGATTTCCAAATGGAGCAAGAAATTTGATATATAATAAACACAGGGTAAAACAGATTGTGTATCCTAAATGGAGCTTACTACATGAAAAGTAACTGAAGAAACTTGTTATTTACCAGAATAACGATTATTTCAAAGAATCAATAGGACAGAAATCATAAAATTACATCAAACTATACTGGACATAAGATTATATAAGTGTGCATATGATAGAGTGTAAATGCCCTGAGAGAAATTTTGGGCACAAGAAGCATTGGATGTGGCGTGCAAAAGAGATGTTTGTGCTGGTATGGTTGTGTACTGCAGATGGATGAGGAGAGATGTGTGAAGAAGTGCCACTCCCAAACAGTTGAAGGAATCTGAGGTAGAGGTAGACCCAGGAAGACCTGGGATGAGGGGGTCAAGCATGTCCTTTGAACGTTGGGCTTCACAGAGGCAATGACAAAAGACCAAGACCTCTGGGGATATGCTATGACTGTGAAGACCTGACTAATAAAGTGAGTCCACAGTGTATCCTATGCCATCTTCACATAACCAGCCTCAGCCCATTCAAAGTACTTTGGATCATAGGACGACCTGCTGTGCTTACCTTGGATGGTAGGGCGACCTACTGTGCTTGAGGAGACCTATTAAGTCAAGAATATCAACATCAACATCAAAATATAAATCAAATAGAAATTGTAGTTGTGATACCCGTGCCGGTGGCATGTAAAAAGCACTATCTAAATGTAGCCGATGCCAGTGCCATCTTGACTGTCTTCCATGCTGGTGGCATGTAAAAGGCACCAACCAATCGTGGCTGTTGCCAGCCTCCCCTGGCCCCTGTGCCGGTGACATGTAAAAAGCACCCACTACACTCACGGAGCAGTTGGTGTTAGGAAGGGCATCTAGCTGTAGTAACACTGCCAGATCAGACTGGAGCCTGGTGCAGCCTCCTGGCTTCCCAGACCCCTGTTAAACTGTCCAACCCATGCTAGCATGAAAAACGGACGTTAAACGATGATGATGATGATGATGGCTAACATTTTATTTGTTTTTGAATGTTGCAGGAGCATTCAAATGAAAGAATGCAGATAGTGTAATGTGATGAATATCTCAAAAACAGATGATTTGTAGTAAGTCTGGCTGAAGAGCTTTAAGTATGTAATCATACTAAAAGTGAAATCAGTTGATCCTGGAATATCTGTATTCCTTACTTCTGTAGTTCATATGAGGTAAGCCTATTTTTGTTATGTTTGCTGCATTCACTGTGTGTATTTTAATAGTGAGAAATATTTCTGGTTTTAGAGTGATATCTCTGTTTATAGCAAGTGGTGTTCTAACACCCTACTAATTTTTGCTTTTATATATATATATATTATATATATTATATATATATATATATATATATATTATATATATATATATACATATATATATGCATATATGTAGGTGAGTGTGCATGTGTCTGTGTGTGTATCTGTGTCTATGTGTGTACAGTGTAAGGGTAATATTTTGATTTATATAAGAGTATTTTAAATCGTTCAAAATAGAGGTGCAGAAACCTATATTGTTCCATATTTGCAGCTATATTTTGGACATTTTTCATAGATGATAAGCAATTTTTTAACCAGTAAGATAACATATACAGAGATTATGGACTCACACAATAAGAGCTTGTATGAAGTAAATGGATTTTTAAAAATTCGCAAAAATATACTTAGTAAAAATAAACTTATGAAATACAGATAAAGCTATGCTGAAGATGATAAATCCTGGATATTAACTTTGATACAAATGCATTTATGCCCTCCCCCAAAACAAACAGAATA
>NC_043009.1:29022811-29050311 GCF_006345805.1 Octopus sinensis | reverse complement strand
CTTCATCAAAATTATTTAAATTGGGATCTTCATTTCAGCATCTATTTTCTGTTTCCTTGTATTATTTGAATTTTTTATAAATATCATCATCCTCATCATCCTCATCATCCTCATCATCATCATCCTCATCATCATCATCATCATCATCATCACCATTTAATATCCATTGTCCATGCTGGCATGGGTTAGACGGCTTGACCAAGGCTGGTAAGCTGGAAGGCTGCACCAGACTCTAACCTGATTTGGCATGGTATTCTACGGCTGGATGCCCTTCCTAATGCCAACCACTCTGAGAATGTAATGGGTGCTTTTATATGCCACTGGTATGGGTGCCATTTGCATGACACCAGTATCACCGATGTTGGAGTGTTTATGTCCCTGAAACTTAGCAGTTTGGCACAACAGACCAATAGAATAAGTACCAGGCTTACAAAGAATAAATCCTGGGGTCGATTTGTTCGACTAAAGGCGGTGTTCCAGCATGGCCACAGTCAAAATGACTGCAACAAGTAAAAGAATACAACAGAGACTCTAGTAGTACACCAAAAATCTAGACATTTATGAGATCAACTAATTGTGACAACTAATTTCTATTGCAGTTCTATATTTAAGAGATCAGGAATTATCTACATTATTTACATTATTTATATTTGATGGATATTTGTCCTCATCTTGTTTGTTGTTAACACAATGTTTCGGCTGATATACCCTCCAGCCTTCATCAGGTGTCTTGGGGAAATTTCGAACTTGGGTTCTCATTCCTGAGGTATTTTTCGATGTTATTATTATTATCATTGTTGTTGTTGTTGTTATTCAGGTCACATGGGCATATTGTGTAGTGGTTAAGTGCATGGGCTACTAACCCCAAGATTCTGAGTTCGATTACAAGCAGTGACCTGAAAAATAATAATAATAATAATAATAATAATAACATCGTAAAATATCTTAGGAATGAGAACCCAGGTTTGAAATTTCCCCAAGACACCTGATAAAGCCTGAAGGGTATATCAGCCAAAATGTTGTCAAAGATAAATAATGTAATTTCTATTGGTTCCAAGTTTTGGCACAAAAGCAGCAAATTCAGAGTAGGGGGTAAGTTGACTACATCCACCCCAGTAACCAACTGGTACCTATGATACCAACCCTGAAAGGATGGAATTTGAATTCAGAATGCAAATATGGAGAAAATGCCACTAAGCATTTTAAAGGTGGTGAGCTGGCAGAACCGTTAGCATGCCGGACGAAATGTGTAGCCGTATTTCGTCTGCCGTTACATTCTGAGTTCAAATTCCGCCAAGGTCGACTTCGCCTTTCATCCTTTCAGGGTCGATTAAACAAGTACCAGTTATGTACTGGGGTCGATGTAATCGACTTAATCCGTTAGTCTGTCCTTGTTTGTCCCCTCTATGTTTAGCCCCTTGTGGGTAGTAAAGAAATAACTAAGCATTTTGCCCAGCATGCTAACGGTTCTCCCACCTTACATCTAATTTATATTTGCATAATAATCTAATACACCTGCCTCAGTTTGTCTCCCAGCTTCCAAATATGTTCTATTCTTCATTTGCTGTTTGGTTTTCTGTTGTAGGAAGGGCATTCTCTTGAAAAATTTAACCTTTATTATATATATCTTCCCATTTGGAAATAAATAGATAAAAATTTTTAAAAATCTTTGTTAATTCTTGCCAGCAAAATAAAATAAAAAATATGGAAATTTTTTTTTTAATGAATAAACACACACAAAAAAAAAATTGTGAAGAATAAACACAAAACAAAGAAACATAAAGTCTTCGACATATGGAGTTGTTTATATCAGCTGACTGTTTAGGAAGAAAAGGAATAAATACATAAATAAGTACTGCAAAAAAAAACAAAAAAGAACGAACAAACAGATAAATAAACATCAAAGATAGAATAGCTACAGTAGACGTTAGCAGAACAAATATAATGAAAAGATTTGTGTCTGATGTCCAAATGAATTGAAGATGCAACACCAATGTACACTGACAGTAATTGGTAAAAATCTTCAAACACATAATATATCCCCCCCTCTCTCTCTCTCTCTCTCTCGCTCGCTCTTTTGCTCCCTCTTACTCACTCCCTCTTACTCACTATCTCTCTCTCACTCACCCTCTCTCTCTCTCACTCACCCTCTCTCTCTCTCACTCGCTCTCTCTGTCCATGTGCCAGAATTTTGGAAAAAGGCTGGTGGTAGTGGAACTGCAGAAGAACTGGAGTTTGTAGAAATAACCTGGTTCATAAATGCTATAGACAACTTCATGTTCTGTCATTCATTTTCATTTCCAGTTTCGGTTTTTACATTTACAAAGACAAAATATTTTGTTTGTATGTTCATTATTACTATTATTATTATTATTATTATTATTATTATTATACTATTATTATTATTATTTTCATTTTGTGGGTTTTTTTATTTATCTTGATGTCTATGTTTGCTTACTCTCTTGTTTACAAGTCATGGGAGATCAGAAATAACAGAATCAAATTTTGAACAATTGCCGATTATTTCAAAGAACTCAAAGGGAGGGAAATCCATGACTGATCTTGTTTAATAAAGCTAAAGTAATTAAATGTATATGTATACTTACACACACACACACGTACAAACACACATGTTTCTATAAATGTCTATGTATGTGTGTATATGTGCATATATAGTATAAATATAAACACACACATATGTGTATATATATATATACATATATAGACATGATGATGACACAGGCATTATGTGTGGGGGGTCATATACACACACACACACACACATATGGAAACTACGAACATAGAAATATGAATAAAAGTTTTGTCCTTTTGATATAAAAGAGAATTTTATTTGTAGCAACAGAAAAAATTGATCATTCTTTAGAAGTCACACACACTCCCACCACCTGCATACACTCATATGCACACAGTGAAATACAGACACACACACACACACATATAAAGGAGAGTAAGAGAGAGAGAAAGAGAGGTTTGAAGTATGATGTTTCTTAAGTTGACAGGCCGTTGGCTGGAGCATCCCTAATATTTCAGTTGAAGTCCTTGCATGGACGATAAAAATTTGTTATTTGTCCAGAGTTCATGAGAAAATGGTCAAAAGCAGAGCATGTGGTAAGAAGCTTGCTTTCCAACCACGTGTTTCTGGGTTCAGTCCCAATGAGTGGTGTCTTAGGTACTTCGAGCTAACCAAAGCCTTGCGAGTGAATTTGGTAGACAAAAACTGAAAGAAGTCCATCGTGTATATGTGTGTGTGTGTGTGCATCATCATCATCATCATCATCATTGGTTAATGTCCGCTTTCCATGTTGGCATGGGTTGGACAGTTTGGCTGGAGTTGGCCAGGCAGGAGACTGTACCAGACTTCTGTGTTTGTTTTGGTATGGTTTTTTTATGGCTGGATGCCCTTCCTAACACTAACCACAGAGTGCTTTTTATGTGGCACCAGCAGTGGTGGGGTCAGTTTTGGCATGGTTTTTAGAGTTGGATGCCCTTCTAAGTGCCAACCACTTTACAGTGTGGACTGGATGTTTTTTTACATGACATATACATACATGTATGTGTATATATATATATATATATATATGAAAAAACAAGTCAAAAATAGAAAATGCTAAGATGATTTTATAGTGAATCTTTCAGTACCGGTTTCGGTCATTTTGAGACCTTTTCAACTGTAACGATTAAATAATTAAATTTTGAAAAATTTAGAAAAATTAGAAGAAAGGTTTTTTTAAAGGAATACTTCCATAGTAGTGTTCAGATATATGTGGCATTCTGCCTTTCTCTGACTCCCTTGTTTGCACTTGTGTGAGTGCAAACAAGGGAGTCAGAGAAAGGCAGAATGCCACATATATCTGAACACTACTATGGAAGTATTCCTTTAAAAAAACCTTTCTTCTAATTTTTCTAAATTTTTCAAAATTTAATTATTTAATCGTTACAGTTGAAAAGGTCTCAAAATGACCGAAACCGGTACTGAAAGATTCACTATAAAATCATCTTAGCATTTTCTATTTTTGATTTGTTTTTTCATATATATCAACTCGTGTGTTCCTTTCCACCCTTATACATATATATATATATATATACATATACATATACATCTATATATATACACATAAATATACATATATACATATACATATATGTATATATGACATTGTAGCTTTTAGTCGTCATAAGGACTTGCAAGTTCATTTTGATGCTTCCTGACCACACATCACCCCTCTTTTAGTCTAACTTTGTCCATTCCCCAATACTGAATTATAAAAATTATAGCTAGTCACAGATCTACATTATTTAGGATTAAGTTTCTTTGATCCATATGTAACATGTCCAGAAAAATTTGTTGTAAACGCTTTTGCCATGGGAAAATTTGCCATTTGAAATTTTATTGTAAAGGAGTCACATAGGCAGACTGTAAACATGATAACGCATCTTAAAGAAATTACCTTTCTCTAATTGGTAGGTTAGTTGATGAAGTTACCATTTTAAGAAAACAGCTCTCTTTTCCCTGCCAAATTTTAAGGGAACAGCTCTCTTTTCTCTGCCAGATTTTAAGAAAACAGCTCTCTTCTCTCTGCCAAATTTTAAGAAAACAGCTCTCTTTTCTCAGCCAAATTTTAAGAAAACAACTCTCTTTTTCTCTGCCAAAATTTAAGAAAACAGCTCTCTTTTCTCTGCCAAAATTTTTTACAGCAAATAGGCTTAAAGTGAAATTCCCTATAACCCCTATATAGTTATATATATATGAAATAGTTATGGGTGAGCCTGACTATTTCAGTTTGCATTTTGGCTGTGTCCACAGTTTTGAAGGTACAGCTATAAGGGCCACGTTTATACAGTTAAGTGAATTTCTCTAAAGATCAGCCGAGTTCCCAGTTGTACCACTCAACATGAGGGCAAAGTTTGAACACTACCATCCTGCCAGAACTAGAAGGATGTAATTTTTACCTCTTGATTCCTTTGACAAAAAAATTTTTTTTAATTTTATAAAATTCCCACCACAGTTGTTTTTGTTTTGTTTTAATATAACTATAACAGATCTCAAAATTCTGTTTGTTTACTTCATGTTACAGGAAGATTCTGAACAAGAGTTGTCACAACTTTTGTTGTTGTTGCTGTAGCCATCAGTTTCCAAAGAACTTTATAGATGTTTTTATCAATTAATTATTCACTAAAAAACTTTCATTTACAGCATTTTTGTACGTGTAGTTGTATGTTCTGCAGCCTTTGTAGCGTTTATTTGTGTCATGTCTGTAGAGTAGCCATTTTGAATGTCAAACAATAATGTGTGCAAAGAAAATTTTAAAACTTTGTAAAACAAACTTGTTTTTTTTCTTCATTCCAAGTGTTGAGGGTAAGCATTCTTGAAGTAATTATAATCCTATTTCTCAAGTAGTCTGAAGGAAACGTTGTTTGGTAATAGTTAAATAAATCATATCTGGAAAGAAGTAAAAATGACATTGTTACATAATGGGAGTAAAACAAAAGGATGATGATGGTGATGATGATGATGATAATGATGATGGTTGTTGTTGTTGTTGTGGTGGTGGTAGTGGTGGAGTGGTGGTGGTGGTGGTGGTGGAGGTGGTGGTGGTGGGGAGGAGGAGAAGGTGGAGGAGGAGGAAGAAGAAGAAGGAGGAGGAGGAGGAGGAGAAGGAGAAGGAGAAGGAGACGATGAAGAAGAAGAAGAAGAAGGAGGAGAAGAAGGAGATGAAGAAGAATGAGATGAAGAAGAAGAAGGAGATGAAGAAGAAGAAGAGAAGAAGAAGAGAAGAAGAAGAAGAAGAAGAAGAAGAAGGAGAAGAAGAAGAAGAAGAAGAAGAAGAAGAAGAAGAAAGAACGATAATAATATTGTAAGCAGAAGTGTTTCCACTTATGTATGCTACAATTTCCATTCAGATGTCTTCTTTGCAGACAAGAAATCAAAATGGTGTCATATTTGGAAGAGAAATTATGACGGTTCACTTGTGCATTATGAGCTGAAATACAAAAAAAGAAATCTGAAGAGAAATAAAGTACTTTTAATTAATTACACCTCGTGATAGATATATCAATGTCTGAAAAAGTAAAAAAATAAAAGCTAGTTATTCACACACACACACACACACACACACACACACACACACACATATATATTTATATAACAAGAGAAGGTGAGAGAGACTGACAGAGAGACAGAAAAACAGACGGACAGGTATATAGATAGATGTGTGTATCCATGAGAACATGTATACGGGTATGTAAATACATATATATATATGGGTGTGTAAGTACACATTACACATACAAACCATACACACATGTATACACAAACACATTTATATACGCGATCCTATATCATACGAACCTCATAAATGCCAAGCTGAACAAAGAAAGTAAAAACGAAGTACATTGGCAGAATCTAAGACAATTTGTGGAGGTTCTTAACGTGACAATGGTAATAGATTATGAAAAAATAGTCTCTGAAAGATCAGATTCTTTCGTTTGTTATGCTAAACAAATGTTTTACTAATCTACAAATCCTCTTGAATTTTATGCGTGCTTATATATATATCTAATTTTAAGTGTGTGTATGTGTATGTGTGTGTGTGTGTGTATGTGTGTATATGTATGTATGTATATCTATCTATCTTTCTGTATATATATAGAAGTGAAGGCATTTGAAAGATACACGTAAATATAATTTGTGGAACTTTATATAATGCTGGATTTTGGTCGAACGCCCTGTATCTAGTTCTAGAAATTGTGTTTCGTAAATGACAGACTAAGCTGATGATCTTGCAGATGTTTATGTATTCATATATGTAAATTATTAACAAGTGAAACTAATTAGTACATAGGTAACCGTTTTTTATTTCATATATTTTCATTTGTCTTACCTATTTTTACGCTTTGGTTTTTTGCTGAAATTTTTCTTGAGAGGACATTCTCCGTGGAAAATGGTGATTTTGACGTCTATATCTAGCATACAGGCTGTCCACTTTTACTGGTCAATCCTCTTCATTTGGTATATATATCATCATCATCATCATCTTCATTTAACGTCCGCTTTCCATGCTAGCATGGGTTGGACGGTTCAACTGGAGTCTGGGGAGCCCGAAGGCTGCACCAGGCCAGTCAGATCTGGCAGTGTTTCTACAGCTGGATGCCCTTCCTAACGCCAACCACTCCGAGAGTGTAGTGGGTGATTTTATGTGCCACCGACACAGGTGCCAGACGAGGCATATAATATATGTCAACACCAAAAATGGTGCCCTCTCCCATGACTTACCTAGGAAGTTTGATAAGCATAAGACACGAAACCGGTACCCCCAGTTTATTATATAATGTTGTAATACATCTCTTTGTTCCATTATGATCTTAATATTAGCATAAATTTTATTATACAAATCTCCGGAGCATTTTTTACATATTTTTCTTTCTTAAATATCTATCTATCTCTCTCTCTCTATATATATATATATATATGGTATTAATTAATAAGAGATGGATTTTGCATCAGACCTTTATTAAGTACAACATATGTTTCGACCCATCAGTCTCTTCAGGTACATTGAGAAAGAAGTCTCACTAGAGATTTTTAGTGTTGGCTGGCTTGTTGTTATATGATCATCAAGTGCTCTGCTCAACAATTAAACACACTAATCAACTTAGACTTATTTTGTCCAAATTATTTATTATATATATAATAAATGATTTGGACATATATATTTATATATATATATATATATATATGTGTGTGTGTGTGTGTGTGTGTGTGTGTGTGTGTGATTTTGTGGTTAGGGCATTTGGCTCATGATTGTAAGGTCATGAGTTCGATTCCCAGTGATGTGTTGTGTCCTTGAGCAAGACACTTTATTTTATGTTGCTCCAGTCCACTCTGCTGGCAAAAATGAGTTGTACTTGTATTTCAAAGGGACAACCTTGTCACACTCTGTGTCACACTGAATCTCCCTGAGAACTTCATTAGGGGTAAATGTGTCTGTGGAGTGCTCAGCCACTTGCACGCTAATTTCATGAGCAGGCTGTTCTGTTGATCGTATCAGCTGGGACCCTCGTCGTCATAACCAATGGAGTGCTCCTCTTTCTCTCTCTCTCTCTCTCTCTGTATATATATACATATATATATATATATATAGCAGCTGCTTTCTTGTACAGGAGCAAAGCCATTGCTAGAAAGAATCACTGAAATGAGTCAATGTTGATGCAATGTGAGGCCCTTGTATGACTCTTGAGCCTGGCCAAAGATTTGCACGTTCTATTGCACAATGCACAGCTGTGCTGGCTGGCAGAGGGGACAGGTGTCACAGTATGAACTCTTTTGACATGCGTTTCCAATCCTCCAACTAGAAGCACACCTTTTCACAGACTGCACATGTTCTGTTGCGAAAAGTAGCCATATCAGAGCTTACAATATATATATATATATATAATATTAATTAGAGACAAAACCACTATTTTGCAAATCAAACAAAGAAAGACTTAATCCAATACATAAAAAAATTTTAATATAAATTAAATAAAATTATATTTATAATATAATTTTATTTAATTTATATTAAAATTTTTTTATGTATTGGATTAAGTCTTTCTTTGTTTGATTTGCAAAAATATAATTTTATTTAATTTATATTAAAATTTTTTATGTATTGGATTAAGTCTTTCTTGTTTGATTTGCAAAAATATAATTTTATTTAATTTATATTAAAATTTTTTTATGTATTGGATTAAGTCTTTCTTTGTTTGATTTGCAAAATAGTGGTTTTGTCTCTAATTAATATTATATAATATTTTACTATAAAATTGGATTCAATCCTAAATCTGATTTTCCCTGTAAATTTGGATTTATTCCCTAATATTTATTATTATATATATAATATATATATATATATATAGCAGCTGCTTTCTTGTACAGGAGCAAAGCCATTGCTAGAAAGAATCACTGAAATGAGTCAATGTTGATGCAATGTGAGGCCCTTGTATGACTCTTGAGCCTGGCCAAAGATTTGCACGTTCTATTGCACAATGCACAGCTGTGCTGGCTGGCAGAGGGGACAGGTGTCACAGTATGAACTCTTTTGACATGCGTTTCCAATCCTCCAACTAGAAGCACACCTTTTCACAGACTGCACATGTTCTGTTGCGAAAAGTAGCCATATCAGAGCTTACAATATATATATATATATATAATATTAATTAGAGACAAAACCACTATTTTGCAAATCAAACAAAGAAAGACTTAATCCAATACATAAAAAAATTTTAATATAAATTAAATAAAATTATATTTATAATATAATTTTATTTAATTTATATTAAAATTTTTTTATGTATTGGATTAAGTCTTTCTTTGTTTGATTTGCAAAAATATAATTTTATTTAATTTATATTAAAATTTTTTTATGTATTGGATTAAGTCTTTCTTTGTTTGATTTGCAAAAATATAATTTTATTTAATTTATATTAAAATTTTTTTATGTATTGGATTAAGTCTTTCTTTGTTTGATTTGCAAAATAGTGGTTTTGTCTCTAATTAATATTATATAATATTTTACTATAAAATTGGATTCAATCCTAAATCTGATTTTCCCTGTAAATTTGGATTTATTCCCTAATATTTATTATTATATATATATATATATATATAATCAAAATCGCTGACGTGTCCATTGACAGTACTACATGATTGGCATTCATGCCAGTGGAATGTAAAAGTACCCACTACACTTTCAGAGTGGTTTGCATTAAGAAGGGCATCCAGCTGTAGAAACTTTTCCCAATCAGATTGGAGCTTGGTGCAGCCTTCTGGCTCAACAGTTCTCAGTCAAACCGTCCAACCCATGCCAGCAGGGAAAGCGGACGTTAAACGATGATGATGATAATGATGATGTATGTATATCTGTATGTATGTATGTATGCATGTAAGTATGTATGTATATATATACATATATATATATATCATCATCATCATCGTTTAGCATCCGTTTTCCATATATATATATACAAACACACACACAGATACAAATACATACATACACATATGTAGAGTGGTTGGTGTTAAGAAGGGTATCCAGCTGTAGAAAACATGCAAAAGCAAACTGGAGTCTGGTGCAGCTTTCTAGCTTCCCAGTTCTGGTTACACCATCCAAGACAATAAGCATTGAATGATGAAAATGATGATGATGATGATGATGATGATATATATGTGTGTGTGTGCGTGTGTGCATGTGTTGCAATTGAAAATATTTATTTTTATTGGGCAAGAGATTATTATGGATGAGATGAAACAAGGAATGGTGGCACCATTATGTGGATTGGTAAATATAATTCCAATAATTTGGATAATTTCTGCTTTGTTGCTTAAACTCCAATTTGAAACCAAATTTATTTCAACACACTTCTTCTAACTTAAAAAAAATAGCGTTCATTTGCTTTACGACTAAAAATCACAGCAATCACTATTCCTTAAAATAAATAGGATCAATAAGCTATCACTTAAAAAAAAAAAAGGTGTTTGTTCATGGAGTAGCTTCCTTGGCATTGTGGTGTCCTGAAAAAATAAAAAGAAGAATAACAATGATAAAAATAAAATAGAATAAAATAAAAGTTTTTATAAGAGGAGAAAAATATCCCTGTGTAAATTTCTCCCTTTAGTTGATGTTGATAGTTTGTTAAAGAATCTGGCAGAAGGCAAATTATAAGAGATCGAATGAAAACAAGATTAAAATAGATAAAGGAATTAATAAATAGAAATGATAAAAAAAAATTTAGAAAAAGTAAACCATTCCCTGCTCTTAAATGAAGTGATATATCACATCTTTTTTTCCTCACTTCTTTCTCTTTAAAGAAATAAAAAGTAAAAAGCAAATTTAATCTAAGCCATCTTCAGTAATAGCCAGAAAGAGTTTATTTATTTTGGTAAATAGAAAGAATTCTGTGCCAGGCATTGTGATCAAGAAACTGTGTAGCAGCAACAAGGTTCTTCTCAACATTCCAGCAGCGAACTCGAAAGCTGAGTCAATATTCACTATCTTAGTTAATGATATCTTATATAGATTGATTGATTATCATGCCACACTTGCGGCTGCTCCACCAATTCCTAGAACGCTTCTGTGTTCAACTACCAGAACACTATTGCTTCTATAACAACACCTTTCATGCAAAAACAAAAATAAATAAATAAAATAAAAGAATGACAAAAGAAAAATACAAAATGCAGAAAACCAAAAAATTCTCTACCAAATATTTATTCCTCCTGATAGGCACACACAACTTTCTGCCAGTCTCCTGCATCTCTCTTTAACTGAATGAAAGAATTGGTCAGGTGCACAGCTTTCAGAGTTTGATCTGACATGGTCTGATGCCAAGCTTTTGGACAGAATCTTCAAATCAGATTTTCTAATTCGATAAAACTTTCCTTACTTTCTTCTGTTTTGCTTATTTAGTGTCTTAGAAATCACAACCAAATAATTTCATTGACTATTACACATATATGTGCACATGCACACAAACACACACATGCACAGAGGCAAACCTACACACACATACAAACACACAGGTGTGTACTTGAGCAATTCGTTAAACACACAAGTATACAGTCTATTAACCAATATTATACAGTTGGTAGGGTAGCGAGCTGGTAGGATCGTTAACACACCAGGCAAAGTGCTTAGTGACATTTCATTCATCTGTACACACTGAGTTCAAATTCCACCAAGGTCATCTTTGCCTTCCATTCTTTCAGGGTCAATAAAAGAAATACTATTTGGGCACTGGGGTCAGTGTAACTGACTCCCACGAAACTGCCGGCGTTGTGCCAAAATTTAAATCAATATAAAGCAATTGGTGATGTGGCAGAATCGTTAAAGTGTCAGGTAAAAATTCTCTTCAGGATTTCTTCCAAATCTGTGCATTCTGAGTTCAAGTCCTGCAATGACCAACTTAGATTGTTTTTGTTTTTTCTTTCTTTTGGTGTTGTCAAAAAAGTACAAATCCAAGGTGGTGAATTAGCAGAAATGTAAGAATATTGAGGAGGGATGATGCATTTGTAGCATTCATTCCAGCTTTTTGCATTCTGGGTTCCAGTCCTACCAAGGCCTATTTGAGTGGCTTTGCTAATCTTTTGTTTTATATTACCATATTGGTACTTTGGGTGTCTTGAATAACTTCTGTTGAAAGCTTTTGATCCAGGTTTCCAATTTGGGATTGGTTCCTCTGTGTTTTTGAAGACCTACCAAATAAAAAAGTTCTTTTACTTTTAAAAACAGGTAATAGTTTCTAAAGTGAAGAAAATCTGGCTATAAAATTCTGCCTAAAATGTAACCTCCTCCAACCCATACTAGCATGGAAAAACAGATGCTTTATAATTTATCTTTTGAGAGATTCCTCTTATAATAGATGCTGGTGTGGCTGTGTGGTAAGAAGTTTGCTTCCCAACCACATGGTTTCAGGTTCAGTCCCTTCCACTGTGGCATCTTGGGAAGGTATCTCCTACTATAAGAGTCAGATTGACCAAAACCTTGTGCGTGGATTTTGAAGACCAAAACTGAAAGAAGCCTGTCATGTATGTGTATGTGTCTTGACAACCGGTGTTGGTGTGTTTACATCCCTGTAACTTAGCAGTTCAGCAAAAGAGACGATAGAATAAATACCAGGCTTTAAAAACATGAAATAAAATATGTACAGTGGGGTTGCTGATTCATTCAACAAAACATTTTTCAAGGCCATGCTCTAGCATGGGCACAGTCTACTGACTGAAATAAGTAAAACCACGGACATATGGCATAGTGGAGGAGAGCGCGGGCTACTAACCCTAAGATTCCAAGTTCAATTGCAGGCAGGGAGCTGAATAATAATAATAAAGCCTAATGGATATAAAAGAAATTCCACTTAATAGAAGGGGTTATTTTTCACTAATTTCTATTTCCTGTTTCATAATTTTTATACAAAAAAACTCAATCTGTGGTTAGGAAAAGTACAGTCACATCACTTTCCATGAGAGGAGGGTGAAGCTTTTCACTATATTTTTACTTCTTGTTTCATAATTTTTATGCAGAAACTTAATTTGTAGCAATGGAAAGTTCAGTGACATCAACTCTTATGAGATATCAGCTGCTGCATCATGCCATAACATAATATATGATATTAAAAGGATGCTATTATAGACAGTGAAGTATAGACAAGAAGGATTAATCTGATGTCAATTCTGAGTGGAAATACTGTTTTTTCCCTTTTTTTCCCCTCTTTTTTGCTTTAGTTTTTTTGTTTGTTTTTTTTTCTTTGATATTTTGGATCTGTGAACAATATTTGAAACATGAGTATTTTCATTTTAGCCATCTGATCAAAAGGTAACAAGATCTTCCTCGGGCTTTTGTAACTGAGAAAAATGAATCATTTTTGACATCCTATAAATTTCAATACATATATATATGTGTGTGTGTGTGTGTGTATATATATATTATATATATATATATATATATAGTATGTATACATACATACATACATACATACATACATATATATATATATATATATATATATATATATATATATGCATACACATAAATCCATACATATAGATGAATATTTGTATCTGTATGTGGGTGGGTGTATAGATGTGTATGTGTTTGTATGTGTATATATATAATATATATATATATCTATGAAAGTATAAGTTTGATCGCATATGTACATT
Source organism: Octopus sinensis (assembly GCF_006345805.1). Taxonomy (NCBI): domain Eukaryota; kingdom Metazoa; phylum Mollusca; class Cephalopoda; order Octopoda; family Octopodidae; genus Octopus; species Octopus sinensis. Next base: position 29,036,594 of record NC_043009.1, on the reverse strand, counting down.
TTCTATGTGTGGGTGTGTAAGTACATATATATATATACACATACATACACACACACATATATATACGTACATACATATATACATATATACATACAGATAAACAGCATAAATATTTCACCATTGTCTTAATGGCCTTGTGTATTTATGGTCGCTAATAAGCAGATCTTTATCCAGTACGTAACAACTACATAATTTATGGTTCTCTTCAGTACACAACCTTAAACATTAAAGCTAAATAGGAGTTTTGAATACAAATAATATCACCCAGAGCTGCGTAACATAAAGAAACAAATGTTTTGATCCCCTGGCCTAGAATAGATTAATTGCTACGGCTATTTCCTATTCAGACTGAAGTGGACATCCATCTTATTCTTCATATCAAAATGTCCCCAGTGCAATTTGGTGTCTAAACTATCAAAGCTTAGCTACCGGCTTTGCTCCGATCGGGTGTTGGTTGTTACAGATCCTAGCTGATAATAAGTTGGGTGTCTGTGAAAGTCATCCATTTTGGCATCAATCAAGTTTTGGTAAATGGATGCTTAACTTTAGTGATCTGATATAACCACTATTTACAATATTACAAAATAACAGTGCATGCACAAACACACACACATACACACAGAGTCTATACATGTATGTTTATCTCTCTCTCTCTCTTTCTATATATAATATATATATATATATATATATCTTTCTCTCTCTATGCGTATCTATGTCTATATTTATATGTATATATACATATATATTATATATACATGCACTTATATATATGTATATGTATATATATGTATATATATATATATATATATATATATTATATATATATATATATGTATGAATACATATATATGTGTATGTTTGTGTGTGTGTGTATATATATATATACATATATATGTGTGTGTGTGTGTGTGTGTATATATATATATATGTTGTATATGTATATGTATGCATATATATACATATATATATATATATATATATATATATATATATATATATATATATGCAACGTCTACATATACAAATACACATATGCTCATATATTATGCGTGTGTACATGTGTATACCGATACACACACACACACACATATATGTATAATCATATGTATGCATGTTTATATGAGAGCGTCTGTGCACGTACACGTTTGATAAATAATCACTGTTCCGATAGAACTGAATGCTTAATTTCAATAAAGAATCCTTTATTTTCCATAATATACATCTAATAAATGAGAATGCTAAGCTATTCCATAATTCAAAACGCATTTGAATATTTCCTGTGATCATAATTACTCTGTAATGTATAGACCCATGATAGATATCTGCAACCAATGAGTCCACGAGTCAAGGCATAGAAGTCCAAACTAAATTTTCTTAAATGTCTCTTTTTATCACAACATATTCCCCGATCGCTGACCAATCATTAAATTGCGATCTGCATTCACAACCAGAATCATTTATTATATGAAGCTCTCAGAATTATTTCCCACCTCATCTATTTGTGCTTCATGCCAGTTGTGTATCTCTTGCAAATACAAGCCTGTATCAAACTTAATAAATATCCAAATAGGTTAAGCTGAGCAAAACATTGAAATGTTGGCATCTATGAAATTCTGGGACTCGGTTGGGGAAGAAATTAGTGAATAATTCTTTGTTGAGAGACATTCCAATGGTAGTAATTAAACATGATGATATATATGAACATTTTATGAATTCCAGGAGACGCTCTCTCATCTCTTTGAGTAAGCTTCTATGTCGTCATTCTAATTCTTTAAGTGATGCTCGAGGTGTCGTGGTTTCATGATGAAATTCTTCTAGTTTCTAATGTTCCAAATTGAATTGAAGGCATACAGACAATTATGTTGATGGCGCTGAATTCAGAATTTACTTATCGTCTCAGAACCAACATTAGGAATAAGAACATGAAAACAAAAACAAAAAAAGAAAAAGAAAATTAACAACAAAAAAAAAAGTGTTTAGAAAATGGTTAAGAACATAGTTTAAGGGTGTGAAAATGAACTTGAAATTGTCTCTAATGACATTTTCTAAAGATGTTGGTAGTTGTACTGAAGTAACTTTTGGGGAAAGCTAACTTTCACTTCCTTCCATTAACAAGAGGTAAATGATGTTATTTCCGCACTCACTTCTAAACTACAGAGAAATGTTCACTTTTTTTGTGCATGTGTGTGTGTGTGTGTGTGATTGTGCGTTTTAAGAATGTGATTTTGATTACATTTTTGTCACAACCTGTATCCCTTGGTATATTTACAGATAAGTATGCACACAAATATATACTTTCATTTGTGCATACGTACAATATATATATAGATACATACATGCATATATGTTACAGTTAATTTTATTTGCTTTTATGCATACAGAACATTTTTATCTGTATGCATGTAGGTAAGTATCTCTATCTATCTGTTTATTTGTTTGTGTGTGTGTGTGTGTGTGAGTGTGTGTGTGTGTGTGTGTGTGTGTGTGTGTGTGTGTGTGTGGTGTGTGTGTGTGTGTGTGTGTGTGCATGTGTGGGAGCAAGTTTTTTAGATGAATAAAAGTATAATGAAATGGAATTGAAAATGTACTCGAGTCTTTATTTGTGTTTGATTAACCAGTTTCACAATTTCTTGATATCCAAAAGGTGAAAGGAAGAGATGAGCAGCTATACTTTAAATGTCGGCAACTCTGACCAAAGTTTAAAAATTCACTCCTTTCAATCATGAGATTACTGTTTATAGCCCTATCGATACAAAGTTGAAGATGGTCATGTGGTCAGGCATAGTTTTTCATTAATTCTTTACTACAACCATGTATTAGAGCCACATGAGCACATGAAAAATTATTCAGCCAAAAGTTAAAGCTGTGTAAGTCTAATGAATGTATCACATACTCTTTACTCTTTTACTTGTTTCAGTTATTTGACTGCAGCCATGCTGGAGCATCGCCTTTAGTCGACCAAATCGACCCCGGGACTTATTCTTTGTAAGCCTAGTACTTATTCTAGCGATCTCTTTTGCCGAACCACTAAGTTCCGGGGATGTAAACACACCAGCATCGGTTGTCAAGCGATGTTAGGGGGACAAACACAGACACACAAACACACACACATATATATATATATATACATATATACGACGGGCTTCTTTCAGTTTCTGTCTACCAAATCCATGCACAAGACTTTGGTCAGCCCAAGGCTATAGTAGAAGACACTTACCCAAGGTGCCATGCAGTGGGACTGAACCTGGAACTATGTGGTTGGTAAGCAAGCTACTTAACACAGCCACTCCTACACCTATCACGGTATAAACAACAGGCTGTTACTACACCTTCTCTTCGACTTATAACCATCTACACTTACGGCCACAAAAATTTTCAGACATTGCATGTATGATAACTATGATGGCATCTAGCAACGCAGCCTCCCTCAGACCCAGGCATCCATTGCCTGCCACTGTCTCTCACTCAGTCGCTTTCAAGCATCAGTTGTGTTTGAATGGAAATTGTATTGAAAAATCTAAATCCAACATGCAACCAGATCGACTTACGACCTGTCAGTTGGAACAGATCTCAGACAGCGGTTGAGGAGGTGTATTACAAAAGATAAGAGAACACAGATTGCTTGTTTGTGTGCAAGTAATAGTAATTTTTGTGTCATCATCTTTATTTAATCTCCATTTTCCATGGGTTTAACAGGATCTGGTAATCCACAGCATGGTGCCAAGTTCCAGTGTCAGCTTTGGCAAGGTTCCCACAATTCTGAAAGGATGAAAAGCAAAGTCGACCTTGGCAGAATTTGAACTCGGAACGTAAAGACAGACGAAATACTTATTTCTTTACTACCCACAAGGGGCTAAACACAGAGAGGACAAACAAGGACAGATAAATGGATTAAGTCGATTACATCTACCCCAGTGCATAACTGGTACTTATTTAATCGACCCCGAAAGGATGAAAGGCAAAGTCGACCACGGCGGAATTTGAACTCAGAATGTAAAGACAGACGAAATAGCACTAAGCATTTTGCCTGCTGTGTTAATGTTTCTGCCATCTCACTTCCTTACAGCAACAGCAATGCTAATAATACAAACTATTAGTTGCAGTCACAAGCAAAGTGCTTGCACTGGATGGTCTTGTGTTTGGAAAGTTCAGTTAAGTTTTTAAATGAATTTCACATCTCCATAAATAACAAACACAGAGAAATAAGTATATCTCTTGTGCATACATATAGAATAGTAATATGCATATACTTCTACTTAGATATAGAGAGGTACATACATACACACACACAGATGTGCAAATATACATATGTGCATATATATATATGTATAGATATAGATATACATTATATATATACATATGTATATATACACTTTATAAGTATACATATATATATATATACATTATATATATATATATACATATATATATATACACATACAAACACACACACATGTATGTATACATATACATATGTGTTTGTGTGTATATACACACACACATGCACACACACACACACACACGCATATATATATATACACACATATACGTGTGTGTATGCATGTATGCATACACATACACATGCATAATTCCATGCATACATACACACCTTTACTCATCGTCTATCAAAAGGTGAAATATTTCCTGTGGCTCTGGAAATATCAAAAATGCCAGAAAGCCTGATTTAGAATTCACCTTCTTCTTACAATTTTAAATGGAATCAATGAATATTAGCTTAGATACATTGGTATTCTAAACATTCCTTTCAAATAGAATTATGGAACTAATTTCCAACGAGGAATTTCGATTTGGCGTCAAACACTTTGAACGATGGAATCTTCAGAATGTGTTTGAAATCTTTAATGATGGATTACATTTTGGTTTTCTTTTTTATCTCTTTTCGTTTTTATTTATGGATTTATTATTACATTTTTTTTCTAGTTGAAATATGCTTTTATCTTGATAGGTGTTTAATAAATGCCAGAATAGTAAGTAAATATAACAACACCATTGACATTATCAACAACAACAACAACAACAATAATCCTTTCTACTATAAGCACAAGGCCTGAAATTTTTGGGAAGGGGTCTAGTCAATTACATCGACCAAAATGCAAGGTTCCCACAATTCCAAAAGTGTGAAAAGTAAAGTCGACCTCGGTGGAATTTGAACTCAGAATGTAAAGACAGACGAAATAGCACTAAGCATTTTGCCTGCTGTGTTAATGTTTCTGCCATCTCACTTCCTTACAGCAACAGCAATGCTAATAATACAAACTATTAGTTGCAGTCACAAGCAAAGTGCTTGCACTGGATGGTCTTGTGTTTGGAAAGTTCAGTTAAGTTTTTAAATGAATTTCACATCTCCATAAATAACAAACACAGAGAAATAGTATATCTCTTGTGCATACATATAGAATAGTAATATGCATATACTTCTACTTAGATATAGAGAGGTACATACATACACACACACAACACACACACAGATGTGCAAATATACATACGTGCATATATATATATATATATATATATATATATATATATAGATATACATTATATATATATACATATGTATATATACACTTTATAAGTATACATATATATATACATATATATATATATATACACACACATACAAACACACACACATGTATGTATACATATACATATGTGTTTGTGTGTATATGCACACACACATGCACACACACCACACACACACATATATATATACATACACACATATACATGTGTGTATGCATACACATGCATAATTCCATGCATACATACACACCTTTACTCATCGTCTATCAAAAGGTGAAATATTTCCTGTGGCTCTGGAAATATCAAAAATGCCAGAAAGCCTGATTTAGAATTCACCTTCTTCTTACAATTTTAAATGGAATCAATGAATATTAGCTTAGATACATTGGTATTTCTAAACATTCCTTTCAAATAGAATTATGGAACTAATTTCCAACGAGGAATTTCGATTTGGCGTCAAACACTTTGAACGATGGAATCTTCAGAATGTGTTTGAAATCTTTAATGATGGATTACATTTTGGTTTTCTTTTTTATCTCTTTTCGTTTTTATTTATGGATTTATTATTACATTTTTTTTCTAGTTGAAATATGCTTTTATCTTGATAGGTGTTTAATAAATGCCAGAATAGTAAGTAAATATAACAACACCATTGACATTATCAACAACAACAACAACAACAACAATAATCCTTTCTACTATAAGCACAAGGCCTGAAATTTTTGGGAAGGGGTCTAGTCAATTACATCGACCAAAATGCAAGGTTCCCACAATTCCAAAAGTGTGAAAAGTAAAGTCGACCTCGGCGGAATTTGAACTCAGAACATAACGGCAAACGAAATAGCACTAAGCATTTTGCCTGGTGTGTTAATGTTTCTGCCATCTTGCTTCCTTACAGCAACAGCAACACTAATAATGCAAACTGGTACTTAATTTATTGACCCCGAAAGGATGAAAGGCAAAGTCAACCTCAGTGAAATTTGAACTCAGAATGTAGAGACAAACAGAATGCCACTGACCATTTTGTCCTGTGTGCTAATGACTCAGTCAGCTCACTACCTTGATGATGATGATGATAATGATGATGATGATGATGACGACGATCAACAAGTCCTAAAAATAACTTTGTCAACCTGAAAATACCTGGTTCACTTAAAGCTATTTCAAAATTGAAGAATCACAAATTTGACAGAATTTTGGTTCTCGGAATCTTGTTTCTTTCCCAAGCAAATATGTCATTGCTAAATGTAAATAACAGCCATAGTAAAACGCCCAACTCTGGGCGAGACATGGAACAACATGAATAAAACAAAGCAAACAATAACATAAATAACAACAACAACAATTTTTTTATTCTTTTACTTGTTTCAGTCATTTTGACTGTGGCCATCCTGTCATACAGGCAGTGTTGTTCATTTCCAGTCTTCCATGAAAACATGTCTGGCCACGGAGAAATATTTCCTTGTCTGGAAATTGGTGAGGATTGGTGACATAACAACCATCAGTATGTAGAAAATCTGACCCCATGCACACAAGTGGCCATTAAACAATGACACTAATAATAATGCATATATCGTTGTGTGTGTTTTGCGTGTGTGTGTGTGTGTGTGTCTACAGTAATCTCTTAAGTCAGAGCTAATAAAGATGGTAACTATGACATGAATCACAATTGATAGAAGAATGGTACGGACAGAAGACAGACAGGACTGCAGAAACAAAAAGTAGTGATGATAATAATAATAATAATAATAATAATAATAATAATAATAATAATAATAATAATAATAGGGAGCATCATAGCCATGTGTTGAGAAGGATTCTTTGGGGTTTGAATAATTCACCTCTGGAAACATGGGTGTTTCGTTCAACGTCCTTAAACAACCCTTATTCAGGAACCTTTTGAGCGGGATGGGTTACTCGATCTGAAGAAAATTCTAACTGGGCCCCACCCGCAAGGTCATGTGCTGTTTATCTTGATATGAGATCACCATGTCGCGCACATATGGTTGTGATGCATGTGCCTGGTGTACTCTTATCAGACGGGTAGTCATGATGGGTATACTGGGCTTCGTATATTTTACCCCAGTGTCACTTTGATGGCATGCTCTGCTCGCTCACTCAATAATAATAATATAATAATAATAATATAATAATAATAATAATAATAATAATAATAAGAAGAAGAAGAAGAAGAAGAGAAGAAGAGAAGAAGAAGAAGAAGAAGAAGAAGAACAACAACAACAACAACAACAACAACAACAACAGCAACAACAATAATAATGGGCCGATGACACTCCGCAAGAAATTGAAACAAAATTGAAGAAAGAAGAGAAACTTGTATTGATAATAATAATAATAATAATAATAATAATAATAATAATAATAATAATAATAATAATAATAGTTATGATGGGTATACTGGGCTTTGTATATTTTACTCCAGCGTCACTTTGACTCAATAATAACAATAATATTAATGATGGTGGTGATGATGATGATGATGATGATGATGATGATGATGGGGATGATGATGATGAGGAGGAGGAGGAGGAAGAGGAGGTGGAGAAGAAGAAGAAGAAGAAGAAGAAGAAGAAGAAGAAGAATTACAACAACAAAGACAACAGCAAAGACAAATAATAATGATGAATAGATAAATAAATGATGTGTCTGAACTACAAGTAAAGTAGAATGACTAGGAGTAAAATGGCAGATCAGTATGGCAGCAGAATATGAAGCAAACATCTTGGACTAATGATTTAAGCCAATTCTAATAGTATATCATGTATTGTAATGAGGGATTGTGAGGTGAAATACTTTCATTTATGGAATGCATCCATGTAGAACTTTCTTATAAAGAATTATGAGTTTTGTTATTCCTCCAAGACTGATACCGCTTTCAACTTTTGTACACTATTTCACAAAATGATAACGAAATGTTCAATCACCCAAAATAAGAGGAAATATCATTTTAGTTTATTCTGACTACAACTGCTGCTGGTATTATCAAAATTATTGATTTAGTGACACTAACGTATGGTAGTTGTTGTCTCGTGGTATGTTACAATGGTGAACTTAGTAGTACCGTGTAAGTGGAATATATAAACAGAGAAATTTTAGATGGTTTCTAAAGAATATGAATTTAAATTTGTTTCTTTGCTTGTGTTATTAAAGTTAAATGTAAATCATAAAAGCTGATTGTGTTGTGGTATTTTAAAAGTAGAAAAATTTATAGAAAATTTAGTATGTTTGGTAGGTGTGTGGCACTCGTCTTACCCACAGCCCATCCGAGAATTTATACCACTGAAATATAGATGTGTATATATCTTTCTCTTTCTCATCATTATGTAATATCTGTTTTCTATGCTGGCTGGACAATGTATATATTCTCTCTCTCTTTCACACACACACACACACATATATCTACAGAAAGAGAGAGAGAGGGTGACAGATGGCCAGATAACCGAAGAGATGGTGTTGAGGATTTCCACCTCGGCATCTGAAACTCAGAGTTTTATCTTGGCTATTAAATAATTGTCACATATTATTTTACAGATAAATTTCCTCTATTTACATAATATTGAGGTCTCTTTCTTTCTTTTGTTATCTTACCGTTTTTACTAATATATATATATATATATATATATATAAAACATTATTGGTGAATTGAAGAAATGGAGCTGAACGCAGATTGAACAGAAATCGTTTTATTTCATTCTACACGTGTTTCAAAAGGCACAAATTACCAAAATCCGATTGAATAATGGGACCATATTGTGTCTTTCTCTTCAGGAAGAAAAAAGGAAATCCGTTGGAAAAACAAAAACAGAACAGAGGCGGAGCAAAAAACAAATCGAACTGTGCTCCTAAGAGCCCATGGCGAAACTGTTTATCAGTGTATGTTGAGAACCGGTGGCTGAAGAATTCAACGGGTCAGGCATCGGTCAATCATGTGGGTGAGGGTGTATAGATGTTCTTTGTGACCGAGAATAAAGTTCTGACTATTTAAGGAATATTGGATGTTTTATAAGGGGCGAGAAAAAATCTACTTAGAGACGTGTGTGTGTGTATACTGTTCTATATATGTGTGTGTTGGCGTAGGGGTAGAAAACAGCTTTATGAATATACATGTGTGTGTGTGTGTAAAGCTTATTTCTCCAGCATTCACCACTTCACCTCGTTATGGCTTAAGAACCCTTACTGTTTGTTTTCACTGTCCTGTGTTTGTTACCAGCTTTGACCCTCCACAAATCCCAAATTTCATTTAATTTGCTTTGCGGGAGCAACTGTTTTGACGAAGATGCATCTTGTCCCTACTTTCGAAATACCGAGTAAATAGAACATGGGACAACTGATGAAGGGATTGTTCTTTATGTTGCCTATCTTGTTTCACTATTTGTTTCTTTCATTGTTCGCAAAAAAGGATTGTTTTCCGTGTTTTTGTATTTCATGTTCTTGTTTTCCATGTTGTGTATGTTTTTTGATGCCCTGTACCCATATATGCATGTGTATATACATATATATATGAGTATATATATGCATTTATATATATATATATATTATTTACATTATTATATGACTGAACACCACACATCCATTCTGAAGAAAGTTTGATATATATATATATATATATATATATAATCAAAATAAGCAACAAGTATATCTTCGGTAATTTGGTACGATCATTTCATGCTACTTCATTTTATTAAACATTGTAAGTATTACATTAGTTTTAAAATGTTGAGCAATCTTCAGCCATTTATAGAAGTCTTCCATCAAACGGACAATACATATCCTTATTTCCATTTCATTTGCCAACATTATGAAGAGGGTAGATATACTGACAAAGAGGTTGATTTGATTGTTAAGAACGTGATAGTATTAAAAGTTACCTTCTGACTATAGATTTTTTCCTTTAGTTATTTAGATCTAAATTTTGCTGAACTGATATATATATATATATATATATATATATATAAGTGACCACTTGTGTATCATTGGCGATTTTCTTTCTCCATCTTCCCTCCTTTGGACTTTTTCTATATTTCTGATGAAGAGCTCCACTCGAAATGTGAAATCCTCTTTCTTTCCTTTCTTTTGTTGGGCGTCCAATAACACAGTACTTGTTCCACATCCCCGTGTTGTTGTTTTTTCTTGCTTGTTCTTATTTGGTTGGCGTTAGGAAGGGCATCCAGCTGTAGAAACACTGCAAGACTAGACTGGAGCCTGGGGCAGTCCCTAGCTCCCCAGACCCCGGTCGAAACCGTCCAACCCGTGCTAGCGCGGAAAACGGACGTTAAACGACGATGATGATGATGATGATGATGATATATATATATATACACGCACACACACACACACACACATATATGCATATCATATTCCAGGGCGAGCTGTGCTGGTTGTTGAGCAAGAACTTTATTTCATGTTGCGCCAGTTTACTCAGCTGTAGAAATGAGTTATGATGTTACTGGTGCCAAACTGTATTGGCCTTTGCCTTTCCTTTGGATAACATCAGTGGTGTGGAGAAGGGAAGCTGGTATACATGGGTGACTGCTGGTCTTCCATGAACAACCTTGCCCAGACTTGTGCCTCAGAGAGGAATTTTCTAGTTGCAATCCCATGGCAATTCATGACTGAAGGGGTTCTTTACCCTTTACCTTATATGTGTGTGTATGTTGTGTGCATGTGTGTGTGTGTACATATATACATGTACATATATGCATACATGTGTGTGTGTGTTTACGTATATGTACATATGTACAGGTGCAGCACTTACCTAGCAGCCCCAGAATATATATTCCAGCACCACCACCACATTTATCAGGATCATTTCTATCCGTTTAACCACAGGCTACCATACCTTTGACAAGATATAAGAATTTCTCTTTACTTTCAATTTTTCCCAGTTGGATGTGTCGTGCTGAAAGAGGATTCATCTACTAAAAGGCATCCTCTTCACAATCTTCATCATCAGCATTTTACATCCATTTTACCAATGTTGGTATTGGTTGAAAGATATTCTGATGCAGTGCTTTTAGGCTGGATGCCTTTCTTGCCACCAAACAGTCAAGTCACCTCTTCCAACATGCAGGGTCATGTAAAAATATAAATATAAATTTGCAGATATATCCAACCCTAACTTTGACTTTTTCACATTTTTTAAAAGAAAAAAATTACTGTAACTCATTCTGGAAACACATAACAACAATAATAATTATCTTTTCTTCCATAGGCACAATACCTGGAATTTCAGGAGAGAATCCAGTCAATTACACCAGCCCCCAATATCCAGCTGGTTCTTGTTTATCAACCCCAAAAGGATGAAAGGCAGTAATTGAACTCTCAAAGTAAGGCCACAAAAAAATGTAACTAAGCATTTTGTTTAGCATGCTTATGATTCTACCAACCTGTTGCCATAATAATAAAGAGAATAAGGATTCTTCTTTTATTGGCCACAAGAGTTTCGAAAACGTTTAGGACAATATGACAATATGAAAAGTGAGAAAGGTGGAAATTTACAAAGAAACATATAAACAATAAAACAATAACAATTTGCAAAGATTCATAAGAAAAATAAGAAATCTCAACAGAGGCCAATGAAGGCAGAATGCCACCCAGGCCAACGAAGGAAGAATGCCACCCCAGGCCAATGAAGGAAACACACCAATCCCAAGCCACCTAATGTTTGATTGATACTTAATTCGTTACCCTTTAAAAAATGGAAAGCAAAGTCAACAGAACATGAACACTAATGAAATACCTGGCAGGCTGATGATTCTGTAGTAGTAGCAGTAGTAGTAGTAGTAGTAGTAGCAGCAGCAGCAACAGTAGTAGTAGTAGTAGTAGTAGTAGTAGTAGTAGTAGTAGTAGTAGTAGTAGTAGTAGTAGCAGCAGCAGTAGTAGTAATAGTAGTAGTAGTAGCAGTAGTAGTAGTAGTAGTAGTAGTAGTAGTAGAGTAGTAGTAGTAGTAGTAGTTATCATCATCGTCATTTAACGTCTGTTGTCCATGCTGGCATGGGTTCAGTGGTTTGACTGGGGCTGGCATGCTGGAAAGCTGCATCAGACTCCAGACTGATTTGGTATGGTTCTCTACAATGCGATGCCCTTCCTAATGCCAACCACTCTGAGAGTGTAATGGATGCATTTACGTGCCACCAGCAAGGGTGCCATTTGCATGATACCAGTATCTGCCACGACTGCGATGTTGCTCGGCTTGGTGGATCTTCTTCTCAAGCATGATATAATACCAAAGGTCTTGGTCATTGCCTCTGTAAGGCCCAACACTCGAGAGGAACTCAGCCACTTTGGCCCCATGGAGTACAATGCTCAAAAGGAGCTCAGTAGTAGTTGTAGCATAGTTAAGGGGTTGATTTTTCTTTGTTGGAGAATATATGTATACATGGTGAGATGTTAACAGGTAACTTTCTACAAAATAAATTATTGCAGAATAAATATTTTCAAGTAGGATGCATGAAGGTGCGATAATACAAATAGCTATGAAAGAAAAAGAAAAGAAACACAGTATGGGTAACAATAAAAAAAATTATGCTGAAGAAAAGAAAAGAAAAAAATGAAGAAAAAATATTTAATAAAAAAACAAACAAGCACGACGACAATAATATCAATAACAAAATGAACAAATACCTCCAAAAGAGAAAAATGATAACAATAACAATAATAATAATAATAATAATAATAATAATAATAATAATAATAATGATAATAATAACAATAATAATAATAACAATAATAATAATAATAATAATAATAATAATAATAATAATAATAATAATAACAATAATAATAATAATAATAATAATAATAATAATAATAATAATAATAATAAAACAATGAAGTAGACTGACATGTAATTTTTGAACCTATGGAAGGCATGCTAGATGCCGAAATATCGGTCAACTAATTTCACATGACAGCTATGGCTCTCTTCTGTTTATTTCTTAATAATAATATTCTTTATTTTTACTGGAAGCACATGACCTCAAATTTGGGGGAAGGGATTAAGTCAATTACATCGACTCCGGGGAATTACTGGTACTTATTTAATCAACACCGAAAAGATGAAAGACAAAGTTGACCTCGGCAGAATTTGAATTCAGAACGTAGTGATAGGTGAAATACCTATTTCTTTATTACCCACAAGGGGCTAAACACAGAAGGGACAAACAAGGACAGACAAACGGATTAAGTCGATTATATCGACCCCAGTGTGTAACTGGTA
>NC_043009.1:28992811-29015311 GCF_006345805.1 Octopus sinensis | reverse complement strand
TACCAGTGCCTGTGGCACACAAGAAATCCATCAGTGCTGTAGTCAGTGCGGTGGGCACATGACAAACACCATCCGATCGTGGCCGTTCGCCAGCCTCATCTAGCACCTGTGTCGGTGGCACATAAAAACACCATCCGAAGACCCGGCGCAAGACTAGTCAGGCCATAACCCATGGCCCCTACCTGGGACGTAGTCAGTCCACCTGTGCATACCTTCCTTCTTGTGACACTTGTGAAGACCTGTTGAGGCAAGTGAAAATCAAATCAAAACAAATCAAAATAGATGAACATCAATGGAATTTGTATCTTTGTGGTACCAGTGCCGGTGGCACGTGGCACACAATTAAAACCATCCGAACGTGGCCGTAGCCAGTACCGCATCGACTGGCCTCCGTGCTGTGGGCACATAACAAGCACCATCCGATGTGGCCGTTGCCAGCCTCATCTGGCACCTGTGTCGGTGGCACATAAAAACACCATCCGAGCGTGGCCGTCTGCCAGCCTCGTCTGGCACCGTGTCGGTGGCACATAAAAACACCATCCGAGCGTGGCCGTTTGCCAGCCTCGTCTGGCACCTGTGTCGGTGGCACATAAAATCACCCACTACACTCTCGGAGTGGTTGGCGTTAGGAAGGGCATCCAGCTGTAGAAACACTGCCAGATCTGACTGGACTGGTGCAGCTTTCGGGCTCCCCAGACCCCAGTTGAACCGTCCAACCCATGCTAGCATGGAAAGCGGACGTTAAATGATGATGATGATGATGATGACATATATACATACATATATATATGCATGTATATCTTTATATATATATATATATATATATATATATAATGTATATACCACTATATACTAATATATATATGTATATATACATGTAAGTGTGTGTTGTGTTAGAGAGTTTCCAAGTGTTGTCATGCTAATTACGATGAGTGCTAGACACTAAAATTAGAAGAAACCAAGAAATTATTCATTTCTAAAATGGTAAGAAAAATTCTGGAATCTTCTGAATTATATATGCAACACATGAAAGATAATGACAAGTGTGATAACGCTAAAGTTGAAAGAGTCTGGTGTAACTGTCTATCATATATCATCGATAGGGAAAAATAAAATGCTTGAGACAAGGGAGAAGAAAAGTTCTGAATATGATAAAATACAGAGGAAATTTGTGAAGACACAAGGGACAATGAATTTTATGAATTAGCTGGTAACATCCATGTTCCATACTGGAGTTGGTTGGATGATATGACAGGAGTTGACAGGTCGGATATCTGCATCCAGCTCCTGTCTCTGTTTTGGAATGATTTCTTCTGTTGGATACCTTTCCTAAATCCACTCACTTTACAGTGTACACTGGGTGCTTTTTCCTTGGTGCCAGCACTAGAGAGATCACCATGTGGTCCTGCAAGATTAAGATCCTCTTTGACTGAGTGGGGTTACGGGAGAAAAGGAGGTGGTTCCATATTATGGATGAGATGAGAGTATTAAAGTGTGAGAGAGGAAGCCAGGCAAAACAGGTTTCTTGCTGTAGACGAGTTGCACAGCTACTCCCATAACAAAAGAGAGGGAGAAACGAAATATTGGTTTCATCTTTTGGAACAAGGCCAGCAATTTGAAGGGGTGGGTTAACCATTTAGCATTCAAACCGACCATATCTGGCCAAAATATTTAACCTGTTTTATATTGAAACTGACGAGATCTTGCCTCTCACCTCAGCCCTACCATGTCATTCTAAAACTAAAAAATCACATCACTGAAATCTCTAAACTACAAGATAATGCATGATTAATTCAAACCATTTTAAATAAACAAACATCACATTTGACAGGACAATCTGAACACTAAAGGGTTAAGTCAATTACATCAACTCCAGTGTGTAACTGGTACCTAATTTATTGACCCTGAAAGCATGAAAAACAAAGTTGACCTTGGCAGAATTTGAGTGTAAAGACAGATGAATATCACCAAACATTTTATCCAGCATGTTATCAATTCAGTCAGTGCACTGCTTTACTGGAATTAAGATATTAGCTCGAGATAAAGGAATTATTAATTCTAAAGCCTCTTGTAAATACTGGAGTTTTCAGCTACAAGATACCTTTATTTATATATATATTTATATACATACATACATATATATATATATGAATATGTATATGTACATATATATATATATATATATATATATATATATATATATATAATATATATATATATATACCGGAGTAAACACATAAATGTGAAACAAGGTGGAAAAAAAGTACTCAATTTTTCTGCTGCTTTTAAATAAAGTATATATATATATATATATATATATGTATATATATATATATATATATATATATATATATATATATATATATATATCAAAATAAGCGACAAGGATATCCAGAGGTAATGCAGTATGATCATTTTAATTGAACAATGCAATCATTTCATTACATCAGTTTAAAATGTAGAGCAATCTTCAGCTGCACAAAACATAGAATTTAATTAAATTAGAACAGGACACATTAGTATAATTTTACCTAAAATCTCCAAGAGGTTAAAGAGATAGACAAAGAATATGTTGTACCAACAACATCATAGTTGTATGTATGTATGTATGTATATATATATATATATATATTATATATATATATATTAGAAAGTTTGGAGATGATGTACAGGTACTATATATTAGAAGAAATGAGGTACTCAGAACTCTGCATGGTTTTATATTTACAGATATTTATTAATATGTTACATGTTTTTTATAAATCAAACATTACCGCTTGCGTCCACTCTAGTGGAATCGTCAGAGTGACCTTTTACAGGAATTTTGTCTCTTTTTATTTTCCCCACCCATATATATATATATATATGTATATATGGGTGGTGGAAAATTTTTAGGAGATCTGAAGGATCCTATATATCTGTTTTGTTTTTTATTTGTTCCACATCTGGGTTTTGGCATGAAATGAACAAAAGGCCATATTTGTGGTCACATTTTAGGGATCATGTGAATCCCTTGCTTATTTTAAAGTAAGGGCTATCCATCCCTATCTCTAGTCATCTTTCATTTTCCATTACACTCGTGTGACATCTACAGATCTACACCCACTGTTCTTCTATTTTCATTCACTTCGTCTCCAATCTACAGGGTCCACTCTGACATTTCGTCTCCTCTTTTTTTTTTATCTCTTTCCAACTCTACTTTGGTTACTCCCATTCTATAACTGAGTGTAAGCTGTTTGGTGATGATAATGACGATGATAATGATGAAAATGTTGATTATGGTGATGGTGATGATGATGATGATGATGACAATGATGACAACACTTAATGATGGTGGTGAGGATGAGGAGGAAGGGGAAGATGGATAATGGAGAAGGTAAGGGGTAATGGTGGTGGTGCAGAGGAAGATGGTGGTGATGATAATGATGATGATGATGATAATGATGGCAATGAGGACGATGACAATGATGATGATGATGATGACGATGATGACAAAACCGATTACATATTTTCTTGAGACAAATGTCTGTCATATAATGATCACCAAGCTGGAATTCTTTAGGTCAAGCAATTATTAACATGGTAACTTTTATGGATCTGTTCTTCGCAAAAAAATATCTATTTGCCATTTATTTTTTTCCCCTTCTGACTTGACTCATTAATTCTTCATGCGAAAGATTCCTTGAGGTGGAAGAGAGGAAAGATATAGAATTAACTATTGCATGAGAATTGGATGAACTGAAGAAGAAGAAGAAGAAGAAGAAGAAGAAGAAGAAGAAGAAGAAAAAGAAAAGAAAAAAAAGAAGAATAACAGCAACAACAACGACAGTACCAACAACAAGAAAAAGGAAGAGATGGAGGAGGAGGAGCATGAACAGGAACAGCAGTGGCAGCAGCAGCAGCAGCATTAGTAGTAGTAGTAGTAGTAGTAGTAGTAGTAGTAGTAGTACTAGTAGTAGTAGTAGTAGTAGTAGTAGTAGTAGCCACCCTAATATTTGTATTTACATCATTCTTGCCCTTCCCATGAACACTTTGTTACAAGATGTTAATATTTTCCGATTCAGACACAAGGCCAGCAATTTTGTTGATATCAGTATTTAACAAATATCACATTTCCATGGTTTCATGCATTTACATTTATTCAGTGTGTATCAGAAACATTTCAACACTGTAACACACACACACACACACACACACACACACACACACACACACACACACACACACACTCATACACTGTATAACTGGCTGTTTGTGTGTCTTCGCTCATACTCAATGTGACTGGAATTTAGTCATTGTAACACACTCTACTGTTACATATTCTCATTGGGACTTGCTCTCAACCTGTATTTATTTGTTCACACGTAACCAATGCATCAATGACATCCTGTCAATGTAACACACACATACACTCTGCTGTCACAGCCTCTCATTGTGACTGGCTGTTTGTGTCTGTGTGTGTGTTCACCCATGCCCAATGTAACAGCCATTTTGTCACTGTAGCATTTTACTGTCTCATTCATACATTGTAACTTACTTTCCATTTTACTTCCTCTTCAATGTTACATTTTACATATCTTCAATGTTACATTCTCTCATTAGGTAAAGGTAAAGGTAAAGTTACCTTTGTGAGTCATACTGACTCATAACACCCAGCTTCCTTGTTCCCATGGTGTATATATTCCACCTGGATGGGACGCCAATCCCTTGTAGGATAACTCATATTTGCCAGTTGAGTGGACAGGAGCAATGTGAAATGAAGGGTTTTGCTAAATAACACAATGCATTGCCTGGTCCAGGAATTGAAACTCCAATCTTACAATCATGAATCCAACTCCCTAACCTCTAACCCACACCCCTCCACCGTACACTCATTTTAATGTGTTCGCTTTGTGTCACATATTCTCTCTCTCTTTTGCATGTCACCCTGTCACATAATATAATTGTCACAATATCTCAATGTCATACACATACACACCTTGTCACACTTCCTTACTTCAAAACATTCTCTGTCACATGTTTTCAGAGATAGATTCTCTCTTTTTCTCACCCTTTTCCTTTCCGAGTCACACACCCCCTCTCTTCCTCTCATTACCCCTCCTTCCAACACCCACTTATTCTTGCATATGCAACCATCCTCACGCAATGTCCTCTCTTTCTTTCTTTCCTTCTTTCTTTCTTTCTTTCTTTCTTCTTTCTTTCTTTCTTTCTTTCTTTCTTCTTTCTTTCTTTCTTTCTTTTTTACTTTATTTCTTTCTCTTACTCTTTTACTTGTTTCAGTCACTTGACTGTGGCCATGCTGGAGCACCACCTTTAGTCGATCAAATCAACCTCAGGACTTATTCTTTGTAAGCCTGGTACTTATTGTATTGGTCTCTTTTGCTGAACCACTAAGTTACAGGGAAGTAAACACACCAGCATTGGCTGTCAAGCAATGTTGGCGGGGTGGGGGGGCAAATACAGACACACAAACACACACAGATATATATATATATATATGACAAGCTTCTTTCAGTTACCATCTACCAAATCTACTCACAAGGCTTTGGTCAGCCTGGTACTATAGCAAAAGACACTTGTCCAAGGTGCCATGCAGTGGGACTGAACCGAGAACCATGTGGTTGGTAAGCAAGCTACTTACCACACAGTCCCCCCCACTGCACCTTGTTTATTTATTCATTTTGTTTTACTCAATTCTTTTTCTCTTTATCTACCTCTCTGTCTATCAATCTGACTTACATTTGCACTTCATTTCTTTCTCTCTTTCTCTTTCTTTCTCTCTCTCTCTCTCACTTTTCTCTCTCCCTCCATCTCTGTCTTTCTTTCACTCTCTCTCTCTCTCTAGCTACTACATGTATTTCCTTTCTGTCTGTAACTCACACATATGCATAAACACACACACACACTCACACTCTTCTCTTGCACATACGTACAGACATAGACACTCATACATACTCACAGATACACACACAGAGGCACATACAAAGTACATTTCATGACACAAATGCACTTACATACACACATACATACTCTTGTACATATGCACTTAGACATCAACACTTCTTTCTCACACACACACACATTCACACACATACACACACACCACATGCACACGCTCTAATTCTCAGACAAGAGATATCAGTCAGAACAAGAATTTTCACTTTCTCAGAATCATTTCTAGTATTGTCTTCTTTTACCATTCCTAATAATGTTCCATCTTTCTCAAAGACAGAGATCAATGCTTCCTCTCTTTCTTCACACTCCATTGGCGGCAGATGGAGGTGGAGGCAGAGGTAGAGGGGATAGGCGGGGGAAGCATGGAATTAATAGGGATCACAACTTCTTTTATTATGTAACATAAGAACAAAAAAGAGAGATAGAGAGAGAGAGAGAGAGAGAGATAGTTTCTTTACTGTCTCTCTGCCTCTGTCTCCTCTTCTCTCTATCTCTCTCTGTCCTACTCTAAGAAGAACAGACAGAAAAATGAAGTGATAATGAAAGATAGATAAACAGCAAGCAAGAGAGAGATAGATAGAGAGAGAGAGAGAGGGAGAGAAATAAAGAGAAAGAGTGAGAGAGATAAGACCTGAGTAAAAACAAAACAAAATAAAATATATACAGTAAAACAAAATGACAAAAAAAATAAAACAAGGGAAAAGCTGTAGAATTCAAGGAACTTAAACAGTTATAATTCTCGTTACCATTGTACCATTTCTTTAGAACAATATCTGCTTTTAATAAGTTCCCTCCTATTACTCAGATTGAAATCTAAAAATCCTTTGAACTTCAAATCAAGAATTGAACCCATTCTCATTCCAACAACAAATAAATAGGCAAATAATAAAAAACAATGAAATAATTTTGAGAAGGAATCTTTAAGTTTCATTTCTTCTTAAACCTTAGGAATTTTTTTATTCATGCTTTTGTTGGCTTAAGTTAATTTCATTAATCTGTTCTGTTAATGTTTCATGAGAGACCGGCTGATCTATTGAAAATCATTGCAAATACAAGAATCTTGTATTTGACATACATGTGTAATAATATATATAGTTACAAGGAAATTATAGAAATACACATGTATACATACATATATATATATAATATATATATTCTGGCACCTGTGCAGGTGGCACGTAAAAAGCAACCCACTACACTCGCGGAGTGGTTGGCGTAGGAAGGGCATCCAGCTGTAGAACACTGCCAGATCAGACTGGAGCCTGGGGCAGCCCTGGCTCTCAGACCCCGGTCAAACCGTCCAACCTGTGCTAGCGTGGGAAAACGGACGTTAAACGATGATGATATATATATATATATATATATATATATATATATAATATATATTTTTTTTTTTTTCTCTCTTTTTTTCTCTCTCCTTTTTTCTCTCCTTGTTTTTTCTGTGTCCCTTTCTGTAGAAGAGCCTAGGGTCGAAATATGAAAGACTTTTCTATCCTGAGCGGTTATACTAATACATCTGTTTGTTTTGTACATCACCTGTCGTCTTTTGTTTTTTCGTAAACTCTCCCTATATATGTGTGTGGTGTGTGTGTATATACACATACATACATACATATATATATATATATATATATATATATATATAGGTGCAGGAGTGGCTGTCTGGTAAGTAGCTTGCTTACCAGCCATATGGTTTAAGGTTCAGTCCCAGTGCATGGCAACTTGGGCAAGTGTCTTCTATTATCGCCCCAGGCCAACCATAGCCTTGTGAACGGATTTAGTAGACAGAAACTGAAAGAAGCCCATCGTATATATATATATATATATATAATATATATATATATATGTGTGTGTGTGTGTGTGTTGGGTGTATGTTTGTGTGTCTGTGTTTGTGTGTCTACCACTATTGCTTGACAACTAATGTTGGTGTGTTTATGTCCCCGTAACTTAGTGGTTTGGCAAAAGAGACCAGTACTAGGCTTACAAATAATAAACCCTGGGGTTGATCTGTTCAGCTAAAAGTGGTGCCCTATCTTTATACACGTGTGTGCATATGCATATATATATATATTTATATATATATATTATATACACACACATACACATATATAGACACATACATATGTATGTAACACGATGTCATGTGGTTACTGTTTATACCTTGCTCAGAGATTTATTATTGCTCAATATATATATAGAAGAAGAACTTTTATAATTATAGTTAAAATTAAAGAGGGTTTCAAAACCCTTACATGTTAAAAATAACTGGTTAATTCACTATCACAATTTCGACATCAGAGACCTCTTAAGGGGCCCATTCATCTCATCAGAGGAAATATTCCTATAGATAGAAATCAAAACAAGACTTCAACTTGGGGCAAACATGAATCCCGACTGGCAAGTGAAATGTTTCGACCTCTATCTATGCAATCAAGTTTTGAATTCTAATGTCATGCACAGCATTTATGTGAAAAGATATGAGTTAGGAAAATTTAAATGATTAGAAAGTAATGTAATAAAGCAGAACAGAAGATATATTATAAATAATTAAGATTATTTATGAACTTATCATTGGCCAAACATGTTATCATGAAATACAAATAAGAAGAATGTTTATAATTATTTTTAACGTGTAAGAGTTTGTAACCCTCTTAGTTATAATTGTGATTTGTTCATAATTATTTAATTTTATGATAATATGTTTGGCCATTGATATATTCATAAATAATCTTAATTATTTATAATATATCCTCTGTAATGTTTTATTTTATTAAGTTACTTTCTAATTATATATATATTTATATATATATATATATATATATACACACACACACATGCATATATATATATATACATATATAGACACACATGCAAAATGCGTAGCCGTATTTCGTCTGCCATTACGTTCTGAGTTCAAATTCCGTCAAGGTCGACTTTGCCTTTCATTCTTTCGGGGTCGATAAATTAAGTACCAGTTATTCACTGGGGTTGATGTAATCGACTTAATACCTTTGTCTGTCCTTGTTTGTCCCCTCTGTGTTTAGCCCCTTGTGGGTAGTAAAGAAATATATATCGACACACACATAAGTATGTTTATTTCTTGTTTGTATTCGTAATGGTGTACCATGTGCTCCACTTTTTGTTTATTTGTTGTTTTTTTTTGTCTTTGTTACCGTACACATTCGCTAGCTTTCTTACAAAGGTATCTAATGCTCTTAGCTTAGACTTTTTGGGGGGAAACCATATCGAACCGTCTCAAGTGTAACTGCCCAAAGTGGTCATGACTTCTGTGACTTGACTGATGAAAGAAAGCCAAGAATGACTTCTCTTTTTTGTTCGTCCTTCTAAATGTTTCTCTTGTCTGCCTTTGTATCATCTATCTGTCCGAATGTTCTAATGCCCACTACTGTGTTTTTGTTCTATATATATATATACACACACACTAATACGCATGTACACTATCACACATGCACATACATATGAAAGGTTTTTATGTAGGATCTACCAACCAGTTTTCCTCATAAGACATTATTTAGCATGCTGTTACAGGGCAAGGTTCCACACAGTGAAATAGAACTCACAACCACATCATTACATTACAAACACTGTATCCCTACAACCATACCGATGCCTTTAAGTTTTGTTTGCACCATTAAGACCTACCCATGATGACCTTTGTGTGAATGAAGAAAAACCTTGGTGCTATTAGAATCAAGCTGCAGATATGGACAATTCAATTAATGGAAGCAATTCAAAATTTGAATAATTCAAATATTTAAATAATGACAACTTGTGTGAAATGAGTTTGGAAACATAAATGTCTTGTGTTTAAATGACAATATATATTATAAATGAGATAAATATTTAAAAAAACCTTTAAGCAATACAGGTGAGGATTAAAGCAAAATATGTAAGGTGATGTCAATAAATGAAAACAAGATATTGTATGAGAAGAGATATTGTATGTTCAATAATACTGTAACATTTTGGGAAAAAATTCCCCTTTTCAAATAGAAGAAAAATAATAATGAACGATTTTGGTGAAATGTCTGGTTATTACTAAGCTGTTCAAAAGAAAAAGAGAGAAAAAGACTAAAGAAACAACTGGCCCCAATACATGACTGGTAATTTATTTATTAACTGTGATGTAACAACAGGATGGTGCAATGAAAAAAGTTTAAGGGGACAAAAACAAACATTAATTGTTTTGGAAAATGAAAGAGAAGTGAAATGTAAACAAAAAACAACTGGTGAGTGTGTTTATAGACTTTGCTAATGTTGATTCTTTCTACATATTGGAATAAAATGGATTCATGGCAGTAATGGTTCAGATTATAAAATCATTAGATTAAAATCCATTTCTTCACACTCATCAACGTCGTCATCGTCATCATCTTCATCACATGCCAGCACTGTGTAAAAGCACTCAGTACAATGGTTGGCATTAGGAAGGGCATCCAGCTGTAGAAACCATGCCAAAACAGATAGGGAGCCTGAACAGCCCTTCAGCCTGTCAGCTCCTGTCAAACCGGCCAATCCATGTCAGCACGAAAATCAAATCTTAAATGATGATGATGATGATGTATATACACATATATATATAAATATATGTGTGTGTGAATATAGATATAGATATAGATACATACATACAACAGTCTTCCACACAGTTTTCCATGCCTATCTAATCCCCTCACAGCATTGTTTGGCTTGGGGCTGTAGTTGAAGACACTTATCCAAATTGCCACATTGTGGGACTGAGTCCAAAGCCATATGCGTACAAATACAAGTTCCTTAACCACCCCAACCATGCCTGCCATCCATATATTTATTTATTCAAGAGGGTCTTATTAATTTTTCTGCGTATTCATTTGTTGCAGTCATTTGCAGTTATCTCTCACATGTAGCATGCTACATGAAATATACTCTTTCTTCACACTAGTTGATAACAGCCTCCATGAAGTACCCCCTTTCTTTCATACACAAATTGATAATAGCTTACAAGAAGCACATACTTCCTTTACGCTCAATGAGAGCAGCCTATATGAAGGACACGTTTTTCCGTCACACTCATTGATAGCAGAAGAATTCAATCACAAAATTTTCAAGAAATGAATTATGCTGTGAATAATGTTTGTTTATTGATTTCTTTGGTTATGTTAACTAATTATTTGACATGGGAGAAGTGATGCAAGAGGAAAGTTCCGAAGTGGGGGAGAGTAGAAGGGAAAAGAGTGGGGTTCTGTTTAGTCATAGAAGCAACACAAAGTAGCAATAGATGAAGCTATATTGACCAGCGAGATGTGATGGTTTCAGTTCTTAGGAATTTTTATCTCTTTTGAGCTGCTTCCATACATGTAATGTTGTGCCATATTGCCGTTACCAATATAGAAATTACTTCATTTTCCTTGGCTTCATCTGATCCTTCTCACCTATTCAGTCTAAGAGAACACATTCCCATTTAAGTGTCACATCTTCATCATTGGAATTACAAACCCTGAAAGAAAGATAGAAAGAATTTAATGTCGAAATGGAAGCAAATAGTTCAGAAGAGTCGAGGCTGGTTTAATAATCAGACGTATTCACTTCACTGCAATCCTTTAACATTCTTTCACACTTCAGAACTCTATAAAAAAAAAATAAGAAAAACTGTAACCCTATTTGACAAACCCTTAATACATTCTTGTTTGCTGGAGTCATTGACTGGAACCAAATCATTTGATGCAGTGTTTTTCCTGCCCCTGATCTTCAATCAGTTTTTGTTGCTTTCTGATTTAGACTGCTTGACTGTAAACACTTGCTTCATTCCTTTAATCTCTGGAGGATAGCTTACAGAGAGCCTTGTTTGCACTTGTATTAAAGCTTCTTAGGAAAACATTCAGTAAATATAGAAATTCTTTTGCCCTTGACAGAATCTGATTGAGTTATAACGCTTTAAAACAAATAAATATACCACATACCCAAACAAATAATATCAGAAAAAGTTTCTCGTTTTGCTTCGTGCATTTTGTTAGTTTTATTTCTTTTAACCAAAATATCCTGTTAAAAGGGGATCAACAATGTTTACTCCATTTTGTGCAAGGCTGCTTTCCCTTCAGGGAATTGCAGCTGTCTTCACTGATTCCCTCATTCCGTTATTTATTTATTTCTCTTCATGCAGAATATATGCATTTTAGCGCTACTTAAGCATGGCTGTGTACTTCGTTCATGTAATAACGCAAAAAGCTCCCTTTTAAGAAGGATAAACACTCTCAAATTTTTATTGTATAGTCTGATATATATATGTTTTATTTATTTCCTCCTTCTTCTTCTCTTCTTCTTCTTCTTCTTCTTCTTCTCCTCCTCCTCCTCCTCCTCCTCCTTCTTCTCCTCCTCCTCCTCCTCCTTTTACTCCTCCTTCTTCTCCTCCTCCTCCTCCTTCTTACTTTTTCTTCTCCTCTCCTCCCCTCCCTCTCCTCCTCTTCTTCTCCTCCTCCTCCTCCTCCTTCTTACTTTTTCTTCTCCTCCCCTCCCTCCCTCTCCCTCCTCTTTCTTCTCCTCCTCCTCCTCCTCCGTCTTCTTCTTCTTCTTCTTCCACTTCTTCCTCTTCTTCTTCTTCTCTTCTTCTTCTTCTTCTTCTTCTTCTTCTTCTTCTTCTCCTCCTCCTTCTTCTTCTGCCCCCTCTTTTTCTTCTTGCAGTTCTTGCTTTGTATCTTCCTCTTGATTTCCCAATAATGTTTGGGGATGCTTTCTTTGATGTTGTGAAGGTTCATTATATCTACTACACCTGTAATGGAGAGTACTATAAAAGGTCAATTGCTATTGATCACAACGCTCCAAAACTCACTTCATCAATGAAATTTCTAGCGCCATCCTTATTATGGTATTTTCAAGGATACCCACTTATTCTTCTCAAGTTTTCATTTATTTGTTTTCCTTTTCTCCTTTTCTTTCTTTTATCTTTTATGATTACATTTTTAGGTCAATTTTTATGTTATTTTTTTATACATTTTTGTTAATCTTAGCAACTACTTCTTTTAGAGAAAAAAGAAAAAGAAGCAGTTTCACATTGATGAGAATAAAAGAAAAGCAGAACACGAACAAAAAGAAGACCATGCTATCAAACAACAAAGCTGTCATCTGTCCACAGATCCACACATGAAGACCGAAGACCGACCGGCTGTAGTAACTTAGTTGTCATACGACTTCAGCTATGGCCAGAAAACAAACAAATAAACAAAAAAAAAACCATTATCATTTCTAGCAAAGTTGCCACTTCAACCATGTAACATCAATCAATATTGCTGACATATAAACACTCATATGTTAATAACAATAAAACCAACATTTTCATAACTCCACTATGATCGTGTTTGACACATATCTACAACAGCCGCATGAATATAGATGGCTGTGCTAAATATATAAAATATGTGTGTGTATATATATATGCATGCGTAAATATATATACATATACGTATAATAAAGTAAAATTGGAAAGTAGTACAAGAGTGAAAATATATAGGGAAGAGGATTTGGAAATGCAGAGGTCTTTGAAGATGTTTATTGACTTGACCGGTTTCACTTTTTTAACCCTTTCGTTACTAACCCGGCTGAAACCGGTTCTGGTTCTGAGTACAAATGTCTTGTTTTCATAAGTTTTGAATTAAAATCTTCTATCAAACCTTAGTCCCAATTTATGTTCCTAACACTAGCTGAATGATAACCAAGTTATTTTACTAAATTTTTTGTTATATTTATAGTAATTGAAAGAAACACAGAGCATCTCAAAATAAATACAGTAACGAAAGGGTTAAAAAAAGATTTTCAAAAGTAAAATGTAAGACTTTATGTAGCCTTTGTGTTGTTAAAAAATGGTTAACATAGATGTATCAAAATACAGTGATAGAGTCTTTGACCACAATAAGAAAATGTTAAGTGAGGCTTTGTGGTTTAAAAAGTTTACATAAAAGTGTTCAAAATAGGTAGTAATATAAATTCATAATCATTTAAAAGTTCATCAGAGATCATGGTTGTATATAAGTATATATACAGAAAGAATTTGTAGACAGTGTTTGATAGTAGAAAGCATGTATTGCTTTGTCAAAGCTTCATCAGAAATCATATTTAAGTATTTTTATAGAATTTTAGGGGAATGACCAACCATTTTTCTTCATCTCCAGTCTTATATGTGTGTTTGGCAAGGATGGTTGCTATTTTTAGAAATAGTGTGGTAGGTTGGTTGGTGGGGGAAAGCATTCACATGATCAATGTGAATACATATTTATAAATGTATATTTATATATATATATATATACTGTATGTACATACATATATACATGTATACTATGTATGTATGTAAGTATATTTATAAATATGTATACATGTATGTATATGTGTGGGAGGAGGAAGGCACATGGCTTAGTGGTCAGGCATGTTGCGCTCATGATCATGAAATTGTGGTTTCAATTCCCAGACTGGCTTTCATGTGTTCTTCAGCAAAACAGTTTATTTCATGTTCTTCCAGTTCACCCGGCTGCAAATGGGTACACCCTGTGATGGATTAGGCTTCCAATCAAGGCAGAGTGTTGATCTTCTCACCTAACCAGCAAGGTGATATCATTTAGAAGGGAAAATGAATCAAAGAACATTGTGACCAGTGATGTGTAACAACATTCACAAATCTGATTGATTACATGATTGCATGATAAATATATGTGTGTGTGTGTGTCTGTGTGTATGTGTGTATATATATAAATATTGCTTTCATGTCCCCTTTTATATGCTCAATTGAGTCAGGCAGAATTCACTGAGGCAGGTATTTTATGGCTGGATACCCTTTCTGTTATCAACCCTGAACTGTTTCCTACTAAGGTAATATTTCTCTTTTTCTCTGAAGACTAGAAACACATAACGCTTGCTCTCTTCACCCCATTTCTATCACTCCCTCTCTCTCTCTCTCTCTTTCCTTCAGTCTCTCATTCACTCTTTGTAATTTTTTATTGTTAGAACCTGAAACCTGAACGATTGCAGAATGCTAAATGATTTCATGTCATACAAACTTGGCCAGTTACTGCCCTATTTCAGCATAAAACATACAGTAGATCCTATTTAAATATACATCCTGTATTTAGTAGATGATATTCATCTCATGTTGGATGGAGTACTTTTTTGTTGATCCTATCAATAATGGAGCAGTACACGATATATATCGGTGCCCCAGCATTGCCACAGCCTTAGGGCTGAAACGCTTAACAGAATAACAGAGTATATTTATATGTATGTACATATATATACTTATATATATATATATATATATATACATGCATTCACACACACACACACACACACACACACACATACAGGGTGTGGTTAATAAACTGTCGTCTAAATTATGCAAAAGTGAAAATAACATTGACATCACATTTTAACACTTGTATTTACTAAAATTACATGAAAATATCTTGAAATACTAAAGAGTAAATTTATTCAACAAAATCGTCATTGTTTTCAGCCACAGCATCCAAACAACTTCACAATCACCTGCAAGTCTTCTGTACAGTCTCCTTGTTTAAGTTGGTGAATGCTGCCATAATCCTTGCCTTCTGTTCATCTTTGGTGTTACAAAGAGTTTTGTCGATCTCCCACTCAACTGTGCCCCACACATAATAATCAAGGTGGGGTTGCAGTGTGGGGAATTAGGTGGCCATATATTAGGGCTGATGTGATCACAGAAATTGTCTGAAAACCATGACTGGGTTCTCCTGCTTGTGTGGCATGGTGCAGAGTCCAGTTACCAGACACAGAGTCTTCCAGTAGCCACCCTCTTGACCCAGGGCAATACTAACTCCCCCAGCACTTGATGTAAGCCTCTGTGTTGAGTCTGAGACCGTGTAGGAAGATGACTGGAGGCATAATGTCGCCATCACTCCAAACATCATGAAGTTGACTGGATGTTTGATTTTTATCACTCTCGGTACATGTCCACAGATTGACACTCAGACACTCTGAAATGTTCGTGGCGGAGCTTCTGGCATGAATGCCAAGCAGTGCAGCATGTCGTTTCCAAATTTCCGGCATAGTGAGTTGTGTCATGGTGTTGTTTTCCTCACAGATGGTGCTCAATTGACCCTACTGTACTCTGTAGTTGATGAAATCAAAAACCAGCAATGTGCATGAAATTGAAAATATAAACTGGTAGCAATTTACTCTTCGCACCTTGTGTGTGTGTGTATACATACACACACACTATATATATATATATATAATATATATATATATATATATATATTATATGTATTAATATATTTGGAATCCGTGGAAAAGTTCTACACTGGATTCAGTATTTCCTAGCGAATAGAACACAACATGTTGTAGTTGATGGAGTCCACTCAACCCAGCAAAAGTCACCAGCGGTGTTCCCCAGGGAACTGTTTTGGGTCCGCTACTCTTCATAATTTATGTAAACGACCTTTCCAGTGTCGTACATCACTGCAAAGTGAAAATATTCGCTGATGACACTAAGCTCCAGCAAATCGTCAATGAAGAAGCAGACCGAACTCAACTCCAGTCTGACCTATATGCTGTGAGTCAATGGGCAGACAGAAACAAATGCAACTGAATGAGGGAAAATTTGAGCTGATGCATTTTGGAAGAAATTCCTCACTAAAACAACTACTCTCTTCCTTCAGGGGAACGCTCACAGCCTCTAACAATATCAGAGACCTGGGTGTAATTGTTGATGACGATCTCAGTTGGAGTGCACACATCAACAAGAAGGTCGATACAGCTCGTAGGATGAGTTCCTGGATCTTAAGAACTTTCCGGTCCAGAGAACAAGGTGTCATCATACCACTTTTTTCATCCTTTGTACGGCCACACCTTGAATACCGCTGCCCACTGTGGTCTCCTCACACAAGACAAAACATCTCCAGAATTGAGTCACCCCAGAGGGCTCTCACTAAACAAATTGAAGGCATGGCTGCTCTCGACTATTGGGATCGCCTTAAGCCTTGAAACTTTACTCCCTCCAGCGTCGCCGTGAGCGTACATCATTTGTACGATGTGGAAAATATACCGCCAACTTTGCCCAAACGACCTAAACATTAGCTTCAAGGTTCATCCGAGACTTGGACCCACGGGTTATACGTCCCCTGCCAAATTCAAGATCACAACATACATGTACACTGCAACATAATTTCTTTTCCTCAACAGGCCCTGCCCTATTTAACATTGTCCCGAGGGAGATCAAAGAGGAAAAGGATCCCATCAACTTCAAACAGAGTCTGGATAGATTCCTTCAAAGAATACCAGACAAGCCACCCATAATTGGATACAACTCACCCAACAAGAACTCACTACTTGAACAAAACTGGATACAACTCACCCAACAAGAACTCACTACTTGAACAAAACTTGACTTAAACAGGATTCGAATAATCCTATCAGGTGGTGCTATTAAGTTAGACATGGCCTGGACCAATCTCTGGTCGAAACATATCTAAGTTTTATCTAAGTTTTATATATATATGTATATACATGTATATGTATGTATATATATATAAATGTATATATATATATATATATACATACATATATATACCTATGAATATTATATAGTGTGTGTGTGTATATAGATATAGATACATACATATCATCATCATCATCATCCAATTTTAGAATATGTAATGCCGTAGCTAGATATATATATATATATATTATATATATATCTAGCTAGCTAGCTATATATATATATATACATATATATATATATAATATATATATACACACATATATATATTAGTTGGGATTGGTATATTCCAGTAGGAATACTTCACAATATTTATGTCTAAATCCAAGTTAACATCCCTTAATCCAACGTCCATATGGCATTACATTTTCTATCTTACACAATGGATGAAATAAATATCAAACATAACTCAGATTTTGTCATAACGTACTAATACACCTTGAAGGGAGTGCTGCAGCATGACCGCAATGTGATGATGGGAACCAGTAAGTGGAGAGTAAGGGTTTTATGAGAGGAGATCAACAATATCTCACCGTGCGATATAAGAAGGCAGTACATACCAAGAATCTTTACTTTGGATTGTTGAGTTCTTCACTAGTGTCATTTATTACAATTACCTGAACAAAATCTAACCACATATATACATGCACATATACATGCATCTATCTATCTATCTATATATATATATATATATATAAGCATATATATATGCATATATATATATGTATATATATGTATATATATATATGTATATATATTATATATATATATATATATATATATATATATATATATATATATATATATATTATATATATATATATATATATGCATATTTATATGCACAGGCAAGAGCGAAAGAGAGAGGGGTGAAGGTGGGTTATTCTGGAATCTTGTAATAAATGTGAAAATAATCAGTAGACTAGAGGGAGACTAGTGAACATTAATTCCACCAATACTCATTTTTTAACCTTAATATCACATTTTCTAGATATTGCCAGAAGCTGAGAGAACACAAATAAGACAAACATACATATGCATATATATATATATATATATATATATATATATATATATATATATATATATATATATACATATATATATATACATATATATATATATATATGCATATATATATGTATATATATACATATATACATATGTACTGACATATGTATCATGTGCATGGCACTTTTGTTTGTTTCTTCCTTAATTAATCAAATATGGCATGTGTGATAATGCTTATATCATTAATTATTTGTATTTGTTTTGTATTTATTTTGTCTTTCTTGTACAGTTTGTTCTTTCAGTATCCATTGTTGTTTAATGTTTGACTTGTGTTAGGTGTCGTCATGTGTTATTTGGAATTAATAAAAATAGCAATGATGTCATTTCGAAACTGGAGTAGCAAAGTATCGACTCTTCTTTATCTAGTGATGGAATATAAATTCTAAAAAATCCTACCGCCAGCACCAAGTAATATTTTTTGCTTTTATTTTTTTGTATTTGTCATATTTTTTGTTATATCATTTATATTTTGTCTTTTACCTGATTCAGTCATAAGACTGCAGCCATGGCAGGGCACTGCTTTGAAGAATATTAGCCAGATGAATCAACACCTGTACTTAAGTTTTTGCTAAACCTGGTACTTATTCTATCAGACTTCTTTGCTGAATTGCTAGGTTATGAGGATGTAAACACACCAACACCAGTTGTCAAGTGGTGATGGAGGACAAACATACATACACACACACACACACATGCACACACATACAACATGCTTCTTCCAGCTTCTGTCTACCAAATTCACTCACAAGGCTTTGGTCGGCCCAAGGCTATAGTAGAAGACACATGCCCAAGGTGCCACACAGTGGGACTGAACCCAGAACTATGTGGTTGGGAAGCAAGCTTCTTATTTCTTTATTGCCCACAAGGGGCTAAACATAGAGGGGACACACAAGGACAGAAAAGGGGATTTAGTCGATTACATTGACCCTCAGTGCATAACTGGTACTTAATTTATCGACCCCAAAAGGATGAAAAGCAAAGTTGATCTCAGCGAAATTTGAACTCAGAATGTAAAAGCATTTTGTCCAGCGTGCTAACGTTTCTGCCAGCTTGCCACCTTCTTACCACACAACGTTGACTGCACCTTATATGTTTTTATTTATTGTATATGTTTTTATACACAATAAAATAGGAGAAAAGCTGCATGGTTACCTGGTTGCTACCATCTTTAGTGTTCTTTCCAGCCACTTGCTACTCCCTACCCACCTTATACAAAGCAGAGTAGTCGTGTATTTACTCTGCACCAAAATACATGTTCCTGCTTCTCAACCTCTGACACACAACCAATTCCCTAGCAACTACACTTCCCTTCAATCAGCGGGTGGGGCCTTTTCTAATCTTACAACTTACATGGTGACCTCACTGGTGCTGATGCCCATCAGAAAACCACTCAGTGCATTCGGCAAAAGGGGTTGTTGTTATGAGGGAACATGAAGGGAAACAAGCCAGGTTAAACCATTCAACTCATGCCAGCATGGAGAAACAGATATCAAATTAATATACATGTGTATATATATATATATATATATATATATATAAACATATGAAGTGAAGGCACATGGCTCAATGATTAGAGCATCGAGATTACAATCGTGAGCTTGTGAGTTCGATTCCTGGACCGAGCTGTGTTTTGAGTTCTTGAGCAAGACACTTTATTTCACATTGCTTTAGTTCACTCACCTGTAGAAAGGAGTTGTGACGTCACTGGTGCCAAGCTGTATTGGCCTTTGCCATCCCCTTGGATGACATTGGTGGCATGAAGAGGCAAGTCTGGTATGCATGGGTGACTGCAGGTCATACATAAAAACAACCCTAGCTTGTGAGGTGACTTTCCATGCAGACTTGTACCCTGTAGGAGAACCTCTTAGGTGCACCCTTGGTCATTTGTGAGTATGTACATATGAGAGAGATGAATAGGGTTTGATTCTCTGTGATCGTCTAAGCTAGAAATAAATCTCTCAGAGAGATTTATGCAGTAGCAGGACAATAAAGTGATAGAATGTTGTCAACTTAATGTGACAGTCCCATGAAAGGGAAGAATGCTACTGTTATTTAGCCCTAGGAAACACCGTTTCCTGTTGGGCTTGACAGGTTTCTTGTGTCCTTATGTTTTCAAAGTGAAGACAAACTTTGTTGGGTGAAGGTGCTTGTCTTCACTTTGAAAACATAAGGACACAGGAAATATGTCAAGTCCAACAGGAAACGGTGGTTCCTAGGGCTAAATAACAGTAATATTCTTCTCTTTCATGGGACTGTCACATTAAGCTGACAACATACTATCATCTTCTAAGCTGTTTTCTAAGCTCTTTTCTCAGCTACACTACATTTGAGATTTACTTCATTTTCTGTAAAATATATAATTATATTCTTCGAACTTCTAGTGTTTATTTGGCAGCAGAAATTGCTCTAAAGCACATGGAGTAAAAGACTTTTCCTTTTGAATGTTCATTCAGTGGGAGAGATGATACAATGCCCTGCCCTTTCAGAGTTCCTCAAATTGTTGAAGGAGATGAGCTTGAAAATTAGCTTGAATGTTTGGGGGTTGATATCTTTTGGAAAATCAAAGGTGGAATTGTTTGTAGCTTTGGGTTCATTGGACAGAGTTAAATGTTTTAGGTGATGTTTATGGGATTGTGAGATGTAGTAGTGTTGATACAAGGAGGAGAAATAGGAGGATAACAAGTTTGGTAGGTGATGTCAACAGCTTCCCAGAGAGTAAGAAACTGTTCCAATAATGATATCACAGGAACAGAGTTTACTGGTACCAGTGTTATATTGTGTTAATGACTGAAGTCTTGACAAATATATTTCTTTACTACCCAGTCTGTCCTAAGAAGCGGGCGAAAGCTTCCACGAAAGGCGCCAGATCCATCAAACGAAGACAACGTAGAAGTCTTGACAAATAGTCAAATGACAAGTTTGAAGCCTCAATCAGTGCTTCTTGAAGTAGGTGACCCCCACCCATCACTCCACCTGGATAAAGGAAAATCTTATGTGGGTGCTTCTAACAAAGCAATGCTGAATGACAGCTGCATCTGTACTGCTCTTTTTAACCTTCATCTTTTATTTAAGTATTAAGCTTTTAAAACAAATTTTAAAATACTGTTGGAATGAACTACTTGTTAGCTACAATTACAACAAATTTGATAACAATAACAATGACACCAGTAATGATATTAAACTTTGAAATGAAGATAAGGAAACAAATAAAACTGAAGACATGCTATCATTGTATGTAAATTATAAGCAATAAACAAAAATGTAATTTAAAAGACAAAGCCAAAATTCCAAACATACCATAAAGGCAGTCACTGCACCTGCAGCATTAGGTAAAATTCTGACTTATGTCTGCATATACATGCACATGCAGATGTGGTGTATTTAATTTTACAGAATCGTTGCTAGGAGGCATTGAAAAAGTGTTAATGATAGAAAGTGTTGTGGGGATAGCTTAAAATGTTTGAGAAACACTGAATTAGATTAAGTAGCAACTGCTCACTCCCAGACATGAGACTAGATATGACAGCAAATGAGCAAGCTGTCAATAGAATGTCTTAGAGTTTTCATTCTAGCTGCCTCTGCTCTGAATTCAAATTTCAATATCATACACATGTGTATGTAAGTATGTGTTTGTGTGTGTGAGTGTGTGTATACATATATAGATAAATACATACATGTATATACTCACATACACACACATATATATAAGAACATATACATATATATATACATGTATATATGTACTTAGATAGATACATAGACACATACATACAGATATACATAAATACATACATACATACATACATACATATATATATATATACATACACACACATGCACACATATCATTATTCCCTTGTTATTCAAATATTTCAGAATTAAAATTTATGCGCTACATTGGCAAATATTTAAATTCTCCCTGAAAAAACATCCCCTAAAACAGTATAAAATCTAATTATAAGTCTCTA
>NC_043009.1:28950311-28990311 GCF_006345805.1 Octopus sinensis | reverse complement strand
CCTCACAAGGCTTTGGTCGGCCTGAGGTGCCACGCAGTGAGACTGAACTTGGAACCATGTGGTTGGTAAGCAAGCTACTTACCACACAGCCACTCCTGTGCCTTGAATCTCGAAAATTTTTGCTCCTTTTTTATATATTTTTATATTTCTATCATTTGCCTCACGTGGTACAGAAAATGCCTGCAAAACCTACCTCCACCACATCAGATAAAATTACCAACGAAGACATCCTTAAGGAATTAAAAGAAATCAACACAAATTTAGTCATTTTAACCAACAAAATCGATGGACTATAGCACCAAACCCGAGGATATCACTACATCCATAAAATATGAATATATTTTAAAAAATTTCTTTATAAAAAGATATTTAACTATGTGAAACGAAGGCATTTCTCTTCCAGTTTTTAATGTTTTCCACATATTTTCAACCTTTTATATATATATACATATATATATATATATATATATATATATATATATTATTATTATTATTATATTAATATTATTATCATTATTATCATTATTATTATTACATACATGCATAAATACATATATACATATATAGCACACACATACACATATAAGATATGTATATGTATATGAGAATTTATGTATATGTAGACATGCTTATATATATATATATACATGCATATACACACATATACAAGCTTACACATGTACATACACACATACGTATATATTTGTGCATATACGTACACATTGGTGTACATAGCAGTGGTGAGGTTTAATGGCTAAAATCATTAAATAACATACCACATAAAGCATTTCAGAAGAACAGTATGACTGATTAAAGAAGGGCTTTGCTGTGTAGCCCACCAATGTCTGCTAGGAAAATAAAGAACACCAGATGTGTTCTCTGACCTAACTGTCTTTAGAAGCTCATTATACTGAGAAAACTGTTTGTGTTTTGTTTATGCATGAAGAGATAAGCTGCCATTGCTGGCACTGGAGGGGCACTGATGATAAAAGTAATGTGGAAACAAACATAGAAAGAGATAAGAATATGAATAATAATAACAATAATGACAGCAGCAGCAGTAGCAGTAGTAGTAGTAGTAGTAGTAGTAGTAGTAGTAGTAGTAGTAGTAGTAGTAGTAGTAGTAGTAGAGCAGAACTGGTGGGGAGGACAGATTTTGATAGGAATGATAAGACAGTTGGGCAGCAAGTAGCAGAGTGGTTTCGAAATAACAGACTTACAAATAATGACTTGCAATGAGAAATGTTGTCACGAGCGGTTATATAAATAGTGGTGACTGGAAGAGAGAAGGGTAGGGCAAGGAAACGTCAGTGTAAATAGAGAAGGTTATATTTTAGTTATACATGGATAATTAACATAACTTGTGCTTCTCAAATAAAAATAGATTAATGACAAAATTATTTAGGATATCAGTTCCTCATGGATTTGTCTATTGTCAGAGGAGTTTTCAGCCACACGGCGTATTGGTTAGGAAATGATTTCTGTATTATCTAAATAGCATTTTTATTTCAAAATATGTTTCTCACTTCCTTATACACTCTTAATTTCTGTTCTTGTTTTACTTAAATGCAATGCACTAACACATGCACACACAAACACATATGCATATATTTCTATGTATCTATCTATTATCTATCTAACTATCTATCTATCTTCTATCTATCTATCTATCTATCTATCTATCTATCTATCTATCTATCTGTCTGTCTGTCCATCTATCTATCGACCTAGCACTATATATATATACACACACACACAAAGGAACAGAGTGAGAGAGAAAATGTGCATTTGCTCACATAAATATACAACATACATTATCATCATTATCATCAACTTTATCATCATCATTTAACATCTGGCTTCCATGCTTGCATGGGTTGGACAATGCTGTCCTTCCTCTCTCTGTCTTTCCATCTTTCTCTCCAACACTCTCATCTTTGTCTCCAGCCATCACATCCATAACGTTCAATAGATTCAATGAGGAAAAGTCTGAGAGTTGGGAGCAGGGGTCTATGTCTGCTTGCACCTACATAAGTACCAAAAACTACCAGCAAGAATTTTGCACAAGTTATGGGGTCATATTTGCTTGAGACTGTCTGAATGTGTTCATGCATGTGTATATATGTATTGTATAAACAGGAAAGAACTAGTATCAGTTCCATTATGATTTTCATATATTTTATAAACATGAGTGTTGAGTTGTACAGTAGCTATTGTTCTTTTACTGGGAAATGCACCATCTGCACATGTATTTTTGAAACAACTGTAAGGCCTGATCTGCACACCTTATTGCCTTTTCCCTTATGATCTATACTTTTGTACAGTTCTTAAATCTACACATCTGTTCTGGAAACAGCTGTAAGGAATGATCTGCACACTTTATTGCCTTTTCCCTATTGATCTATACTTTTGTACAACTCAACCCTCAAGTTTACAAAATATATAAATGTCATAATCTAACCTGATACCAGTGCTTTGCCTGTTTATTCTTTTATTCCATTAGACTTGTACTTGTTCACTTGGAAAACCACCTACAGTTAATTGTTGTCAGGCAACAATAACATCCCTGCTTTTACTTACAGATAAGTCAACTTGAGCACTAATTGGATGTACCTTATTACCTTACATCATCAGAGGTAATATTACCTGCATATATATATGTGTGGGGAGGGATGTATGTATACATATATATATATATATATATATATATATATAATATATATATATATATACATACATATGTATATATGCATATGCAAATGCACTCATTTATATGTATGCATATATATATATATATATATATATGTGTGTGTGTGTGTGTATATATAAAAACATTTAAATAATGAGGGAGATAAATTGAATATTAATTTAATTAACATCAATTTAAAACCAGTAGCCTAGCATATATATATATGTATATATATATATATACATATATATGTGTGTGTGTGTGTGTGTGTGTATATATATGTGTATATATATGTGTATATATATATGTATATATAGATATTTATATTTCATGTCATGCTAAGAAGTGGTGCCAAGTACCAGAATTCTTGACTCAAGTCAAAATCTAAGAAACTATACATTATTTACATTATTTGCAATTGACAGATATTTGTCCTCATCTTGTTTGTTGTTAACACAATGTTTCAGCTTATATACCCTCCAACCTTCATCAGGTGTCTTGGGGAAATTTCGAAACTGAATAAAAAAAGACTTGTGGATTTAGTGATCAATATGGATCTAGTGATCAATATGCATATGTATATGTATATTATGGACTCTCCTATCGAAGATGACGTGTGGGCGTTCAGAATTTGCCGAATAACCATCACAACTGATTTGTTTTATACTAATCAAATGTTTGTGTCACACATTAATTCACTCCTTGCATCAAATCAACATGGTCTGAGCAGGTGCACTGTGTACCATGTGTCAGGTGTCGAAGTGAATGCAGAGTGAAATGAGATAAAGTGTTTTGCTCAAGAATTCAATGCACTGCCCAGTCTAGGAATTGAAATCACAATAGCTAGATCATGAATGCAACTCCCTAACCACCAGGCCATGTGACTTCACATACAAATGTAAATATTTGGTACTTAAGCAGACGCACATATGCACAGCAACAGACATTCACACATACATGTGTGTGCATTCATGCAAGCATGCGTCTGTGTGTGTGTATGTATGTGTATAGAAGAAGAGAAAAGAGAGAGAGAGAGAGATTGCAAGCAAGAAACATTTATTCCTTTACATTCATGATTCACTTAGCAACTGCTAATAATTTTCTGTGCCAAATATATAGGTCGCATGTAAAATATTCAGAAGACTAGAAGCATGTGTCTATTTATCAAAATATATGCCCTCAGATATAATTCACATTTACACACACACACACACACACACACACACACACACACACACACATTCACGCATACATTCACACACACATTCACATACACATGCACACACATATTGATTTCAGTTCAGAATTCCAGGAAATTCTTTTCCCTATACATGAAGTCTTATAAAGAATTCGTTATCAACTCTCCTAGCCAAATTAAATTGTAAAAGCACAAATGTAATAGCTACGGTGTGTGATATAACGATATAGTAGCTATTTATCATTTTCTCATTAAAACCACAACAAAAATGAGATTAATGCTTGATTAGGAAACTAAATATTCATATTGTATAATTCACCTGTTAGCAGACCTATAATAGGGTCATTGTTATACATAGATCTATAGATCTTAAAGTATATTTTAGAACCATTATTTTCTTCCAGAAGCCACCATAGCCTCTAGCTATAGATTAGAGGAATTGATGCCATATTATCTCAAGAAAAGAACGCACTTTACACAATGTCCTCTTCAATATGAATATGAATAAATATATATTATATATATTATATATATAAATATATATTATATATATATGTATATATATGTGTATATATATATATATATTATATATATATATATATATATAATATATATATATATATATATTATATATATATATATACATATGTATGTATGTATATATGTATGTATGTATGTATGAATGCTCTAAGTACCTGAGTATCAACCTTTAACCCTTTTGTTTCTGTGTTTCTATTGAAATTCACTGCTTATGTTTCAATTAATTTTGGAAATGATAATAATGATGGATTTAGTTAAATATTTAGTCAATATTAACAATTCATATTGCATAGTTCAACTGTTAAATATTTATATTGTATAATTTACCTGTTAACGGACTTATAATAAGGGTCTTTGTCATACTTAGATCTTGGAATCATTATATTCTTCTAGGAACCACCATGGCCTCTGTTTATAGATTAGAAGAAATAATGGTATATTATCTCAAGAAAAGAATGCATTTTACATAATATACTCTTGCACATACATCTGTACGTCCATACGTACATACATACATACATACATACATACATACATACATACATACATCATACATACATACATACATACATACATACATATGCATATGTGTGTGTGTATTCACATATATATGCACACACATACAGGAAAAGGAGAAAATTAATTTTTCTGTTTGCATAAAGTCTGGACCTACAGAGGTAGAAGTTTATAATTTAGTGATTTAATTAGAATCTTCTGAATTAATTTCATTATATTACCATTATTCGTTTTATTAAACCCTGCAGTGATTTGAACTAAAGAATGAGATGCATAGAATTACATACTCCTACAACTCTCAACTCTCTCATAGTAGTTCCTTCTGATAAGACCCAATGGAGGTGCAAAAATGGTTGAATGGTTGAATGGATGGACTATCCGACCAAATGTTTAATGGCATCAAAGTATTGTGTATTAGGATATATTTTATGAAGAGCTTTACAGAAGACATTAGAATGTACCAATTATCAGACAAAGTAGAATGCAGAATTGGCACAAGCACTAATCTTTAACCATTTTTCTAATATCTAGAATGAAGTCTCAGATAAAGTACACATGAAAATAAGATGGGATGGTCATGGATGTAATAGTTTTGATCATTGGTCTGAAGAGTCAGGGTTGACCTAGGGTTAAATAATAAAGCATTTCTTATTTTTACATTGAATCTAGTATTCTACAATAACTATCAATAAACTTTACTATGTCCATGTCCAATATTTATTAATCATCAGTGACTCGTTAATGGTTTCTTATTTCAATGTTGTTTTATACTATTAAAGACACTCAGTATTAAGTGGTAATGGTATTTGACTCACAATCACAAGAGTGTAAGTTCAATTCCTGGACATGGTAGTTTACAAGGTACTTCATTCCGTGCATGTCTTCTCCTGTCCACAAAAGGAGACAAACACTTAACCTAAGTGCCACACAGTGGAATTGAACCTGGAACCATGTGATTGGGAAGCAGAATTTCTTAACCACAAACTCACCCCTGCCTGCACTTTATGCAGCCAAAACTGCTTCTCAGAATAATTTTATCTTTTCCTTGTTTTAAACAGTTTTGTATCTTTGCATGGATTCTTTTATTATGTTTTAAGAAAGATATATTTTGAAAGTTTCTCTTCTGAAGCAGCTGCAACTAACAGTTGAGCCAAAGTGCAAATGGTTTGACTGTCAAGCATCAAGCACATCTAATCATATTCATACATACGTACATATACTGGAGCCTTGAATCTAGGTTAGAAACCGGCTCTTTCTCTATTGGCAAGAAATCTTGAAATAAACTGAACAATGACATGCATGCATATCATCATCATCATCATCATCATCGTTTAACGTCCGTTCTCCATGCTAGCATGGGTTGGACGGTTCGACCAGGGTTCTGGGAAGCCAGAAGGCTGCACCAGGCTCCAGTCTTATCTGGCAGTGTTTCTACAGCTGGATGCCCTTCCTAACGCCAACCACTCCGTGAGTGTAGTGGGTGCTTTTTACGTGCCACCTGCACAGGTGCCAGGCGAGGCTGGCAACGGCCACGGTCGGATTGGTGTATTTTATGTGCCACCGGCACGGAAGCCAGACGAGGCGGTGCTGGCATCGGCCACGAGTCGGATGGTGCTTTTTACGTACCACCAGACCAGGGATCCTGGCTGGTTCAATTCGATTTCAATTTCGCTTGCCCCAACATGTCTTCGCAAGCAAGGGGGTTGGCATGGGTGCCTGTCGTACGGTCAGATTGGTGTATTTTACGTGCCACCGGCACGGAAGCCAGTGGAGGCGGCGCTGGCATCGGCCACGAGTCGGATAGTGCTTTTTACGTACCACCAGTCCAGGGATACTGGCTGGTTCAATTCGATTTTGACTTCGATTTTGATTTCGCTTATATGTATGAATATATATTATGCATGTTTATATATCCATATAAGTATATATGTATATATACGTATAATCATTTATGTGAGTGATTATGTGTATACACACACAGACACACAGACACATACATATATGGATATATATGCATACATAATATGTATTATGTATGTTTAAATGCACAATACATACATATATATATATATATACATACATAATATGTATGTATATGTATGCATATATGTTTATATATGTGTGTGTGTGTGTGTGTGTGTATATATATATATATACATATCGCTGTTCCTTCTGTTAGTTCTCATGTTGGTGTCCAGTCTGCTATAGAGCAATCCTTAATAAAAATTCTGTCAAAGAGTTTTGGTAATCTACCAGAAGCATTTAAAAGGAAAATATATCTTCCATTCAGAAAGCTGCTTTCTTTAATAATGTTTCAGAAAGCCATTATATTTCCTATTTAATATCCTTATTGCCACATTCTTGCATTTTCAGTGTGCTCAGGTTCCGATTTGCTTGCATTTCTCCCAGAAATCTTGCCATAATTATGCCACTGTATAAAGGATAAACACAGATTCTTTAATGCATTTACAGGAAGGAACTCTGTGCATTTTTTTTTCAAAGTAATATTCACACTTAATATTTTTAGGTTGACTAAATATTGGTTTTAAATTTTGGCACAATGCCAGCAATTTTGGGGCCTCGGTGAAGTCAATTACATAGAGCCCCACTCCACCCCCAGTACATAACTGGTACTTAATTTATCGACCCTGAAAGGATGAAAGGCAAAGTTAGCCTCACCAGAATTTGAGTTCAGAATGTAAAAACAAACTAAATGATTCTTAGCATTTTGTCTGGCATAGTAATGATTCTGTCAGCTTGCTACTGGGCTGCCTAAATAATGGTTAAAAATTTTTGGCACAAGGCCAGCAACATCAGCGGAGTGTTTGGGTCAATTACATCAACCTACAGTGATCAGCTGTTACTTATATTATTCTTTTCTTTTCTCCTCTAGGCACAAGGCCCATAATTTTTTTTGGGGGGGGGGAGCCAGTCGATAAGATCGACCCCAGTATGCAACTGGTACTTAATTTATCGACCCTGAAAGGATGAAAGGCAAAGTCGACCTTGGTGGAATTTGAACTCAGAGTGTAAAAACAGACGAAATACCGCTAAGCATTTTGCCCAGTGTGCTAATATTTCTGCCAGCTCACGGCCCTATATTTGACTAAATATTAATTTTAAATTTTGATACTAGGCCAGTAACTTTGGAGGAAGGGTAAGTCAATGATATCGACCCCAGTACTCAACTGGTACTTATTTTATCAACCCCACAAAGGATGAAAAGTGAAGTTAACCTCAACGGAATTTGAACTCCGGCCGTA
This sequence comes from Octopus sinensis, assembly GCF_006345805.1. Taxonomy (NCBI): domain Eukaryota; kingdom Metazoa; phylum Mollusca; class Cephalopoda; order Octopoda; family Octopodidae; genus Octopus; species Octopus sinensis. The sequence goes on along the minus strand of NC_043009.1, from coordinate 28,982,105 downwards.
AAGACATACTAAATGCCACTATGCATGTTGTCCAGCATGGTATCGATTGTACCTGCTCACCACCATTGGCTAAACATCAACATGGAGGCCACACTTGTTTTTAAAATCAATTTATACACCTTTAATATTTTATACTCTCGTTTCAATTATTCAATTATTCACAGCCAACAAATAAGTGAGGGTAGACCGTATTTAATATTCTTAGCAAGTAATTATTTAAATAATGTGTCATAATGAATATATTAAGATGCAAATGAGTAACAGCAGTTTGTGTTACTTCTTATATATTTCATTCTGATAAGGTGGGGGGAGATGGCAGAAATGTTAGCATGCCGGGCAAAATGTTTAGCGGTATTTCGTCTTTCTTTACGTTCTGAGTTCAAATTCCCCCGAGATCAACTTTGCCTTTCACCCTTTTGGGATCGATAAATTAAGAACCAGTTGCATGGAACATGTAAAAGGTAAAAGATAAAAGATTACTGCTTTGAGTCTTGAGTCCTAGGACTCTCAGTGCCATTTCCCTGGATTCCATGGCACATAAGTGACAGAGATCACAACATTTCCATGGAAGGACCCCAGTCCATCACAGGGCTGCACATGTGGGCTGAATGGACTGGAGCCACATGAAATGAAGTGTTTTGCACAGAAACACAACTCACCACTTGGCCCAGGAATTGAGATCATGACTGTGATGCACACACACACACACACACACACACAATGGACTTCTTTCAGTTTCCATCTTCCAAATCCACTTAAAAGCTTTGCTGAGAGTGAGGCTGTAGTAGAAGACATTTACTTAAAGTACCACACAGTAAGACTGAACCTGAAACCTTGTGGTCGGGAAGCAAGCACCTTATCCACACAGCCATGTCTTAAAGAAATCCTATTGCATGAATAAAATCCTTGTTCAATTTATCTTATTATAAATTTCCATGACAACGGTTTTTTATGTAGCTACTAGGTTGCACTGATGGTAATCATCTCAGCCATGATCAGCAATTAGTGCACGACAACAGTTTGGCATATATTTACATGAACTACTTTAAAGAGTGCACTCTTTATTTGTGTAAACTGTCGTCACTGCGAGGATCATAAATTCATTGAAACTGGCATGGCTGGATGCAACTATAAATTCTGTGAAGGACCAGAAGAATTTGCTGAATATATACGAATTTGATCGGAAGTCATAATGGAAATGGTGGTGTAACTGCCAAAACTGCCGCTTTCACACTATTTTGTTGATGAAGTCTGTAATGAGTTGGAAATATTTACATGAAGAGTCTAAGAAACCTTTCAGATTCTTTGAAATTTGCATGGTGGCCTCTATTATCAATTCCGTGAGAGACAGCAGATATTTATATCAACTAGTACACAAACAGGTCCAAAACCGGAGCAGATAGGGCTGTGTATATATTCATCATCTGATTCAAAGTGAGTACACAGCACATGTAAATTTACATCACAACCAATGTTATGGGGTTAAGTTATTCCAAAGGCAAATATCGAACAAATGTCGCCGATATACTTATGTTATAAATTCATATTACAGTTTGAGAATCTCATTCGCAAAACTACTCCAAGACACAGCCAAATTCTATAACAGATGACAGTAAAATTAAGTTTTATAACTTGCAAACTTATAATTGCAATTGGATATTCAAATCAAATTGTATGCTGGAAAATATGAATTGAGTCAATAATTAAAATGATTAAAAAAATTGCGCACAATCATGTTTCTATGTAGATATAGTGGTATAGTGGTCTTCTTTTTCTTCTTCTTCTTCTTCTTCTTCTTCTTCTTCTTCTTCCTTCATCTCCTCCTTCTCTCCTCCTCCTCTCCTCCTTCTTCTATCCTTCGCTGTCTCTTTTTCCTCCTCCTTCCGCTCTCTCTTCTCTTCTTCTCTTCTTCCTCCTTCTCTTTCTTCTTCTCTCTTCCTCCCTCTCTCTCCTTCTCTCTCCTCTCCCTTCTCTCCTCCTCCTCCTCTTCTTCTCCTCCTTCTTCCTTCCTCCTTCTCTCTTCTTCTCCTCTAGCCTTCTCTCGTCTCTCCTCTTCTCCTCTTCTCTCGTCCTCTTCTCATCCTTCCTCCTCTTCTCCTCTCTCCGTCTCCTCTCCTCCTCCTTCTCTTCTTCTTTCTTCTTCTTCTTCTCCTTCTCTTCCTTCTCCTCCTCTTCTTCTCCTCCTCCTCCTCCTCCTCCTCTCTCTCTTCTTCTTCTTCCTCCTTCCTCTCTCCTTCTCCTCTCTCCTCCTCTTCTTCTTCTTCTTCTTTCTTCTTCCTTCTTCTTCTCTTCTCTCTTCTTCTTCTTCTTCTTCTTTCTTCTTCTTCTTCTTCTTCTTTATATACTCAGTTTGTACTGAAAAAATCTCTTCTTTTACTTGGATGAGACAGAAAAGATACAGAAAAGCCAAAACAAAAACAAAAAAAGAAAAAGAAAGAAATCAACTTTAATATTGTTAAAGTTAATTTAAGTAACCATTGATTTCGAGACAAATCAAAGGAGGAGAGGGGAAAAATAAAATTCAGATTTATTTCTATGATGACAGTGGTGATGAAGATGATGATGATGACAATGATGAGGACAAAGATGTAGTGACAGTGATGACAAAAACAGTGGTAATAATGATGATGATGATGATGACAGTAATACTGATGATAATAATAATGATAATAATAATGATGATAATAATAATAATAGTAATAATAATAGTAATAATAATAGTAATAATAATAATAACAATAATAATAAAAATAATATATCCATAATAATAATAATAATAGTAAAATGATGGCAGCAAAAAAATATATATATGTATTCAGATGATGATCATCATCATCATTGTCATTGTTGTAGTTATCATCATTGTGAGAAGAAGAACAACAACAACAGCTATAATGCAAAGTATATTCTAAAGGACATTTTTTGCCCATTGTTCATAAATATAATAATTAACAAGTCTCTGGCTTTCTTCATCATCACTCCCATCCCGCCCTCCCCACTCCCAGACCTTTATTTTTTTACTCTCAAGAATACTTTCAACTTACCCCAACAGAAATGCAATTCTTTCACTTAGCTTGAAAAAAAACAAAAAAAAAAACAAAGACAAGTACTTTTCTCTTTTTCTTCCCAAGATTCCAACACATTTCTATTTTTAGGAAATAAATTTTAATTAAATTTTGTTCAAACCAACTTAAATCACATTGATGATAAATTATTTTATACAAGGTGAGGGGAGAAAAAGGAGACTGTGGCAGGTGAAAACGTTTTATTGAGGGTTTGACTAAATTTTCCAAAGACATGGATGAATGGTCTACTTCACAATCATGAGTTTTCTGGTTCAATCCTACTTCCTGGCAGCATTTTATGTTAATACAATACATGCTAGCATGGGTTGGACAGGTTGATAAGATCTTATGGGTGCAACAACTGCATTGTGGTCCAGTGTCTGCTTTGGCATGGCTTCTGAAGCTGGATGCTTGGTTTCTATGGCCAGATGCCCTTCCTAACACCAACCACTTTACAGTATGTACTGGGTGCTTTTCTTCATGTTGCCTGCACTAGTGAGCCGATCATGCTGTTTGCAAAACTATGAAATCCAAGAAATTACCCTATTCTAGGAGGTATGGGGCAAAAGGTGGATAAAAATATGAAAGGAGCCAGAGCAGAGCAGGTTTTAGCAGTACAGATGTTAAAACACACACGAACACTCACACACACACACATGTACATGCACACATGCATGCATGCACACCACACACACACACACACGCACATGCACCACACACACACATACATGCACGTACACCACACACACACACATGTACATGCACACATGCATGCATGCACACCACACACACACACATGTACATGCACACATGCATGCATGCACACCACACACACACACATACACACATGCACACATGTACACCATACATACTCTTACTTCTTACTCGTTTCAATCATTGGACTGCAGCCATGCTGCCATACAACTCCAAACAAGTTTTTGCTTTTTCAATGAATCAATCTCCGTGCTTGTACTTCAAGCCTGGCACTTATTCTATCAGTCTGTTTTGCCAAACTCCTAACTTACAGAAACAAACCAACATCAACCATTAGGCAATGACATTCACAAACACAAAAACACACATACATACATAGATGCATGCATATATATATATATATATATATATATATAGTATACATTTATATGCAGCAGGCTTCTTTTAGTTTCCATCAACCAAATCCACTCACAAGGCTTTGCACAGATATACGTATATCTATATATGAGCAACATGACCCCCCACCCCCATCCAATGGATGGTGCCGAGTTGTCAAACATTTAAACCAAATTTTCTCAAAACAACTTGTCTGACCGTCCCATAGGCCTCCCCTTTGAGAAACACTGATTTAACCTAAATTTGAGACACCAGCAAAAGAAGAAATAAAGATAGACTTTTTTTCTATTCCAAAGAAAAACGATTTCCCACGGCTTTATCGATCGCGTTCTCACCTGGAATCGATTTTTGTAATTTTTTTCAAGACCTATACACGCCCTGATACCGTCGGTATCTACATATCAAATTTGAGCGCAACCAGATGGAGGATGCCTGAGATCCTAGAAGCCACACACACACACAGACAGACAGAATGGATTTTATATAAGAGATTTGCATGTATATGTATATGGTGGTGGTGGTGACCCCCTTCGGTCAGACACTGACCATGGGTTTGCACCTAGAGAGTTACCCTCTGAGGCACAAGTCTGGGCAAGGTTGTTTTATGGAAGACCAGCAGTCGCCCATGCATACCGGCCTCCCCTCTCCACGTCACCGATGTTGTCCAAGGGAAGGGCAAGGGCCGATACAGCTTGGCACCTGTGACGTCGCAACTCATTTCTACAGCTGAGTATATATATGTATATATAATGTGCATATATACACATGCACATCACACATAGACAGACAAATAAAGAGAGAGAGAAAGTGACAGAATCAGAAAGAGACAAGCTATATATTATATATATATATATATTTATTTATTCATTTATATATAAAATTATATGTACAGTATGTGTATATAGATTTCTTTTTACTTTTGTAATTATTTGTCATTTTATTAGTATTTATTAGGGTACTTATTGGTTCGAAAATCGTTTCATTTGAATTTGGTTTCATCAGAATCGTTTCAGTCTAAGCCTTGATATATCATAAAAGACAAGATGGAATTTATGAGACTCACTTGATAGATGGTTAGCAAGAATAATGATATTCTCAAGTAGCAATCAGGAAATGATAAAAGGAACACTAATTTAAATAACATTCCAATAATATTTCATTGCCTCTGAATATATTCATTTGTAGTTAGTATTTGATCTTAATTTAATATTTTAGCTAACAAATTTATATATTTAGAATAACTTTTATTACTCAACTCAAAAATCATAGTTTTATATCTGCTATAAATATATTTTATTATGAAATATGAAAACAGCTTTTTCACCTTGTGCCCTTCGTTTAATTTTTGTTGGCATTTTTTCGTTCTTCAACTATTTAAAAAAATTTTTATTTGTCCTCTGTGATATTTTTTCATTCATAATTTTACTGTTGTATATATTTCTTTTTTTGTTTTGTCTTATTATATGTAAAAAAAAAAGAAGACATTTTCGTATTGAGGACTGTCAATCATTATAACCGTTATGAGTTTGGAGTCAGAAAATTCTTCAGATGCAGGTGCAAGCATGGCTGTGAGTTAAGCAGCTTGCTTCCCAACCATTTGGTTCTTGATTTGGTCCTACTGCTTGGCACCTTGGGCATGTGTGTTCTGCCATAGCTTCAGACCAACCAAAACCTTGCGAGTGGATTTGGTAAGCAGAAACTGAAAGAAGCCCATCTGCACGCACACACACATACTCACACACACACACACACACACACAACACACACACACACACACACACACACACACACACACACACATACACACACACATATATGGCTAGTTATAAGATCTCAAGAAGAGATAGAGTAGTAGCGTATGTAGCCACATCAAAGTGGCAGTTGAACGTCACTACTAATTTAACCCCAGGTGGATTCTCTGCCAGCTGGTCACTCTTGGGTTTGGATTTACAGAAGACATACTGCTGGTTGTTGCAATTAGAATGCAGAGTATCAGAACAACCTCCCCCTCCTCCTCTTCCCATTCCCCTTGTCCTCCTATCTTCCCACTCCCCACATCCTCCTCCTCCTTCTCCTCCTCTGTCTCATCATCATCATCACTGTCATCACCATCATTTAACATCCACATTCCAAGCTGGCGAGGGCTGGATTACTTATCAGCAGCCAGCTGCCAGTGAGCCAGAAGACTACAGGAAACCCAGCATTTCCTTTGGCACGGCTTCTATGGCTGGCTGCCCTTCCTAATACCAGCCACTTTACAGAGTGTATTGAATACTTTTTTTGTGTGCATATGGCAACAACACTAACAATTCTATTAATATGCCCCCACCCTCTGACCTATGAATTTATTTGTTGAACTCAATAGAATAAAAAGCAAGGTTGCTCTCAGAAAGAAGTGAACACAGAGAAGCAAAAATCTGGGATCAGATAACTCAAAGTAACCTCGTTGATATTCTTTGGAATAGCCACTACCTAAAAGTAGACAGTTCTGTAAATCTGAAATTGCCAAAGATTTCCTTGCTAGCAGCAATTAGTAAAGTAATGTATATTTTAAGACTTTCAGAAAGTGTTGTGATGAGAACAAGTTCTGTTAATGATGTTTTCTTCTGCAAGAGATGTTAAACAGCTATTAGGAAGGAATGTCCATAATGGTCTGTTTGATGTGCTATGTTAGTTGTGAATCGTTAATTATAATAATTGAGTTAACGGGGTATTAATTGCATGGGTCATTGTATACTGTATTGATGGCTACTTATGGAGTCGTAAACAAGTAAACAGATGCTGCTTGGTGCTAGGAAACAAAGTGTGTACCTTACCTGTTGTTGAAGGGATTCTGTTTTACAAAGTAGACTAAGAATTGCTTCCAGCTGTTGTTGTTGTTGTTGCTTAGCAACAGGTCAGCCAAGACCAAACTAACTTATGATGAAAGGCATTCCGGCCAGCCATGCCCATTCCATAATTCTTTGTTTCCAAAATACAGAGGTTCTAAGAACATAAATATTTATTGTGCCCTTTATTCAAAGATGGTAGGGTGTATGAGGTGAGGGAAGTTTGCTGCTATTTCTGGCAGTTCAAATTCTACCAAGATCGAGTTTGCTGTTTATCCTTTTGGGACCAATAAAATAAAGTACCAGTCAAGTATTGGTGTCCATACAACCGACTAGATCCTTCTCTCAAATTCCAGGCCCTGAGCCTATAGTAGAAAGTATTATTATTATTATTATTATTATTATTATTATTATTATTATTATTATTATTATTATTATTATTATTATTATTATTATTATTATATTATTATTATTATTATTATTATTATTATTATTATTATATTATTATTATTATTATTATTATTATTATTATTATTATTATTTATTATTATTATATTATTATTATTATTATTATTATTATTATTATTATATTATTATTATTATTATTATTATTATTATTATTATTATTATTCTATTTTTGACTTTTGCTTTACATTTGCACAAGCTGGCTCCAAGTCTCAACCAGAGACCTCAAGAGGCAACAAGTTGGAAGTTCATGTTGGTATTACACCTAGGGTGCCATATATTTGGTTTTGTACTGAGTGTTGTACTAGTGAATGCCTATAAAACCATACGAAAATTATGTTTGTTTTAAAACTTGAGATTACAAAGAAAGTGTTTTGCGTAGGATATAAGCAGTTGCCATGAGCACTATCTTTTGAATTTCTGCCATTTTGGGGGTTTCCTGGTATCTGAGTTAGGTAGCAATCAGCCCCTTTTGCTATCATTCCCAGAGCACCTATGACAACAGGTATTGTTTTAGTCTTCTGGTTCCACATTTTGCTGATTTCTATTTCAAGATCTTTATATTTGCTCAGTTTTTGGTAGGTCTTGACAGATACGTTTATATCGATTGGGACAGTCATATCAATGAGGAGGCATGTTCTTTGTTTGAAGTCTTTCAATATGATGCCTGGCCTATTCGCGTCTATCTTTCTGTCAGTTTGAATGGTGAAGTTCCAGAGGAGTGAGATGTGGTCATTTTCAAACACTGGACGTGGTTTGTGTTCCCACCAGTTTTTATCATGGAGCAAGTCCAGGCTTTTGCAAATTACCCATTGTGCAGCTCTATCATGCCTGTTGAGATACTCTGCAGGCGCAAGAAGACTGCACTTGGAGACAGCATGATCAATGGTTTCATTTTGTTGTTGACATACACGACATGTTATTATTATTATTATTATTATTATTATTATTATTATTAAACAGAAAAGCCTTAATCATGAATATCGATTACTGAAATCCAGTTATTGGTGTCAAGTAGAACCTGCTTAATCTAATTAACAAGTCTTGTGGAACCGATCGCCTTTCACCCTCCCCCCCTCCACATCCTCCTACACATCTTCATTATCATCATCGTAATAATAGTCATTATTACCATTATTATTATCATCATCATCATCATCATCATCTTTAGCTTAAGCATCTCATCATCATCACTATCCTCATCAGCAGTACTAATCTTGCCATGAACACAATTACTTCAATTGACATCATCATCATCACTGTCATTATCATCATCAACATTTTTATTATCACCATTGACACCATCATCATGGTTTTGTGATTGTTGGCATCTTCTTTCCCTTCTTCTTCTTCTCCTTTCTTCTTCTTCTTCTTCTTCTTCTCCTTTCTTCTTCTTCTTCCATCTCTTCTTTCCTCTTCTTCTTCTCCTCCTTCTTTCTTCTCTTCTTCTTCTTCTTCTTCTCCTTTCTTCTTCTTCTTCTTCTCTTTTTTCTTCTTTCTTCTTCTTCTTTTCTTCTTCTTCTTCTCCTTTCTTCTTCTTCTTCTTCTTCTTCTCTTCTTCTCTTCTTCCTTCTTCTCCTCCTTTCTTCTTCTTCTTCTTTCTTCTTCTCCATTCTTCTTCTTTTCTTTTCTTCTTCTCTTCTCTTCTTCTTCTTCTCATCTTCTTCATCTTCTCTCTCTCTTCTTTATTCTCTTTTTCTCTTCTTCTTCTTCTCTTCTTCTTTCTTCTTCTCTTCTTCTTCTTCTTCTTCTTCTTCTTCTCTTCTTCTTCTCTCTTCTCTTCTTCTTTTCTGATTCCATTCTCCTTCTTCTTCTTCTTTCTTCTTCCATCTTTTTCCTTCTTCTCTTCTTCTTCTGCTCATCTCCCTTCTTCTCTTCTTCTTTTCTTCTTTTCTTCTTCCATTCTTCTTCTTCTTCTTCTTCTTCTTCCATCTTCTTCTTCTTCTTTTCTTCTTCTTCTTCTCCTTCTTCTTCTTCTCCTTCTTCTTCTTCTTCTCTTCTCTTCTTCTTCTTCTTCTTCTTTCTTCTTCCATTCTCTTCTCTTCTTCTTCTTCTCTTCTTCTTCTTCTTCTTCTTCTTCTTCTTCTTCTTCTTCTTCTTCTTCTTCTATTCCATTTTGAAATACACACGAACTCCAGCATATGGATTTGGATCCCAGCATTTCTGACCCTGGGTTTCCAGTTACTCGGTCAACCGAACAACCATACTCATTGATTTACCATGCAAGCGGCCCGGCCGAGTATTCCATCAACAAGTGTACCCTGAACATTAATTCTCAAGCAAGTTAACTGCGACATAGAAAGCAGCAACAAGGCAGAACTCTCTGAGACAGAATTATTCAAAGTTCCACTTTAGATTCCGCCACACATAGATACCGTTTTCTACCAAATTTTCTTCACTATTTCACAAACTATATTTTTCCTTATTTTCAAATAACCAACATTGGATTAAAAAAAGAATGAATGTATGAAATTAATAAGAAAATATTTTTGTATTTTAACAAAACATACCCCATGGAGAATTCTATGAAATTATTTGCTTTAGTTTCTTTTTTTTAGTTTATAAATCTAGGGAAATAAAAATGAATTTAAATTGTTTTGTTCTTTTTTACCTTATTTCAGCATAGCTGGAAAAACATCTGATTTTAAGACAGCCAGATCAAAGAAAAAATTATTGATTGTACATATATATGTGTGTGTGTGTATGTGTGTGTGTATATGTGTGTGTGTATATGTTTGTGTGTATGAATGTGTTTCAATTGTTTGATTGTGTGTGTGTGTGTGTGTGTGTGCATACATGTGTGTGTGCGTACTGTGTGTGTGTGTATGTGTGCATGTGTGTGTGTGTGTTTGTGTGTGTCTGTGTGAAATTTGCTTTTCAATCAAATGGTTTGAAATTTGGTTTCTACTGTGTGGCATCTTAGGCTAGTGTTTCCATTACTTAATGTGGAAAATTTGGTAGACAGAAACTGTATGGAAGCACAATTATATATATATATATATATATATATATCATCATCATCATCATCATCATCATCATCATCTTTTAACGTCTGCTTTCCATGCTAGCATGGGTATCATCATCATTATCATCATCATCATTTAACGTCCGTTCTCCATGCTAGCATGGGTTGGACGGTTCGACCGGGATCTGGGAAGCCAGAAGGCTGCACCAGGCACCAGTCTGATCTGGCAGTGTTTCTTCAGCAGGATGCCAACCACTCCGTGAGTGTAGTGGGTGCTTTTTATGTGCCAGGCCAGGCTGGTATATATTATATGTATATACATAGCCTACCAGCACATGATACATACATGGTTGTTTTACCTCACTGTGAAACCTATGTCATTCTACCTAGCCATTTCTGGCATTCTACATGTTGCTATGCCTAGATTCTAATGAATCATATAACTAACTGATTTTGCCTTTTATCTTTATCAATTAGTCTCTCCTTCAAATTTCAGACCTTGTGCTTATAGTAGAAAAGATTAGATAAAACCTAAAATACTAGTTATATTCTCTATGTACATTGTTTATATATATAAAGAAACAATGAATGTGAGTGTGTGTGTGTGTGTGTGTGTGTGTGTGTGTCTGCCTAATATATTATATCAGATTTGTCTCATGTGCTACTGGTAACATGTAACCCAGTACAACTTGTTACGTGGTTTGGTTATCTGTGACTAAACCAGCAACCCCCACCAAGCTTGCTTAGTGAAGTTGGTGATCATTGGGCAGTCTGTGAGATGGAAAACAAAAATTGTTGAAGTGAGGAGGAACTCCTGTGAGTCAACTGTCATCCAATTGAGGTCTGCTGCTCATCAGTCTCATGGCAAACTTGCACCAACTGTTGCCATCAACAGTACCAAAAACTGTGAATGGTCCCACACAAGCCATTTCCACTTTAAACAAATCTCTGCATGGGTTGTCCGATTTGTTCACTCCATGTGTTATCAAGATCATCCAGGAAAAAAAAGAGAAAGGAAGGAAAAATGTTAAGTTCTTTGCATTGAATATCACACATATACATGAAGGTGCATGGCTCAGTGGTTAGAGCATTGCACTTGCAATCATGAGGTAGTAGGTTCCTTTTCCAGACCGGGCAGTGTGTTGTGTTCTTGAGAAGGTGACTCTATTTTTCATGTTCTGAAGTTCATTCAGCTGTGGAAATGAGCTGCGATGTCATTGGGACCGATCTGTAATGGATTTTGCTTTTCCCTTGGATAACATCAGTGGCATGGAGTAGGGAGGCTGGTATCCATAGGTGACTGCTGGTCTTCAATAAACAACTTTGCCCTACTTGTGCCTCAGTGGGGAATTTTCTAGGTGCAACCCTATGGTAATTCATGATTGAAAGGGATCTTTATACATATATATATATATTTATATATATATATAAATTGCTGATGTACTTGGTAGAATATTTTGGCTACTCAATGAAATACTGTGTCCTTGCTAGCAACTAATATGTAGTTACTAGTTACCAAGAATGTCTTTAATATGTAAATTGGTCTATCTAATTGTGTTACACCTTAAGCATATAGGATACTTAAGTGATGCGTTCATAGATAGTTGATGGGTTGGATGTGGCACTGATGAAAGAGAAATAACTCTTGAAATATGCATATACTTGTTACCTCTTACACATTACCTATTATTTTTCATTTTTGATCACATTGTTTACATAGACAAAGTCATATACAAAATGTCACAGCTTGCAATGCTGGTCCTGAACTCTATAGGCAATCTGTTGTGACAAACTTAAAAGTGATATATCCATACATACATATATATATATGACCACCAAATCAAACATACTCTTCAAATCAATGATTAAAATATTTGGGATAAAAATAAAAGCTTCTTCACAATTGTTCCTCAGTGTGAAATATTCCTGCCTTAGAACCAGAAATTATATGCTAAGAGGGGCCAAGTGTCTCCCATTTAACAAACACTGCTGTAGATTACTTAGTGACATTTTAAGTGCAAGACATATAAATTTAAGTTAACTGTAGTTTCTTTCCAATGAGTTTTTATTTTTCTTGGTAACTGTAAAATTGTTTTGAGTGTCGAAACTAAAATTAATTTTTTAATAAAATTAATCTTTTAAAAAGTTTAAAAGCAAGTTGGCATCATGTCTTTGTCAGAATAATTACCCAAAAAGGTTAAGTCTTTTAATAATTATCGCAAAACTTTGGTTCAGAGATCAAAGTTAGGATTCAAAACAAATGATTTTTTTTTTGCCATCAAGGATTGGAAGAAAAAGCACCAAAAAAATTTTTAAAGAACAAAGAAAAATTACTAAGACATTTTTTTCTTAGTTTTAATTCAGAAACTAATTTTCTGAAATTTTTTTCTTTCTGTTAGATATTAATTTTGTGAAGAAATTAATTAATGACAATAGGTAACATTTATGAAGACAATGTAAAGAAAAAAATGAACTATATGAAAAAAGAATTATGATAAATAGAATTACATCTTAAAAGAGCTATGAACTTAATGCCATACAATAAATGCATGCAATAAAGAATAATTCTACTGAAATAATAACAATAATAATAATAATAATAATAATAATAATAATAATAATTAATAATATAATAATAATGATGATGATGATAATAATAATAATAATGATAATAATAATAATAATCAGATCCCAGGGAAACCAACAATTTATGAAGTTCAAAAAATTGTGCTTTCATCAACTGCTCACTTTCTCAGGAAGTTTCTCTCCCTCAAATATATACCTTATACATGCCTTTGGTCTCTTTCTGAGACCCAGCCAGGAGAATGAAATATAATGGAAAGCAAACCAAAAACAAAATAACAACAACAACAATAATAATAATAATGTCTTCAAATTTTGGCACAACACTAGTAATTTTGGGGGAGGGGATAAGTTGGTTTCATGAACCCCAGTACTCAACTGGTACTTACTTTATCAACCCTGAAAAGATGAAAGGCGAAGTCAACCTCAGTGGTATTTGAACTCAGAACAGAAAGATGGATGAAATGCTACTAAGCATACTAACAATTCTTCCACATCACTGCCTTACAATGATGATGATGATGATGATGATGATGATTTCTTGAAATTGCCACTGGGGCATGAAGCATTGATTGCAGAGGATATGCATAGATTGGAAAGAGAAGAAGCTAGCATGTTTCGTTGTTGGGTGCCAAATGTGTGTGTGAATGAAAGAGTTAGTAGAATGTTGCTGGGTGAAAAACTGGGCATAAAGCGAATCAGATATTGAGTGCAAGAACGAAGATAACACTGGTATGGACATGTAATGTGTATGAATGAGGACAACTGTATAAAGTGTCAATCACTAAATGTGGAAATGGAACTTGTGGAAGAGGAAAACTTAGAATGAAGTGGTTCAGGCCATCCTCAGGATCCTGAGCCTGATGGAGGAAATGACAAAGGACTAAGATCTCTGGTGATACAAAAACCTCTTGAACAGACCTGCCCTTGTCAGCAAAATTGAGTTCTGGAGGTGCTATCTATTGTCTTCTCCTCCTACATTACAGTGATCCCCCCTCCCATGCATTAGTTCTGCATCATCTCTGTTCCCCTTACCGACTCCTGCGGACTACTTAATCATGTCATCCCTTTCTCTTGTCCTCCTTCCTTGACAACTGTATCATCTTAGCTACTCTTACTCCTGCTGCTCACCCTCCATCTCTATTCTGCATCCCTCTGTTTCCCTTCTCCCCAAATTTATAAGTTCTTGGCTCATCCACCCTTCACCCTACCCATTTTGGCAGTCTCATTCTCCTTCCCATAGAATCTTAAAACTGCTTCTTCAACTCACACAATGCCTTATGGGCCCACCCAGGTACCTTACCACCATCATCTATTTCTTGCAGCCCCTACTGTTCATTTTCACTTTCTTGCCACTTCTCCTAGTAAATATAAGTAGCCATGCAGACCCTCTACAAGAACTGCAGTACCAACCTATTTCTCATAGTTCAATTCCCTCATTCCCTAGCATGAAGATGACACTCACCCCAGCATTTGAAGTTCCACAAGCTGTATGGCAACCTCAATAGTACAGGTGGCACCGAAAAAAGCACCTAGTCCATATTATGGAGTGTGGTTGGTGGCAGGAAGGGCATTCAACCTTAGAAACTTTACCAAAACAGACATTGGAGGATGGTACAGTGTTTTGACACATCCATCGAACCCATGACAGTGTTGAACATGGAGGCTACATGATAGCGAGTATATGTATGTATGTACATGTGCATGCATTTATGAACACACACACAGATATATGCACGTGTGTTTGTGTGTATAGGTATGTATATGTGTATATATAATATATATATATGCATGTATGTATATACGTATGTATGTATATGTGTAGTATATATATATGTATATGTATATATTATAGATATATATACATATATTATAGAATATATATATATTATATATATATATATATATGTATATATAATATATATATTGTATATATATATATACTATCATATATATATATAGATATATATATGTATGTATGTGAGTATGTGTATATATAGTTATGTGTTATTTCAACATAGATACATATATATATATATATATATATATATATAGAGCATTAAAATTTAGCTAAAAACTGTAAAGCAAAACTAATTAACCTATTTTCATTAAATGCCTAGAGATTTAATAATTAAAACTACAGTGAAATAATTAACAGTAACTACAACAAAAAGAATAACAATAAATCTGAAACACGTAAAACCAGAGGCTAGATAAAAATTTTAAATTATTAATCTTATCCATTCTGCGAGCCTGTCATAGACTTCATAACAATTAATACTTTACAGAATCTGCCAATTTCTTCACGATGTGGAATATTTTACCAGCTTATATTTGACAGGTTATCATTTTCAATATGTGCACATTTCAAATTGGCATTTCCTAAAATGTGCAAGCCATTTGAAAATCTTTGCATCTGGGATTTCCTGGTAATATACTAGATAACCATTACTGCTCTCTTGAGTGCATGTATCAGATACAGAATGGAGAATATCTCTCATCACTTTGGCTATTGTTAACAAAATTTTGACTCACATACAAATGCAGCTACCTGACATTCTGCATATCCTTCAGATTTTAGTTTTCATTAAATTTATCTTCTGAGAAACTTCTCCATGAATCACTCGCAATTTCTGGCACAAAAATACACTTTTCTATATACAGGATGTCTTAAAGTTTATAACATCCTTACACAAAAATCAATATTGTTGACAAGCACTTTGATTGTTAAATCAAATATTCTAGTTTAAAGGCTTAGCAAAGCCAAGCAAAAACCATGCTTGGCTAAATATACTATCTTAACTCTTTTCATGCCCCCAGCTTTTTCTATGACACAAAATCCAGAGCTTTGAATTTCAATCCCTTTTCATTCGTTTGGTTTTATGTTCATTTTTCCATGCAAGCATGTTTTACCTCCAGAAGCCCTTCCGGTCACTGACCCATATTTATAAGAAGTAAACTATTCTCCTTGTCTTTGAAGCCAGCAGGCAACATGTCGACAAGAATAATGTCAGTAATATCACTGCCTTTACAGGCAGTGAGCTGGTAGAAACGTTAGCACACCAGATGAAATGCTTAGTGGTATTTTCATTCTGAGTTTCAAATTCCACCAAGGTCGACTTTACCTTTCATCCTTTCGGGGTTGATAAATTAAGTATTAGTTGGGTACTGGGGTCGATCTAATCAACTGGTCTCTGCCCCTCAAATTTCAGGCCTTATGCATAGAGTAGAAAAGAATATCACTGCCTGTAATTGAGTGACTTTTCAAAGAAGTGCAAATATAAGTAAACACACAGACACACACTGTATTTTCACACACCACACACACACACACATATAATACATAAATACAAAGATAAATATATATAGATACATATATATCATGAGACAAGCTTCTCTCAGTTTCCATTTATGAAATCTATTCAGAAGGCTTTAGTCATATGCTCAAGGTGCTGTTCAGTAGGACTGAACCTGAAGCCACATGGCTGGAAAGCAAACTTCAGGTGCCTGATATCTAGTAGTGTTTATATTTAAACCAAAACCTCCCAACAAAATTGTTTATCAGATTTGTTTTGTTATGTTCTAAACAGCATATTAGTAACAGTAATATTATTTATTTTACTGAAAACAACCAAATTCTTGTTTATTTTCAAGATTATTTCAAAGCTGTAAACAATATATTTCATTAGAAATATGGTGAAGAAAGTGTTAATTAAAAGTTTGTGTAATTAAAAGTTTGTTGTAACTCAATCAAATGGTAAAGTTGCTTCATCTGAACAGAATGTTTACTTCATGAGGAGTGAGTGAACAAAACATTGTACTAATGAATGGACAATGACAACTGTGAAGAAAACATGAATGTTATCAGGGATTCAATATTCTATGGAGTTGAGGACAGCAAGCTGGCAGAATCATTAGCACACCAGGCAAAAATGCTTAGCGGTATTTCATCTGCTAGCAGAAACGCTAGCACGCCGGGCGAAATGCTTAGCGGTATTTCGTCTGCCATTACGTTCTGAGTTCAAATTCCGCCGAGGTCAACTTTGCCTTTCATCTTTTCGAGGTCGATTAAATAAGTACCAGTTATGCACTGGGGTCGATATAATCGACTTAATCCGTTTGTCGGTCCTTGTTTTGTCTCCTCTGTGTTTAGCCCCTTGTGGATAGTAAAGAAATAGGTATTTCGTCTGCTATTATGTTCTGAGTTCAAATTCCACCGAGGTCGACTTTGCCTTTCAGCCTTTTGGGATTGATTATATAAGTACCAGTTGCATACTGGAGTCGATTAATTGACTTGCCCTCTCCCCCAAAATTTCGGGCCTTCTACCTAGAGTAGAAAAGAATATTCTATGGAGTTGAGGGCGAAATTGTTAGCACACCAGGCAAAATGCTTAGCAGTATTTCGTCTGCCATTACGTCCTGAGTTCAAATTCCACTAAGGTCGACTTTGCCTTTCATCCTTTTGGGGTCGATGAAATAAGTACCAGCGATGCACTGGGGTCGATGTAATCGACCTGATCTCATTGTCCTTGTTTCAGTTACGTACTAGGGTCGATGCAATTAATCTAATCCCTTTGTATGTCCATGTTTATCCCCTCTTTGTTCAGCCCTCTGTGGGCAATAAAGAAATAAATATTCTATGGAAATTAGGTGTCAAAAATCAATAAAGGACAATTCAGCCAATTGAGAGAGAGAGAGAGAGAAGGGTGGAAAAGAGAGAGAAGGAAAGAAGGAGAGTGCTAGAGGGAAAAAGAGGGAGAGAGAGAGAGAAATGATTTGTGTTCAGTCATTTACACAGTTTTATATTTGAGGGGATCTAAGAAGTTTTCTCAAAGATGCATCGTTTGAAGATACATTGGTCAAAAGCCTATTGGCCAAAAGGCAAACTGATCAACAATCATTTCTTGTGAGACATATCGGTCGGAAGAGGCAGCCTGTTCAAAGAACAAATTGGTCAGAAACAAACTGAAGAAAACGTATTTGCATGTGTGTAGCGAGTGTGTGTGTGTGTTAATGTATGTGGTGTGTGTGGGTGGGGTGGGTTTAGGTGTTTATATTTTCCTAATCTTTGAAAATGGTTCATCCAACATAGGCGTTGATGCTGTAGTCATGTACACTTTTGAAGATGTGAGGAATAAGATATCCATGACATGATAAACAGATGAAGTGTGGTGACCAGAAGGGCATTTGGCTGTAAAACATGCAAGTAAGAAAAGATGGATGTAAAGTGAAATGTTTGTCAAACTCTGAATATTTTTAAAAGAAGAAAAAAAAAAAATACTAAAAATGTAATTGTTTTTGCTTTGACAAATGCCTGGAGCCAGTAATTCTGAGGGGATGCCATTTGTTAATACCAATGACCTACAATGTTTGATTTGTACTTTTTTAGCAAAGGTGACCTTGGTAGGAATTGAACTTAAGACCAAGAGTCAAAATAAATACTGCCAGATATTTGGCCTAACACTAATAATTCTGCCAACTGACTGGCTTAAAAATCATAAAAGATAATGCCTTGACGCATTGATATTTGATTAACTGTCATAATGTTTTTGGTGACAAGACAGAGTTGAAACTTTCGTTCTTAATGAAAATTTCTTTTCTTATAATTACATTTACATTCATATATATAGAAAAAAATAGCCTGAAAATAAATTGAAAATATATTTCATTTAAAAAATAATTTGTTTTTATCATTTTTAAATTACAGTTTGTTATTTAAGAATTGAGTAAAAATTAAATTTTGATGTATTCTCTGTTTATACTATAAATATATCTTTCTATGAATATTTTTCCAAGAATACATTTCTTAGTTTGTTTCATATCAAATAATGTTTTTTGATGAATGTGTACCAGATTCCATCTAAGAACAATATGCTTCATTCTCAAATAAACCAGTCTACCTAACCATAAATAGATAATACCACAAAGCTGGGGCAACTTGCCACTGTAATTAAGAATAATATTATAAAATTAATGGATGGTATAAAACAATGGAAGGATTCAACCCATGGCAGACTGGGTTTAAAGATATTGATTGCCAGGAGACTAAGGGGACCCACCCACAACTACAATGCTATTATTAATGATTATTATTATTATTATTATTATTATTATTTGTTAAAAGATTTATTTTCAACTGTCTACAAACATAACCAGGCTGAAATACTTAATGCATTCTTCCAGTGAATAAAAAAATTCTCAAACTCGAGGGGATGGGCCCCTTAGATACTAACATGGGACCCGATATATGGATTCTAATGGCGTAGAGGCCCACTTGCCATTGGGTAAACTGGCAACCTGGCCAGTCTTCCATTGGTTTCGAATGTATTCTTTTAACCAAAGAATCCTTAACCATTCATGTTACTAACTTCTTTGAAAAATAATAAAATTTCTTTGAACATTCAATCTTTTCTTTGATTAACCATTTTGATGCCAGCTTACCTGTGACTGGTTCTGTAATACAAAATTCTTGCTTTAAAACAATCTGAATTAAAATCTGCCATTAAAATTTCATGTTAAATTATATTCCAAACACCAGATTAATGATCTACTATTATAATAATACTCTTGTGTCTTTCCCCGTCACAACATATGAATGAGAAAAGAAGATGAATAAGGGAGGAAGGGGTAATGGCAAACTTGGTAGTGGGATGATGGAAGTTCTATAGTGAACAAAAAAAAATTAAACAGCATTTCAACTCTGCATGAGTATATGTGTCTGTATATGAAACTCATTATAATTACTAAATTCCTCATCATTTTCAAAATTAATTGAAACAGAGGCAGTATTGAGGAATGAATATTATTGATGTATTAAGATTAATATTTCAGAGTTAAATGCACAAAAAAGGTAAAAAAAGAGTAAAAGAGTAGTGTATTTCAACAGAAATTTGGTCAGAAAAGTGTTAAAACGGTTTAATTGACTTGTCTTTTGAGCAATCTGTTTTCTACAAATGTCTTTTTATGAACAAGCTTTCTATCAATATTTTGGTGGGAGCACTATGATTTCAACCAACGTATTTTACACAATGTGTTTTCAATGAATTTTCCTAAATTCCTTTACCCTTCAAGCAGATGAATTCTATATCTGCTTAATAAAAGACAGGAATACATAAGTGAATAGCTGTCACTTTTAAAATCTAATTAAATACTATCAAAGGTTCAGAGAATGGAATAGAATTTCTTCTGATGGGGATTTAGTTTTCTCTAATGTGGAATTAAGTCCTTTAGCAAACCTTGTTAAATTTGAAAGTATATCATTGAAATCTATATACATAAAATAGGCATATATATATATATATATATATGTGCATACAGAGAGTGGGAGAGAGAGAGAGAGAGAGAGAGGAGAGAGAGAGAGAGAGAGAGAGAGAGAGAGAGAGAGAGAGAGAGAGGAGAGAGAGAGAGAGAGAATATAACTTAAGGGTTCTTGTAAATTGAGATTTTTTAATCAGTAGCTCCTGAAATTTTAGGAAACTTTTCTTTAGATTGCTTTGCATCAGGTTTTTTTTTACTTTCTCTTGTGAAATTACTAACTGAAATTTCTGCACTAAATAATTTGGCACTCTATTATTCCTAGTTCTGATGTACATATTGCTTCTGGTTTGTAAATACTAAATTGGATTTTTTAAATGACATTTCATTTTAAATATCCCTTATTAAGTTCCATCTTTTTCTTCCATCTAATATCATTTCCGCTTCTTCTAATCTCTATTTTTTTTTCAATCGAATTTAATTTATTTTTCCAATATGCCTTTTACTAACTTATCCATTGTTTTCCTTCATAAACATCACTGCCAGGTCTGTACAAAAGAGTATAATTCCCTAACAGAACAGAAAAGCAACATTTGTGCTGCTCTAGTTGCAGAGAACAAGTAATGCCTTGAAATTATGTTGCTACTATCATGAATGTATATGTGTGTGTGTGTGTATTTTTCAAATATCTTTTCCGCAAAATTTGAAGAACTCTGATGAAATTTGAACAGATATGAAAGCCGGTAATAAGTTCTATTATAATTTAACTTATTTTTGGGACTACCAAAGGTTTTGATGCCTATTACCGTGTTTTTTCTTCCTTTTTTGTACATTTAACTCTGTTTGAAATATTAATCTTAATACATCAATAATATTCATTCCTAAATCTTCTTCCATGGTCTGTATAGTTCATTGATTCTGAAGTAGTTGTAAGTCTCTACTTGATCTAATTCTCTTATCTCTGTTTCTTTAGCTACTGTGACAGAGGTACAGTAAATAATGTTCAAGGTTGCTTTGGTGCATTTTCCTAATCTGAACACATTTCTTTTTTTTCTTTTCTTTTTCGTTTTTTTTTCTTTTTAATTTTCAGTTAAAAGATCTTTTTCAAAGAAAAGTAGAAAGCTGCAGTACAGAGACAACAAAGCCAAGTAGATAAGTGGACAGACAAGTTGAATGCTCTCTTTTCAAGGGTTCCCCTAAAGGGGGGAGTGTGACAGTTCAAAAGTTATGGTATTAATACCGACAACAATAACAACAACAACAACAATAGCAGCAACATTCACAAACTTACTGTTTATCAGTCAGTAGACAAATAAGCAGAAAAAGTCCTCTGGCTCCCATTTTAACAGAAACTACAAAAAGAAAAAGGAAATACAAATACACCTCACTCATATGGAGAAATATTTTGGAATATTTTAAACAAGTTTTGTTTGAGGTGAAATTTAAAGGCTTCTAATGATGTTTGAACAAATTTGGTAGCAAGACTCGGCACTTGATAGAAACACTTTTATAATTGTTACTGCTGCTGTTTTTCTAGATTTTTCAATGAAAAAAGCTGTTTCAAAGGGAACAAGAAGTTAGTGGTACATACAAAACAAAGTGAAGTAGATGAATGGCCAGACATCTTGACCAGTCACATCAAGACCTGGAGGCTGGAATGAGACAGATTAAAAGTCACAACAGCAGTGATAGCAACATCAGGCAGCTGTAGCAGTCATATTCAAAAACTTTTCAATTGTCAAACATTAAAAAATATGTATGAAATAAAAGTTGTTCCTCATATAAATGTGTGTATGTATTATATATTTATATGCATATATATATGTGCATGTATATATATGTGTGTGTATATATATATATATATATATATTTATATATATATATGTATGTATGTATACACATATATATGCATGTATAAACATATATAAACATACATTTATGTATATATATATATGAACTCAACACGCTTTTTTTCATTCTCTCTATTTATTTCCTCTTGTCCCTTTCTGTCAAAGGGCATAGGCTCAAAATGTAAAAGACTTTTCCATTTTCCCTGAGCGTCAAACTATACACTTACTTGTTGTTTCTACACCAGTCTTTGTCTTTGCTTTTCTATAAATTTCTATAAATCACAGGTTCAATTTGTGGATCAGGCAGCATATTATACCCATGGTCAATGCACTTCCTTTCACACTGTCCCTGTTTCTCACCTGAAATTAGAGCCAGCCCAGCGTTTGTGCTCCCCTTCTTTCCCTCTAGTTATCATATCTTGGATGTTCTTTGAGGTCAAGGGCGAGAGGATCAAAAATATGGGATCCTGACACAATCACCAAAGCAATGCATGCTACCAAGTAATATTCACTTATAGAATGACATCTCCATTTTTTATGTAAGGTAGTTATATTATTGACTAATGTTTTCCTAATTTATTTCATCTTTCTGGACATAATACAATAGCAGTTTCATGTTGTAGATGCATTACAGCAGGCAGAAATCATGACTTGTGTATGTCCAACATAATAGTTCATGTCACAACTTACTTTTTCTCTTTTACCACTTTCATCTTTACGTCTCAATTAGTAAATTACATTGATCAAGTGTAGCTTATTTATCGGCATGCTAGCTTGGGGTTTGTTGTTGAGTAGGAAATTTTAATTTTTCATATTCGAGTAATATATTATTAATTCTAGTTTATGGTTGTATGTGCAATGCATGCATTCAATTTAATGAGGTTTTTTTTTTCTTTCTTCTCCACATTATGTTCATCCATATAGATGTAAGCATCAGTCATAAAATCCCTATTTAGAAGGGCCTTTAGATTCACCTCCATAAAAGCATTACCACATAAAGGAATCAATAGGATAAAACAAAATGCTAGTTAATAATGGATATTCAAATATTTTAGTGGGCCAAATTATACAACAATACAGAAAAACAAATTTAATGCAATAAATATCACAGACACAACAACACTCAGGGAAAACAAATGAAGCACCGTTAAAGAATATATTATGTGAACTAAATATATATCCTGGCTATAGAATTTGTGAACAGATTTTCAAGCAACTCAATACACTACTTCCTGATTGTTGAAAGAAAGTTGACATCAATGCTGAGGAGATTTCAGTGAAGTATTAACAAATGAAAAACAGTTATAATATCTTTCAACTGATTCTCACCTATAATATTAAAACATTCCCAACCCATGCCAGCATGGAAAATAGAAAAATGATAATGATTTCAGGGTTATGAAATAGCAGAAACATTACTACACCAGGAAAAATGCTTAATGGTATTTTGTCCAAATTAAAGTATTTTGTCCAAAATTAAAGTATTTTGTCCAAAATTAAAGGTGGCGAGCTGGCAGAAACGTTAGCATGCCAGCCAGAATGCTTACAGTATTTCAGCTGCCGCTACATTCTGAGTTCAAATTCCGCCGAGGTTGACTTTGCCTTTCATTCTTTCGGAGTCGATAAATTAAATACCAGTTACACACTGGGGTCGATGTAATCGACTTAATCCGTTTGTCTGTCCTTGTTTGTCCCCTCTGTGTTTAGCCTCTTGTGGGTAGTAAAGAAATAGATATTTTGTCCAACTTAACATTCTGAGTTCAAATGCTGCTGGGGTTGACATTACTTTCCATATTCTACTGTTGATAAAATAAATACCATTTTAACATTGGGGTTCATGTAATCACCATACTCCACTCTCTTGTGCCAAAATTTGGAATTCATTATTATTATTATTATTTTTGGAACAGCAAGCTGGCAGAATCATTACAGCATTAGGAAAATGCTTAGCAGCATTTCTTCCAACTTCACATTCTGGGTTCAAATGATGGCAGGGGTGACTTTGCTTTTCATCCTTTTGAGGTTGATAAGATAAATACCAGTTGATTGGTAGATTGTGGGTTCAATTCCCAAACCAAGCAGTGAGTTCTGTTCTTGAGCAAAACAACTTCATTCATGTTTGTGAAATAGAACGTGTCTTGAATGGCACAATACAGAGTGGACTATAATAACTGTTATCATTTAATTATCCTTAGTCTGATATGATAAAATATTTTGGAATATAAAAATTCTTTCTTCAGATATCACCAAGAATTAATTGAGCTACTGCTATAACAAGTTTTTCAATGGTTACACTTTTACTTGTTTCAGGCATTTGACTGAGGCCATGCTTAAGCACCGCCTTTAGTCGAGCAAATCGCCCTCAGGACTTATTCTTTGTAAGCCTAGTACTTATTCTATCAGTCTCTTTTGCCGAATCACTAAGTTACAGGGATGTAAACACACCAGCATCGGTTGTTAAGCGATGTTGGGGGGACAAACACAAACACACAAACATATACACACACATACATATATATATATATACACATATACGACGGGCTTCTTTCAGTTTCTGTCTACCAAATCCGCTCACAAGGCTTTGGTTGGCCCGAGGCTATAGTAGAAGACACTTGCCCAAGGTGCCACGCAGTAGGAATGAACCCTGATTCATGTGGTTCGTAAGCAAGCTAGTTACCACACAGCCACTCCTGTTTCATCCATGTTGTTCTATTGCTGAGTGGGAACTGGCATGTCAAAGAATAGACCCAAAGTTTTCTATGTATGTCATAGAATGCAACTAAAAGAAGTTAAGACAAGATTTGCCCTCCGACCTTATAAAACCCTCACCAGCAATGACTACCCAAACAGATCCGTAGGTTGGAAAGCTGTCTGAATGATACAAAGGTATCCTCTATCAGGAATAGGGAATCATCAAACAAATGCTGGATGCATATATGCGCTGTTACAGCACATGCCTCCATACGAGCTGACAGAATCGTTAGCACATTGGGCAAAATGCTTAGCGGTATTTCGTCTGCCGTTATGTTCGGAGTTCAAATTCCGCCAAGGCTGACTTTGCCTTTCATCCTTTCAGGGTTGATTAAATAAGTACCAGTTACGTACTGGGGTTGATGTAATCGATTTAATTCCTTTGTCTGTCCTTGTTTGTCCCCTCAATGTTTCGCCTCCTGTGGGCAATAAAGAAATATATATATGTATATATGCATGAAGCCTG
The DNA here is from genome assembly GCF_006345805.1 of Octopus sinensis. NCBI lineage: Eukaryota > Metazoa > Mollusca > Cephalopoda > Octopoda > Octopodidae > Octopus > Octopus sinensis. The sequence goes on along the minus strand of NC_043009.1, from coordinate 28,956,768 downwards.
TATGCTTTGCTGGATGGGTAATGTCAGTGTGCATATACGACAGAGTGTAAGTGATTTGAGATTTGGGTCTATGTAGCAAGAGATGTAGTGTGCAACAAAGAAGACTGCTGGTGTGGCCATGTAAGGCACATGAATGAAGGAAGTTGCATCTGAAGGTGTTGGCTTCAAATTGTAGAGGAAACACATGGAAGGTGTACACAAAGAGGTGAGAAAGGATCTACTATTTGCATTATTTACATTATTTACATTTGATGGATATTTGTCCTCATTTTGTTTTTTGTTAACACAACGTATCGGCTGATATACCCTCCAGCTTTCTTCATGTGTCTTGGGGAAATTACAAACTTGGGTTCTCATTCCTAAGGTATTTTTCTATAATATTATTATTATTATTCCAGTGGGCATATGGCATAGTGGTTAAGAGTGCAGGTTACTAACCTCAATATTCTGAGTTTGATCCCAGGCAGTGACCTGAATGATAATAATAATAATAATAATAATAATAATAATAATGATAATAATAATAATAATAAGAAGAAGAAGAAGAACAATAATAATAATAAGAAGAAGAATAACGTTGAAAAATACGTTAGGAATGAGAACCCAGGTTCGAAATTTCCCCAATACACCTGATGGAGGCTGGAGGGTATATCCGCCGAAACATTGTGTTAACAACAAACAAGATGAAGACAAATATCTGTCAAATGTAAATAATGTAAATAATGGGACAGTAGGGGACTGAGCTTCTGGTGGTTTGCTGTGCTTAAAAATACACATCAAGCTAAGTAAAAGTGTGGTTGCCCTTGAATACAGGCACGTCTCCAGCAATACAACTCATAGGTGCTAGTGTGGACTCATAGGTGCTAGTGCCACATAAAAGGCAAACATGCCAGTGCTGTATAAAAGCACCCAGAACTCTCTGTAAAGTGGTTGGTGTTAGGAAGAGCATCCAGCCATAGAAACCAAGCCAAAACAGACATGGAGCTCGAACAGCCCTTCAGCTGGTCAGCTTCAGTTAAACCATCCAACCGATGCCACCATGGGAAACAGACTTTGAACGATAATGATGATTGTGTGTGCATGTGTGTGTGAGTGAGAGAGAGAGAGAGAAAGAGAGAAGGAGAAAGAGAGACGAGAGAAAGAGAGAAGGAGAAAGAGAGACGAGAGAAAGAGAGAAGAGAAAGAGAGACGAGAGAAAGAGAGTCATGTGCTTGTTCCTGGAATTCAAAGGTATAGTCATGTTACATATTAAATCAACCTTATTTACCCAGAGAATTGCATTGAAATATTCATGCATCTGTAGAATACTCATCCACTCCTATTCTAACTTCATGAATAGAAATTAGGTTTATCGAAACAAGTATGTGCTCACTGTCAAACCTGATGAAGAGGGAAGAAGCGAAATTAAAAATATATGAAGAGGAGAAGCAACAGACTAAAATAACTTTAATGATGCTTACTGAAGATGACGGTCATGAAACTAAAATAAATTAATCGCTTTTAAAGGCAGGGCTAATCATTAAATAAGATTTTAATTTTCAGAATGAAGGAAATGGAAAAAAGAAAAAATAAAAGAAAGAAAATAATAGAAGAAAACTGGCATGGATGTATCAGAAGGTGAAAATGTGTTAGAAACATTCTGAATAATTAGTAATTTTGATTTTACCTCGAGGTTTTACTTGTGATGGAATACATGATTAACTTCCAATTTCAGTTTTTAGTTAAACTTCATTTTTACAAGTTTTATCTTCTTCCTTTGTCCTTGCCCTACCCCAACCTCCAAATTCTCCTTGGGGTCAGCACTTTCTTAATGACCATTATTTCCTCAGTGCTAAATAGTATCATTACTTTTGCATTGGTTTAATGTTGAACCTTTTTTTTAATTTTATATTCAATATTATTGTTTTTTCTTTGAATTTTGTTTTTAATGGATGATTTTAATCTATCTTAGCATCTTAACTAGGGGCAAAATCTTCCTCCTACATTTTCCAAGAATAAATAATATCAAAATTTTTCTTAGTTTTATTTTATTTTTGTTCTTTTACAAGAAAGACAAATTATTTTTATTTTTAATTCTTTAAACAAACAGTAACAACAAACAATGAAATCTTATATTTTCAAGCCATCATTATGATCTTCTCTTACAGATATCAAGCACTGATTTCTAATTTTGTCACAAGGCCAGCAATTTCAAGGGAGGGAAGAAGTCAATTACATCAACCCTTAGTGGTTAACTGGTACTTATTTTTTCCACTCCAAAAGGATAAAAGACAAAGCCAACCCCAGCAGAATTTGAACTCAAAATGCAAAGAAGGACAAAATGCCACGATGCATTTTGCCTGGCTTCTGCCAGCTTGTTTCCTTCAAATATTAAACAATGACTGAAGGAAAATATATCGTTATTACTTTCTGAGGTGATTTTATTGGTAGTCATTTAGTTCTGGGAATGGTAAATGTTCTGGTATGAAACTAGTTATTAGTTACAAAGTTATTGATGAAAGAGTGAATATATCATGAATTTTCTCACTGGTATTATATTTAAACCTTCAAAAGGCACAGTCCACTCAGTTAGTATTAGATCCCTTGGGAAGATACCTATAATTTGATTCTGTGCCCTGACAGAACACATTTCATGTCATCATCATCATCATCATCATCATCCTCATCCTCATCATTTAATATCCATGTTCCATGAACCAATGTGTGTGTCCAAGGACTGCACCAAACTCCAGTGTTTGTTTTAGCAGGATCTTTATGGCTGAATGCTCTTCCTAATGCCAATCATTTCGCTGAGTGGAGTGATTGCTTTTATTGTGACACCTGCTCTATTGAGGTCACCATACACTTTGTAGGACCATGAGCTCTGGGGTAGGTGGAGAGGTGGTCGACATGACAGATGATTGCATTGGTCACTTACAAAATTCAGTTTAAGCCTTCACATGATTGACCCATGCAAAGAATTAGTTTTATATACCTGTTTCTCATGATGCATTATATAAAGCAGATGTTACGTGAAATAATGTATCATTTGATGACTCCTCATTATTCACTTTCAATTTTTTGGTTCTCAGCAACTGGTAATAACTCTTTATCTCAGCTTAACATTCAAAATTGCTATTTGTAGACCCTAACTTCCAACTTGTCCAACTTGTCCAAAGTCTTCCATAAGATTATATAACCTTTTATTCCTCCTTAATTTTTCCCACAGGGTCGATAAAATAAATACCAGCTGAGTAATGGAGTTAAGGTAATCAGTTTTCCCCCTCCACAAACTAGCTGGCTCCGTGCCAAAATTTGGAATCATTATTTTAAACCTCTGGATATATTAAAAAGTGGGTCATTATAAAAGGTTCATATATATTCACATATAAAAATGAGAATGAAAATAAAATCTGATTTTTTAAAAAATTGATTTAAGAATTAAAAATTTTAGATTAAAAAAAGATAATTAAAAGTAAAGGTTCTTCCAATTTGCTTGCATATAAATATATTTTTTTATGTGTATATATATTCAAACTTAGACTCTGATGTCTTTACAGTAGATCAATTCCAAGGGATATAAGAGGGATCAAGTTGAGCAGATGTCGATAAACAAATTAGATATATTAAATATAACAGTTTAGGTATGAAATACAAAATATGTATATATGTATACATACAAAATGAGAGAAAGCAAAAAGTGAAGACTTTCAGATGATGACTATTTTTGTATAGATATACAGATACTCATATTAATAGATCTAACTTATACAAAGTACAAATAGCAGAGAAAATTAAAGTGGAAAGAAGAAAGGTAATATAAGTCCAACAGCTGTTTCTAGAGGCTTGGAGATCTGTCATAATGTTGGTAGATGTAATTGATCACAATATGTGGATATAATCAACATTGGATAAATCAAGCCTCCGTCATGTATGTACATGGATTTGTGTGCATATATTAGAAAACTAGAAGTGCAAGCTCCTTGTAGGGCCTCCCATGCTGCATAAGTCAAAGGTTAAAGATCAGACTAATATGGACCCCCTTTTCCTAGAGATAAAAATGGACCTGCATAGGGCCAACACGCCTACCTAGAAAAAAATTTACAGAAGTATCAAAGATAATTCAAAACCAAAATCTGAGAAGACATCCCAGGTTTATGAACTGGAGAAAAGTTTCAATGGCCTTTGTTGCAAAGGGAACAAAGAGCTTAAATAAATTATATATATTCATGAAATACAGTTCAAGACATTGACATCGAGTTCTAAAATGATTACCATTCTCACAATTCACAAACTGTTCCACAGAAATTCATACTGAAGCTGTGCATTGTAATGTAGAGGCCAGTTATGGATGTAGGGGATCCAATCAAAGAGTATCAAGATTGTTGCTATAAAAAGAAAACTACAACACAGATCAATTTAAGAATTAATTTCCTTCAAACTAGTCCCCTTCCTGAAGCCACATGCTTTATCCAGCATTGTTTCCATTGATGGAAGCATTCCTGGAACTCCTTTATTTTTGAGATATTGAGATATTGAGCATCTTCCTCATCGCATTCTCATGCATTTCCTCAACGTCTTGAAATCTTGTTCCATTCAAGCATTGATTTCAGGACCATAACCATAGACCCACGATTCATCACCTGTGATGATTCAAAAAGTTTCCATTTTCCTCAACTCACTCCAGAACATTCTGTTCAGCTGAAGCCCAGTCTTTTTTTTTTAGAGACGACCACACTCTACACACTTTACTTCCAATCACTGAATTTAAGTAACAGAAGTGAGAGTTACTTCTTAAGTGTGACAGAGGCCAAGGTCAATCTGTGCCAAGTGGTTTCACACTGTGTGCTTTAGCTCTGTTACTATAGCAAAAGTCCTAATACGTTTTGATCAGACTCCACATGTCACCTTTATGGCTTGTATTCCTCCTTGATGGTACTACAGATGATAAAAGATATTAGACACAGACGAGCAGAATGCTATACCACACAGCTAAACAACCCTTCCCCAAACCTCATTGAAATAGCTTAATTTCTCTTTTCAGCAATCAATAGAATATCAGTGAGATGAAAATGCCATTCAGCAGGTATTTTGAGGAACATTTCAGGTGAGAAAGGATTACTTTCCAAAAATCTAACCAAGGAATAAACAGAAACAATTGAAACTTTTGATAATTAGATTCTGTATCCCAAATACTTCAACAATTCTACCATAATTCCTTTATCCAATAATACATCTTCAAGATGGTTCCATGGCAACTATTTTGGTTAACTGGAGGCAAAATACTTTACACTCACCAGAATTGTGCACCTCAGATAATGTTAAGAAATAAAAAGGAATAAATAAGATGACAAAGTAAATACCAATCAAATAACTTGATGCCAGAAATGGTTGAATTATATAAGTGGTGTTGGAGGGCAAGGGTTACCTATTAAGTGTGAGGGTCACTTGTGAGTGAAGGGAAGAGGTGTTGATGTCGAGGTTAACTGAACGGTCAGATGGACAAATAATTCAAAAGTGAAATAAACTGATCATGGCAAGTAGTTAGTAGTTGCCATCCTCCTCCTCCTCCTCCTCCTCATCATCATCGTCGTCGTCGTCAATGTCATCATCATCTTCATCACCGTCGTCATCATCATCATCACCATCATCATTGTGTTTACATCTGATTTTTCTGTTGATGTCTGTTGGGCAGTCATTACTGCCGTTCTAGACATGTCAGAGGACATGGCTAGCATATTTATCATATTCCACCCTCTCTCATTGTCTTACCAAAATGTGTGTGTATGTGTGTGTGTGTTTGTGTGTGTGTGTGTTTGTGTGTGTTTGTTTGTGTGTGTATCATATGTGATATCGAAGATAAACTTAGATTATCACCTGGTTTAAATCCACGAACTTGTCCTTAGGTAGTTTTGGAAGAATCCAATATTTTGTCACTATCTGGGTCAGGTTTCTGATCTATGGATAACAATCCCCAATCCTCTTCCCAGTGACGAAGATCCCTGAAAAGGGTCACATAAACTGCACTTTTTCTCTGAAATATTTAAAGAAAAAAAAACAATGGCTCCAAATTTTGACACTAGACTTACTAGTTTTAAGGGTAGGAAGAAGCTGATTACATTGACCCCAGAACATAACTGATACTCATTTTATCAACCCCAAAAGGATGAAGGGTAAAGTTGATCTTGGCAGAATTTGAACTGAAAATGTAAAAACACATGAAATGTTGCTAAGCATTTTGTCCATTATGGTGGTTCTGCTCCTAATCAGCTTAATCTTTAGAGAAAAAATTACAATAATAATTAAAAATCAGTTAATAAGTTATCTGATCATAATTAAGGAGTTCTGCTTCATGTTATGTAACAGGCACTTTAGCTTCATTTTGTCATTTCAGTTCAGCAGTAAATTGCCAAGGTGAGCTGGCAGAATCGTTAGCATGCAGGGCGAAATGCCTAGCAGTATTTTGTCAGCCGCTACA